>NW_027362762.1:805321259-805651259 GCF_046119375.1 Phyllobates terribilis
ATAAAGATGACCCAACTCGTGTTATCTGTAACATTTGTCAGCAAAAGCTAAGTAGAGGCCAAAAAATACATAGTTTGAGTACTTCATGCATGAACCGGCACATGGACATGAAGCATAAGTTGCAGTGGGAAGCTCAGTGTGCTACAATGCGGCCTAGCCGGCCGGGCCAACCACCGTCTGCCATATCTTGTGCATCCGCGGCCTCTTCATCCTCTGTGACTGGGGGGACAGCAGTCACACCTGTTTTGGGGCGCAGACCTGCCACCTCTTTACCCGCAACAGCCAGCGTGATTGGCAGGTCATCATTTTCTTTGGAGGTGGTAACACCAGCTGGTGTTGAGCGCTGTCCGACATCGATAGCACCACCTTTGGATCAAGGCAACCTAACATGTCCGCCTGCATCTTCCTCACAGACCGGCAGTTTGCCGGGGACACCCTTATCAACCCCGTCTAAGCACAATAGCCAGCCCTCGGTCCCTCAGATGTGGACAAGTAAAAGACCATTTCCTCCTAGCCATGAGAAAGCTAAGAGGTTGAATTTCACCATCTGCAAGCTCTTGGCTACAGAAATGCTGCCTTTCCGCCTGGTGGACACAGAGGATTTTCGAGACCTTATGTCCGTCGCAGTGCCCCAGTACCAGATGCCCAGTCGGCACTACTTCTCAAAGAAAGGTGTGCCTGCGCTCCACCAGCATGTCGCACACAACATCACCGCTTCTTTGAGAAACTCTGTGTGTGACAGGGTGCATTTCACCACAGACACTTGGACGAGTAGGCATGGACAGGGGCGTTACATGTCGCTGACTGGGCACTGGGTAACTATGGTGACAGCAGGACAAGGGGCTGCTGTCCAAGTCTTGCCGTCCCCACGAGTTGTGCGTCAATCCTCTTTATGTCAAAGTTCCTCCACTGCTTCTGCCTCCTCAACCTCCTCTCGGTCTTCCACCTGCACCCAAAGCCTGTCTGGTCATGCCACAAGCTTTCTAACTGCGCAGAAGGGATCCTGCACACCTCCTTACTATGCTGGCAGTAGGGCTCAACGTCATCAGGCGGTTTTTACATTGAAATGTCTGGGAAATGTGAGTCACACAGCTGAGGAGTTGTGGTCAGCTCTGGAGAACCAATTTCATGAATGGTTGTCTCCACTGGACCTGAAACCAGGGAAGGCCGTGTGCGACAATGCTGCAAACCTGGGTGCGGCCCTTCGCCGGGGCAATGTCACACACGTGCCTTGTATGGCTCACGTGTTGAACCTGGTTGTCCAGCAATTTTTAGCCCACTATCCCAGACTAGATGGCCTTCTGCAGAGGGCACGGTCGCTGTGTGCTCACTTCCGCCGTTCGCATCCCGCAGCTCAGCGACTTACATCTCTACAGAAGTCGTTGGGCCTGCCACTTCACCGGCTAAAATGCGATGTGCCTACCCGGTGGAATTCAACTCTGCACATGTTGCAGCGACTGCGGCAGCACCGGCAAGCCCTGGTGCAATACGTTCTGACGTATAGCCTGGGCCAACGAGATTCAGAGGTGGGGCAAATCACACTGGAGGAGTGGTCTCAGATCAGGGACCTATGCACCCTTCTGCACAGTTTTGAAATGGCGACGAAGATGTTTAGTGCTGACGCTGCCATTATCAGCATGACTATTCCGGTGATTTACATGCTGGAGCACATGTTAAACAGAATTCGGAGTCAGGTGGTGGCACAAGAGGAGGTGGAGGAAGTAGAGGAGGAGGAGTTGTATGCGGAAGGGCTAACATCTGCAAGGTCCAGAAGGTCGGCAGTAGAGATGAGCGTTGTTCTACTCGAACTGTTCGCCAATCTCAAATTCGAGCTGTTTTGGGCGGTGTTCGAGCCGGTCGGCGAACACGAACAATTTGAGAAAAATTCGGCTGTTCGAGGTTATGTTCGATAACTGTTCGTGCACCAAAATCATAACTGGATTTTTTCTCAGTAATGATGAAAATTAATGTTAATACGCAGTTTGAGTGTACAGCGGGGCGGGGGGAGGGGCAGGGGATGGATCTCTGCAGGAACAATGAAGATCTCCATTTTTTTTTCTCTTTCCCGCATTTGCAGTGGGGAGGTGCAATCTGTCAGCCTATCAGCAGCGCACACACGGAGCGAAGTGCTTTTTTTCACACAAGCAAGGGCATGTGTGATTGGCAGTGTATGTCACATGTCCTTGCCCTATAAGACCAAGCCATTTTCGCCGTCACCACCATTTTCTCACTGCTGCAGCTGCGTGTTAGACGGCACCGCTGTTGCTGTGTGTGCTATACCTTGTTAATTTCAAGCCAATTTTCGCACAAATATACAGATAGCTTGGGAGTAGGGAATAGTTGTGATTGCAGTCCTTTTAAGGACTAGGTTACAGCATTTCCTACGACTTTTATCAGGGAGGTCTGTGCTCTTAAATAGATAGGTTGTGGGAGTAAAGACTAATTGTAATTGGAGTAATTTTCAGGACTAGGTTACATGAGTTCCTATCAGTTTTTGCCAGGCAGGTCTGTGCCAGTGCTGTGCAAGTTTTTTTCACAGCATTTGGCTGAATCTAGCAAAGCTAATCCTTTTTGGCCTATTGCAGAGTGTGTTAGTCAGTGGAGTAGCCTATCTGTGTTGCAAGATATAACACCTGTGTATAGAATACCAATTTTTTTACTGCACCTAGTGAAGTAAAATCTTTTGGGCATAGCATCATTCTATTAGTCCATCTATACTGACCTCCATCAGGTTGCAAACTGAATATAATTTTTTTCTGCATCTAGCTCTGAAAAAATATTTGGGCTTCTAGCGGTGTGTGGGACTTGGTCTATTAGTCCATCTATACTGACCTCCATCAGGTTGCAAATTAAAAATAATTTTTTTCTGCATCTAGCTCTGAAAAAATATTTGGGCTTCTAGCGGTGTGTGGGACTTGGTCTATTAGTCCATCTATACTGACCTCCATCAGGTTGCAAATTAAAAATAATTTTTTTCTGCATCTAGCTCTGAAAAAATATTTGGGCTTCTAGCAGTGTGTGGGACTTGGTCTATTAGTCCATCTATACTGACCTACATCAGGTTGCAAATTAAAAATAATTTTTTTCTGCATCTAGCTCTGAAAAAATATTTGGGCTTCTAGCGGTGTGTGGGACTTGGTCTATTAGTCCATCTATACTGACCTCCATCAGGTTGCAAATTAAAAATATTTTTTTTCTGCATCTAGCTCTGAAAAAATATTTGGGCTTCTAGCAGTGTGTGGGACTTGGTCTATTAGTCCATCTATACTGACCTCCATCAGGTTGCAAATTAAAAATAATTTTTTTCTGCATCTAGCTCTGAAAAAATATTTGGGCTTCTAGCGGTGTGTGGGACTTGGTCTATTAGTCCATCTATACTGACCTCCATCAGGTTGCAAATTAAAAATAATTTTTTTCTTCATTTATCTCTGAAAAAATATTTGGGCTTCTAGCAGCGTGTGGGACTTGTTCTATTAGTCCATCTATACTGACCTCCATCAGGTTGCAAATTAAAAATAATTTTTTTCTGCATCTAGCTCTGAAAAAATATTTGGGCTTCTAGCACTGTGTGGGACTTGGTCTATTAGTCCATCTATACTGACCTCCATCAGGTTGCAAATTAAAAATAATTTTTTTCTGCATCTAGCTCTGAAAAAATATTTGGGCTTCTAGCAGTGTGTGGGACTTGGTCTATTAGTCCATCTATACTGACCTCCATCAGGTTGCAAATTAAAAATAATTTTTTTCTGCATCTAGCTCTGAAAAAATATTTGGGCTTCTAGCGGTGTGTGGGACTTGGTCTATTAGTCCATCTATACTGACCTCCATCAGGTTGCAAATTAAAAATAATTTTTTTCTTCATTTATCTCTGAAAAAATATTTGGGCTTCTAGCAGCGTGTGGGACTTGTTCTATTAGTCCATCTATACTGACCTCCATCAGGTTGCAAATTAAAAATAATTTTTTTCTGCATCTAGCTCTGAAAAAATATTTGGGCTTCTAGCAGTGTGTGGGACTTGGTCTATTAGTCCATCTATACTGACCTCCATCAGGTTGCAAATTAAAAATAATTTTTTTCTGCATCTAGCTCTGAAAAAATATTTGGGCTTCTAGCAGTGTGTGAGACTTGGTCTATTAGTCCATCTATACTGACCTCCATCAGGTTGCAAATTGAATAAAAAAATTTTCTGCATCTAGCTCTGAAAAAATATTTGGGCTTCTAGCGGTGTGTGGGACTTGGTCTATTAGTCCATCTATACTGACCTCCATCAGGTTGCAAATTAAAAATAATTTTTTTCTTCATTTAGCTCTGAAAAAATATTTGGGCTTCTAGCAGTGTGTGGGACTTGTTCTATTAGTCCTTCTATACTGACCTCCAGCAGGTTGCAAATTGAATATAATTTTTTTCTGCATCTAGCTCTGAAAAAATATTTGGGCTTCTAGCGGTGTGTGGGACTTGGTCTATTAGTCCATCTATACTGACCTCCATCAGGTTGCAAATTAAAAATAATTTTTTTCTGCATCTAGCTCTGAAAAAATATTTGGGCTTCTAGCGGTGTGTGGGACTTGGTCTATTAGTCCAGCTATACTGACCTCCATCAGGTTGCAAATTAAAAATAATTTTTTTCTGCATCTAACCCAGCCAATAGTTTTGGCCTAATACCACAGTTTGGCCACTCAGCTCTGCTCGGTTACCATCCATTGTTTTTTTGTGCAAACAACTCCAGAGTTGTGAATTAGTTAACCACCAAAATGAGTGGAAAAAGGCCTGCTGCTGGTGGAAAGGGGAATAGGCGTGTTGGGAAGGGGAAAAAAGGTTGTGTCCGTGGGGTAGGTGCAGAAGAAAGACCATCTTCCAGCCAAACTAAAATGTCTACTTCTTTTAGCGGACAATGTGATAAGATCCCTTTCTTACGGCCACGCCAATCGCTACAAATTCCAGATGAGGCACAAAAACAGCAGGTGCTTCAACGGATATCAAGTGCTCCTTTAAGTGGGCTCTCCTCCACATCAACTTCAACATCACAAATACTCCAGTCCTCAAAGGTGTCACCCAAATCGCACTTGCTTCCTCACAGCTCCCAAATCTCCAGCTGCCCGTCTGAGTATGAGGTAGAACAGATGGTTGAGTCTGCAGAGCTGTTTACTCATACTATAGCCTGGGAATCAGAGGTCGACTCCAGCGCTTCTGTGAATCCAGACGAGGAAATGATCTGCACTGATGCCCAGAATCTTTATGAGTCGGATCCAGGACCAGACGCAGAAGGTTCTGACCATAATGTAGACCCTCATTCCCAAACTGTAACTCCTGTTGGTGGAGACAATGAGGAAGACGATGATAAGACTCAAATACCTGATTGGAGCGACAACTTTAGTTTTTTGTCAGGGCAGGAACAGGTTGGCTCTGAGGACGACGGGTGTGATAACGCACAGGGTGATGATGATGAGGTCGGAGATCCCACTTACTGTCAACCCACAGTCAGCCAAGAGATGAGGTCAGCAGAGGAGGTGGAGGAAGATGCTAGTGACGACGAGGTCAGGTTGCGCCTTCCTGGACAGAGACGTAGTACTGGAAGCACGTCAACAACTGCATCCTCAAACACAACTCTGCCTCTCACCACAAGTCGTGGTGGCTCTTCAGGTCGCATGGGTGCTAAGCCTTGCATAGCCTGGGCATTTTTTCAGATCGATAAAGATGACCCAACTCGTGTTATCTGTAACATTTGTCAGCAAAAGCTAAGTAGAGGCCAAAAAATACATAGTTTGAGTACTTCATGCATGAACCGGCACATGGACATGAAGCATAAGTTGCAGTGGGAAGCTCAGTGTGCTACAATGCGGTCTAGCCGGCCGGGCCAACCACCGTCTGCCATATCTTGTGCATCCGCGGCCTCTTCATCCTCTGTGACTGGGGGGACAGCAGTCACACCTGTTTTGGGGCGCAGACCTGCCACCTCTTTACCCGCAACAGCCAGCGTGATTGGCAGGTCATCATTTTCTTTGGAGGTGGTAACACCCGCTGGTCTTGAGCGCTGTCCGACATCGATAGCACCACCTTTGGATCAAGGCAACCTAACATGTCCGCCTGCATCTTCCTCACAGACCGGCAGTTTGCCGGGGACACCCTTATCAACCCCGTCTAAGCACAATAGCCAGCCCTCGGTCCCTCAGATGTGGACAAGTAAAAGACCATTTCCTCCTAGCCATGAGAAAGCTAAGAGGTTGAATTTCACCATCTGCAAGCTCTTGGCTACAGAAATGCTGCCTTTCCGCCTGGTGGACACAGAGGATTTTCGAGACCTTATGTCCGTCGCAGTGACCCAGTACCAGATGCCCAGTCGGCACTACTTCTCAAAGAAAGGTGTGCCTGCGCTCCACCAGCATGTCGCACACAACATCACCGCTTCTTTGAGAAACTCTGTGTGTGACAGGGTGCATTTCACCACAGACACTTGGACGAGTAGGCATGGACAGGGGCGTTACATGTCGCTGACTGGGCACTGGGTAACTATGGTGACAGCAGGACAAGGGGCTGCTGTCCAAGTCTTGCCGTCCCCACGAGTTGTGCGTCAATCCTCTTTATGTCATTTTTCCACCACTGCTTCTGCCTCCTCAACCTCCTCTCGGTCTTCCACCTGCACCCAAAGCCTGTCTGGTCATGCCACAAGCTTTCTAACTGCGCAGAAGGGATCCTGCACACCTCCTTACTATGCTGGCAGTAGGGCTCAACGTCATCAGGCGGTTTTTACATTGAAATGTCTGGGAAATGTGAGTCACACAGCTGAGGAGTTGTGGTCAGCTCTGGAGAACCAATTTCATGAATGGTTGTCTCCACTGGACCTGAAACCAGGGAAGGCCGTGTGCGACAATGCTGCAAACCTGGGTGCGGCCCTTCGCCGGGGCAATGTCACACACGTGCCTTGTATGGCTCACGTGTTGAACCTGGTTGTCCAGCAATTTTTAGCCCACTATCCCAGACTAGATGGCCTTCTGCAGAGGGCACGGTCGCTGTGTGCTCACTTCCGCCGTTCGCATCCCGCAGCTCAGTGACTTACATCTCTACAGAAGTCGTTGGGCCTGCCACTTCACCGGCTAAAATGCGATGTGCCTACCCGGTGGAATTCAACTCTGCACATGTTGCAGCGACTGTGGCAGCACCGACAAGCCCTGGTGCAATACGTTCTGACGTATAGCCTGGGCCAACGAGATTCAGAGGTGGGGCAAATCACGCTGGAGGAGTGGTCTCAGATCAGGGACCTATGCACCCTTCTGCACAGTTTTGAAATGGCGACGAAGATGTTTAGTGCTGACGATGCCATTATCAGCATGACTATTCCGGTGATTTACATGCTGGAGCACATGTTAAACAGAATTCGGAGTCAGGTGGTGGCACAAGAGGAGGTGGAGGAAGTAGAGGAGGAGGAGTTGTATGCGGAAGGGCTAACATCTGCAAGGTCCAGACGGTCGGCAGCACCAAGGCGGCAGGCATGTGAGGGTGGGGGAGATGGTTTTACCAGGGCGCATGGTAGCAGCCAAACTAGTGAGGAAGGTGCAGGAGCCCAGGAAGAAGTGGAGGACGAACTGATGGAAGACTCATCAGATGAGGGAGACCTTGATCACATTTCTGTTGTGCGAGGTTGGGGGGAGAGGACAGAGGAAGGAAGCATGATTGTTACCTCGCCACCAACACAACAGGGACTTGGTGCTCCTGGATGCGCAACACACATGAGTGCCTTCTTGCTGCACTACCTGCAACATGACCCTCGAATTGTGAGAATTAGAAATAATCCTGACTACTGGGTTGCCACACTGTTAGATCCCCGGTACAAAAGTAAATTTGCAGAAATTATTCCTGCCATAGAAAGGGATGCACGCATGCAGGAGTATCAGCAGAGACTGTTGCAGAATCTTACATGTGCTTTTCCACAAAATACCAGTGGTGCACGTAGTGAATCTCACAGTTCCAACTTGCCAACCGTGGGACCGTCAAGTGTTCAGCACTCAAACCGTGACAGAACCACAGTATCTGCTGGTAACATCAATTTTGCGGAATCATTTCACCACTTTTTTAGCCCATCCTTTGCAAGGCCACAGGAGACAAGAAGTCTGACACATAGTCAACGCCTAGAGACGATGGTACAGGAGTATCTCCAAGTAAACATTGAAGCTACGACTGTGTCACTGGACCCTTGCTCTTTTTGGGCTTCCAATCTGGATAAATGGCCGGAGCTAGCCACTTACGCCTTGGAGATCTTGTCATGCCCCGCAGCCAGCGTTCTGTCTGAACGTGTGTTCAGCGCTGCTGGTGGTGTGCTGACAGATAAGCGCACGCGGCTCTCCACTGATAATGTAGACAGACTCACGTTCATAAAGATGAATAAATCATGGATCCGAAACGACTTTTCTACCCCTGTGTCATCCTGGGGAGAGTAAAAGCTTGATGATTGGTTAAAATCACCCTACCAACCGTTTTAAGCTTTCAAATTACTAATCATGTTTATCTGTATCTTGACTGGAAAATAATTTGGGCTTTGTAGCAGTGTGCAGCACTGATCCTATTAGGCCATCTATAATAAGCTCCACCAGATTTAAAATTAAAAATAATTTTTAGCTGCATCTAGCCCGGAAAATAGTTTTGGGGCTCCGAGATGCGCAAGACACATAAGTGCCTTCTTGCTGCACTACCTGCAGCATGACCCTCATATTGTCAGAATTCGAAGTAATCATGACTACTGGGTTGCCACACTCTTAGATCCCCCAAACTTTTCGATCAACCTTTTCATTTTAATAAAGACCAAAAAAATGGTCATTTTTGAAATTATAAGCATTAGCAGGTTGTTAGAAACTGAAATCAAACAGTTTTCAACTCAAAACTTTATTCTAGGTGATGTTACATTTTCACATAGGACCCCTTGTTCGAAAGGAGCTTCTGAACTCTCTCGTCCATTGAATTTGTCAGGTTTTGGATGGTTTCTGCTTCAATTGTTTTGCATGAGGACAGAATACCCTCCCAGAGCTGTTGCTTAGATGTGAACTGCCTCCCGCCATCATAGACACTCCTTTTAATGATGCTCCAAAGGTTCTGAATGGGGTAGAGGTCAGGGGAGCATGGGGGTCACACCATAAGTTTGTCCCCTTTTATGCCCATATCAGCCAGAGATGCAGATGTTTTATGTGCAGCATGAGATGGTGCATTATCATGCAGAAAAATGATCTTGCTGTGAAATACACGGTTCTTCTTCTTGAACCATGGCAGGAAGTGCTGTTTGAGAAAATCCACATACATTATGGAGTTCATCTTTAGCGCCTTCAGGGATCCTAAAGGGGCCGACAATCTCTCTCCCCATGATTCCAGCCCAAAACATTACTCCACCTCCTCCTTGTTGGCGCTGTAGCCGTGTTTGCGTGGGGTGTCCATCAACCAGCCATCCTCCACTCCATCCATCTGGACCATCGAGCGCTGCACGGCACTCATCCGTGAACAAAACAGTTTTGAAATCAGTCTTCATGTAATGTTTGGCCCACTGGAGCCGTTTCTGCTTGTGTGAAGTGGATAGAGGAGGTCGACAGGATGGCGCATGCACAGCTGCAAACCTCTGAAGGACCCTGCATCTTGTTGTTCGGGGGACGTTGGAGGCACAAGCAGCTTCAAAAACTTGTCTGCTGCTATGACAAGGCTTTTTTGCCGCTGCTCTTTCAACCTGACGTAATTGCCTGTAGGAAAGAGTCCTCAATTTGCCCTTATCAGCACGCACACGTGTGTACTGTGAATCAGCTACATACTTCTTGATTGCCAAGACACTTCATCCTGATCATCGCACAATGTTGATTGTAGTCATGCCTTGACCTAAGCACTCCACAATTTGTTGCTTCTCAGCAGCCGACACATCCTTTTTCTTTCCCATTTTGGCAGAAAATGTAGGCTGCTTAATAATGTGAGAGAGCCTTCTTAAGTAGTCTTGCCTTTCATTGGACACACCTGCCAAACTAATTAGCACAGGTGTCTGCAATTGCTTACAGTGATATAAAGAGCCCTGACACACATCACCATCAATGAGTTTAACTGACAAACAAACAAATTCTTCCCTTATCACTCCTAAACACTTTTTGTATAATAATTTGGAACGCAGTGTACATGTGCTTTTCCACAAAACACCAGTGGTTCACGTAGTGAATCTTACAGTTCTAACTTGCCAACCGTGGTCTGTATGGAGTTGTTCAATAAAGGGCCCAAAATTAAGATAACATAGATGGGAGAGGTCTCTATGAATAGGAATTCCTAAGTATTTGATACCCTGTGAGGGCCAGGCAAAGGGAAAGTTGGACTGGATGGAATCCTATATGGATTTGGGGAGGGAGACATCGAGGGCCTCAGACTTCGCTGCATTGATTTTAAAATTTTACCATGTAACAAAGTGATCTATTTCAGCCATAACAGCATGGATGGATATATGTGATTGAGTGATATATACTAGGACATCATCAGCAAATAGAGAGGACTTGTACTCGGTGCCTCCCACCTCAATCCACCTAATATTGGGGTTATGGCGAATTAATGAGAGCAGGTGCTCCGTCACTAGGATGTATAAGAGAGGGGACAGAGGACATCACTGCCTTGTCCCATTGGTGATTGTGAAAGGTGATGAAAATGTTCTGACGCACCCCCTGGGCCTTGGGACACCCGGAGCCGGACCCTTTTTGGTGGATGCTGGTGGTTGTAGTCTTCGTGGCGGCGACCCAGTTCCGTGGCTCAGGGCGGTCAAACCAGTGGCGGAACTATTTATGTGGTTTTGATGTTTAAATGTCCGACTACGCCACCCGTGGATTGCGGTCAGAGTGAACCGCCGCTACAGGGCAGACCACTGAGGCTGGTGTTGTGGGTGCAGCAGAGCGTAGCATAACTCCCCACGGGAGGAGTATAGCCTCAGGGCAGTGTATGCGGAGGATGGGGGTGATGGTGCAGGGCAGCAGCAGTAACGACACGGAGTCAGTGATGCAGTTCAGGGCCTTTACTCACAGTTCTTATTATCCAGACCACGTCTGCAGGTAACGGCTGCCCACGTCGTACTGTGCTCACCAGGTGAGGGGCTCAGACAACTCCCAGATAACTTTGGAGCACTTCACAGGACCCCCTTTGTGTGTCCTTTGTCTGGCCTTTCTTACCAACACTTCTGTCCGGCTGCCTCGAGCCTCCTCTTGGTAAACTTGGCGCCAGTTCCCCTGACCCTATGTGGTGCCTTCCTAGCGGGTGTAGCGAGGGGCTGCGCCACATAAAATGTCAGAGCCTCCGGTTTCTAGCTGAGGGTCGTTTCCTGCCTCCACTAGTTCGGGGACCGGTCTCCCCCTTTGGCCTGACCCCTCCACGCAGGTGGATTCGGGCGTGCGGTGGCGACTCGCCCGTCCGCACCCCTGGGATCCCTTCATTCCTCGTTCCTGGAGCCTTCTCCGCTCCTCTTCCTTCCTTCTCCCTCTTCCAGGCCTGGGCCTCTGTTACTAGGCCCGCCTCCGGAGCAGAGCTCATGCAGAGCCCCTGCTCCCTGCAACTTCTGCTCAGACTTCTCTGCACTGAACTAAGATGGTGCCCACCTTTTATACTCCCTTCTCAATGCACCCAAGAACTGCTTCCTCCCTGCTCCTGCACTACAGGGTTCCCCTTCCTCAGTGTTCCCTCCCCCCACTCCAGCCAGGGACAGGGACTGTCGTGCCCATCTCAGGGGCATATTGGTCGCCCTGCCCCACGGCAATGTGGTGTAATGCATGCAGGTGTCGGGTCCTGATCCACACTCCATCCTTACCTGAGAGTGAGATATCACACCTCTGGGTGAGGTGCAATACGTCTTTAGCAACCGAGCCCTCAGGGTGCTACAGTTCCATTTATCTTCAGCCTAGGTGACGTATTGCGATACAGGGCCGTGATTTTGGCTATAAAAGGGTCCCCTAGACCCCTACCCCAAGCTTTTTAAGAGAATCATATATGGCGTGCCAGGAGACTCTATGGAATGCTTTCTCAGCATCCAACGAGAGTATCTAATTACAAATTTTTAACTGCATCTAGCCCAGGAAATACTTTGTGCCTAGTAGCAGTGTCTGCTAGTAAGCGGATTATCCCGGCTGTTAAGCAAGCTGCACCACCTGTAGTTTAGACACTTAATTTTTTCAAAGGAAATGCTTCGGGACCATGGGATACTTAGTGAAGAGCATCAGGAGGCACCCCAAGGCATAGGGGCTGGGACTGGCAGTAGGATGCCTTGCGGTGGACAGCCGAGCTCGATCCTTATAAAAGCTTTTTAATTGCAGCAGCTTTAGTGGACGCTACTGGAGCTGGAATTACCGCGGCTGCTGGCATGAGACTTGCCCTCCAATAGATCCTTGTAAATGGATTTAAAGTGTATTCATTCAAATTAGAGAGACAATTTAAATTAAAAAGCTTAGAGCTGCCTCCACCACAAGGGGGCTCGCTCGACCCACCAGCGGACAGGCACCAGTATTGAGAGAGGGGGGCTGGCCGTCAGGGTTCACCGCGGCTCTGGCACAAACCCGGCGACACGGAGGTGGCACGGGCAGGAGCGGACTGGCCGTGTCGGCTTCTCACTTTTTGGATTTTAGAAGGGCATGACATGCCTATATCTGTGTCTCCCCCTCCTTTTACTCCTCCACCTCTTTTATTTTCGCATGACTATATGTACTTGTCACTTTTCCATGTGTTAGTTATGTCTTCTGAGCAGTTTGTCAGCTTTTGGACACCTTTGAAGGTGTTTTCTATGTGTTTCTATGTGTTTTTGTTTGCCTGCCATTGGTTTTAACGGTGTTCGAAGGTGTTCGACGAACAGTTCGGCGAACACACGGGTGTTCGACGAACCGAACCGAACTCGAACACTACGGGGGTGGCTCAACACTACTGCTCACCTGATCAGCAATAAAGGAAAGGACAGATTCAGATGTAAAAGAATAAGTTGTTTAAGTTCAGGTTAATTTTTACAAATTGATAATTTTACATTTACACCTGAAGGTACATTTTATTTGGTTGGTTTAGGTTAAACAAAGTTATTTAAAGGAATTCAAATGTGAACTATGAGGATTAACAGCAAAAAGCTATAATCTACGTAACACATGGGCAAAGACAGAGGAGAAAGGGGATTTACTGAAGTACAAAAAAATCGTGCACTGTATAGATAATGTCAGATTGAGTTACTGTTATCAAACTAGCACAGATGGCTGGACAAAAGGAGTATGAAAAACTAATTACAGAAGCACCCCGATTCAGAGCAGATGTTGGAAGAATTTTTTTTATTTATTGAATTATAAATCTGTAGAGGCTTACTTGGCAAGATAAGGATGTTGTGCTTTAAACACTTGAATCATTCTACAACACGATTGCCGGCTGATGTGAAGCAAACTTTATGGTGTTACCAGGATGCTATTTTCATTTTAAAAATATCTATTTTTCAATTTTTCTGTTACTTGTATTCTTTCATGTCCAAAAAGCATGCTTAAAATGTTCCCTAGAAAGAATTAGATGATGTAAAAACTAAACATGTTCTAGCTTACTTGCATTCATCAATATTACAGCAGTAGCAAATTATACTATTCATCTTCTTGTGGAATGATCTCCTGGAGAGCTGGGTAGTTTTAGTTACACATTATATCAATGCATATCCTCATTAAAATAAAAAGAATTGTTTTAATTGTGAGGTAATTACCTGTGGGTAAGAAGGCAACTGATAACCTTTTATTGTTTGATGATAAGTACATGGTAACATTTACTCTACGTTGCTTAAAAAAGTATAAAATGGTCACCTTTAGCAGACATTAACATTATGGAAACTACAGGGTGGGCCATTTATATGGATACACCTAAATTAAATGGGAATGGTTGGTGATATCAACTTCCTATTTGTGGCACATTAGTATATGGGAGGGGGAAAACTTTTCCAGATGGGTGGTGACCATGGCCACCATTTTGAAGTCGGTCATTTTGGGTCCATTTTATTTTTTTCAATGGGAAGAGGGTCATGTGACACATCAAACTTATTGATAATTTTATAAGAAAAACAATAGTGTGCTTGGCTTTAATGTAACTTTATACTTTCATGAGTTTTTTATCTTCACAGCATAGACAATTGCCTTCAGATGACCCCAAAGATAAAAGTCTAAGGGGGTCAGATCGGGAGACCTTGGTATCCATTCAACTGGCCCACGATGACCAATCCACTTTCCAGGAAGCTGTTTATGTAGGAATGCTTGGACATAACACCCATAATGTGGTGGTGCACCATCTTGTTGGAAAAACTCAGGGAACATGCCATCTTTAGTGCATAAAAAGGGCAACACATCATCATGTAGCAATTTTAGATATCCAGTGGAATTGAGCTTTCCATTGATGAAGAATGGCCCCACTATCATTGTACCCCGTATACCACATCATACCATCAAGATAAGAGATGTGCAGCATCTGAAACAACGGATACTGGAAGCCTGTGCTAGCATTTCTTCTGCGGTGTTGCTATCAGTGTGTCAAGAGTGGGAGAAGAGGGTTGCATTGACAATCCAACACAATGGGCATCACTTTGAACACATTTTATAAGTGGTCATAAACTTGTAAAAAACTCATGAAAGAATGAAGTTACGTTAAAACCAAGCACACCATTATTTTTCTTATGAAATTCTCAATAAGTTTGATGTGTCACATGACCCTCTTCCCATTGAAAAAAATAAAGTTGGATCCAAAATGACCGACTTCAAAATGGCTGCCATGGTCACCACCCATCTGGAAAAGTTTTTCCCCTCCCATATACTAATGTGCCACAAACAGGAAGTTGATATCACCAACCATTCCCATTTAATTTAGGTGTATCCATATATAGGGTACACCCTGTATAAAGGATCATTCATATTTTCCAGGAAAAATGAAGAAACCTATCAATGATTGGTTGCTGGTATTGGTTGTATGAATCCTTAAGAAAATAACAAATATGCTATTCTTAGTAATATCTTATTAATTGCCAGGTGCATACCACTAAAACAGCAGACCACTCAGCTACTATGGGACCCAGTCAGTGAGGTCCAGAGATGAACAGCACTGCGCTTCCCCCTTCCGGCATCACAATTTCAACAGTATCGGCATATGTTGAAAACAATGGTGGAGAAAGCAGCCTTTGTCTCCCTGTTCTACTATTCAGCCTGTATTTCTGAGTCTCAGAGGAGCAGACATGATGATATCACTAGATTGCATTTGCTGTGTGCAGCCTCAGTCCACACAGTGCAAATAAATGTGCACAGCATTGGAAAACAGGGTGACCAGTATTTTTTGTTATTTTACCAGTAAGTACTTGTGGCCATCATACTGTATGGGAGTCTGTGGTGTCATCATACTGTTCGCAGGGCTGTGGGATGCATCATAATTAGGGTTGAACGAGTATGTTCTGTCCGAGTATGCTTGGGCCGAGCTCCAAGTATTTATAGCTGCTCGGTGATATGGTTGAATCGCTCCCGTGTGCATGATTTGCAACTGTTTGACAGTTTTATTACATGTGAGGAATGTGTAAGAAATAGACATTCCTCACATGTAATAAAACTGTCAAACAGTTGCAAATCATGCACACGGGAGCGATTAAAACACATCACCGAGCAGCTATAAATACTTGGAGCTCGGCCCAAGCATACTCGGCGAAAGGGTTAATAGAACATACTCGCTCAACACTAATCATAATACATGGGGGCTGTTGGTTGCATCATATTGTGTGAGGGGGCATCTTATTGTGAGGAGGAATGTAAGGGCATTATACTGAGTGAGGGAGCTATGGTGGCTATTATACTGTGTTGGTGGAGTTGTGGGTGCCATCATGTGTTGGGGGCCTGTTGGAGCCATCATGCCATGGGAGCCATAATACTGTGTGTGGTGCGGGGTGTAGCGGCCATCATACTGTGTAAAGGGATCATATTTTGTAGAGGGCTGTGGGGCCCATTATACTTGTAAGAGGAATTATACTGTTTGTGTGGGTTCTGTGAGATGCATCATACTGTGTGGGGGCTATAGAGTGCACAAAACTCTATGATGGGTTGTGTGGGGTATCATAATATATGTGGGGAAACTGTGGAGACATCATCCTGAGTGTGGGGCTCTGTTGGGGCATCATACTGTGTTGGGGCACAGAGGGTGCATCATACTGTTTTCGGGGCATTGTGAGGACATCATACTAATTGAGGGCACTGTGATAACATTATACTGTATTTGGGGGGCACTATGGGGTAATCTGTAGAGTACTGTGGTAAAATTCAATGTGGAGGCATTATACAGTTTGGGGAAAATCTTTTGGGTTACTATACTCGATGAAGGCCATGAAAGAGTACAAGGGGCTTCAATATGTACAAAAATACTGTGTTATTGCAACAATACAGGTCCTTCTCCCTATCTGTAAATGTTAGGAGGCTTGCCCAACCCTTGCACCTTGACCCTGCCTAGTCTGTCAAATATTGGTTTTAGAGGGGAGGGGTGCCCAATTAGAACTTTTGTTGTAGCGCCCTATAATTTCTATATAAACCCTTCCTAATAGCTTGGTGATTTTGACAATATCTACTACAAACCTTTTCAAGACAAACCAATGTTAACAGACGATCCTTAACTGCAGCTAAGTGCTCTTGACTTAACCCCTTTACAACCAATGATAGACATAGCACGTCATGAGCTGGTGTCAGCTCTTACATCAAGACGTGCTATGTCTATCATGACTTTAAATTGTCGCTGCTTGTAAACACACTGTGACAGTTCAGTGCCGACAGCTGTCACTGAAAGCTGAGCGGCACAGGAAGAGGTGTGGGGACCCATGTCATCAGGGACCATGCCCGCTCTGCTAGTGGCCGAGGTCTTGCTGTAACAGTCGTAACTGGCTGTTTAACCACCTAAATGTTGCGATAGAGAGCATAGTGAATGGATCCCTCGGGGGTTTCATCTGAATCATATCATTCGGAGATTTAGATGGAAACCTCAATGTAAGTGCTCAGCGTAGAGCACAGGATAAAAGTGATTAAAATGTTATGTAAAATTTTCCCAACAAAAGCTTCAACTCAATCCAAAAAAAAGCAAAAGTCCCCAATCAGATCCATCATCTGTCAATGGAAATATAGGGGGCTTCCACGTTACTGGTAGCACAAAGGCTCTGGAAAAGCACTATGGCTCCTCACCCCCAAAAGAAATTCAGTGAATTCTGCGCTCCCAAATCCAAATGCCTCTCTCCCTTCTGAGCCCCACAGTGTGCCTAAACCACATTTAGCATCCACATGTTTGGCAGAGGTATCATTTCCAAAATGGGGTCATTTGAGGGGGTATTCTGCTCTTTTAGCATTTAGGGGCTCTGTATATGAAGTCCACAAAATATCCTAGGAAAATATGTGCTCCAGGAGGCAAATAGAGTCCTGTCCCTCCCAAGTCTCACCGTGTGGCTAAGCGGTATGGTACAGCCACATATGGGGTATTTCCACTTTCAGCAGAAATTGTGTGACAAATTTTGGTGCCATTTTCACCCATTTTCCCATGTGAAAATGTAAAATCTGGGGCTAAAATAACATTTTCGTGCTAAAAATGTAATTATTTTTTCTTCACTGCCCAATGGTATAAAATTTTGTGACACACCTGTGGTGTTAATATCACTGCACCTTTAGATGAATTAATTGAGAGGTGTAGTTTGTAAAATCTGGACAATTAAGAGCGGTTTTGCTGTTCTGGCACCTCAGGAGCTCTTCCAGTGGGTCATGGCACCAGCAAACCAAATCTGCACTATAATACGGCGCTCCTTCCATTCTGAGCTTTGCACTGTGCCTCAAATGTAGTTCCTAATTACATGTAGGGTATTGGAGCAATCAAGAGAAATTGCACAACAAACTGTGAGGTCCAATTTTTCCTATTAACCCTTAAAAAAATTAAAAATTTGGGGTTAAAACAACATTTTAGATGTAAAAATTTAATTATTCTTTCTTCACCGCCCAATGGTATAAATTTCTGTGAGGCTCATGTAATGTTAATATGCTCACTGCACCCCAAAATGAATTAATTGAGAGGTATAGTTTGTAAAATTATGTCACTTATGGGGGATTTCTGCTGTTCTGGCACCTCAGGGGCTCTGTTAATGTGACATGGCACCCTCAAATCATTCAAGAAAAATCTGAACGCCAATATGGCGCTACATCCCTTCTAAGCCTTGCACTGTGCCTAAAAAGTCATTTTTAACTACATATGGGGTATTTGCGCACTCATGAGAAATTGCACAACAAATTTTCTCCTGTTACCCTTGTGAAAATAAAAAAAATCATGCTAAAAGAACATTTTAGTGGGAAAAATTTAATTTTTTATATTCACAGCTATACGTTATAACCTCGGGGTTCAAGATTATCATCCTACATCTAGATACATTCCTTAAGGGGTCTATTTTCCAAAAAGAGGTGATTTGTGGGGGGTTTCCACTGTTCAGGCAAATCAGGGGCTGTCCAAATGCGACATAGTGTCTACTCTTGATTCCAGCCATTTTTGCGTTCAAAAAGTCAAATGATGCTCCTTCCCTTATGAACCATGCCATACTCCCAAAGAGTAGTTTTCACCCACATATGAGGTATCGGCGTACTCAGGAGAAATTGCACAACAAATTTTGGAGTCTATTTTCTCCTGTTACTCTTGTGAAAATAAAAAATTAGGGACTAGAAGAACATTTTTCGTGGGAAAAATGTGATTTTTTATTTTCACGGGTCTATGTTATCAACTTCTGTGAAGCACCTGGGGGTTCAAGGTGCTCACCCAGTATCTAAATACATTACTTGTGGGGGTCTAGTTTCCAAAATGGGGTTACTTGTGGGAGGTTTCCACTGTTTAGGCACATAAAATGTGACATGGCATCCTCTCTCAATTCCAGTCATTTTTGCATTCAAAAAGTCAAATGATAATCCTTCCCGTACGAACCTAGCTGTGCTCCCAAACTGTAGTTTTCACCCTCATATGAGGTATCGGCATACTCAGGAGAAATTGCACAACAAATTTTGAAGTTCATTTCCTCTTTTTTACCTCTGTGAAAATAAAAAAATTTGGGGCTAAAGTAAAATTTTTGTGAAAAAACGTAAAATGTTATTTTTTTCCTTCCACATTTCATTAATTTCTGTGAAGCACCTGAAGGGTTAATAAATTTCTTATGGAATATGGTTTTGAGGACTTAGACAGGTGCCGTTTTTAGAATGATGTCACATTGGGGTATTTTCTGTCATATAGGCCCCCAAAGTCACTTCAAATGTGATGTGGTCCCTAAAAAAAATGATTTTGTAAATTTTGTTGGAAAGATGAGAAATTGCTGATCAAGTTTTAACCCTCCTAATGTCCTAACAAAAAAATTATGTTTCAAAAATTGTGCTGATGTAAAGTAGACATGTGGTAACTGTTATTTATTAACTATTTTATGTGACATAACTCTCTGTTTTAAGGGCATAGGAATTAAAAGTTTGAAAATTGTGAAATGTTCAAAATTTTCGCCAAATTTCCAATATTTTAGCAAATAAATGCAAGTCATATCAAACTAATTTTACCACTATCATAAAAGTACAATATGTCACAAAAAACAATCAGAATTATTGGGATCCGTTGAAAGTGACCCTGGTCCGATTTAAAAAATGATGCTCAGTCATTAACCCACAAAGTGGCTTGGTCATTAAGAGGTTAATACATTAATCATTTTATCCGATGCTAAACAACTAGGCCTTGATTCAGCAAAGCTTTTAGCCCAGAAAACTAGTGTAAAAATCTGTGAAAGATTGCAAACTTTTTGTGCAACTTGAAGTTGAGTGGGTAGCATTTCACCTTTACTAACAAGCTGAAAAAAAGTAAGGATCTGTAGGGTTGGCGAAAGATGGAGAGTATCAATAGAACAATGACTATGATCATGGAATGCTGGCTCTGAAACCAGCACTGTGCTTATAGAGCTGGTAGGAGGAGAGGATGTGGTTGTTTAAGAAAGAATAAAATGAGGAGGAATGGTCTGGTGGAGCTAGCTATCACTGGCAGTGAAATCAGTGCTTAGCATTATACGAACTGTAGTTTTAATTGGCATCCAAAGCATGAGCAGGCGGAAATGAAGGGTGTTAACAAATGGCCCTGCTGAGGAGACATAGGAGAGACTGGTAAGCGAAGTACTAAAAAAATACTTTGAGGGACATTGGGGTACTTAGTGTCCTACAATTCTGTATTTGCAGAGTTTTTATGGAAATTGAGTGGGTGTCAGACAACCCTTCAAGAGGGGTGAATCTTGTGATCAAAATTCACTTTCTCATGTGATGTTACTGCTAAAACAGTACAGGAAGCTATGATTAAAGACCTCTAAACCATTCCTATCTAGCACTGTCAGCAGTTTTACAGTGTCAAAACTGCTAGTGGACTTCCTTTTAGCATACACTTTACATCCTATCTATCCATTAAAGGCATTGTCCCACAGTAACAACACGCACAGATCATCAAAAGAGGGGGCCAAATTTGCCACTTTTAATGGAGCTTCAATTAAGTATATACACTGCTACTCCACACAAAACCTATAAGACTGAGAAAGATAGTCTAGTACTATGAATGGCTATCTTCACCAGTCCAATAGACTTTGAACAGAAGTGCCCTGCATGTGTGATTTATATGCCATTAAAGCTGATGGAATTTCCTATTAGGGCGACCCCAGTGAACAGCAATTTATTACCTATTTAGAAGATGGGTGATATGTTTTGATTGTGAGTAGTGATGAGCAAGCATGCTCGCTATGGCTCGGTGCTCACCCGAGCATCTCACTGCTCGAGATGCTCGGCGCTCGCCTAGTATTTCCGGGGTTGCTCGGCGGGAGCTCGGGTCCCCTCCCTGTGTGGCGCCCAGCTGCACTTGGCACCACAGATCCTAGAAGGGTGTATTAATGGAATCCTCCACAAGAGGCCCCCATAAACATTCACACATCTCCACCTTCCACCTCAGACCAGCAGAGGGAGCCCGTTAGGGATATAAATAGGGAAGGTGGAGCCAGGCAGTTGAGTCAGAGTTCTGTCTAGCCAGAACAGAGTTCTTGCTCACAGCCAGAGAGGGACAGAGTTATCAGTTCGGTTCCTGCAGAAGTCTGTCTGCAGAGGTAGCCCAAGCTAGACTCAAGCAGCTCAAGTAAGTGAGCCCAAGGTGTGCCGACGCCTGTAAGAGCGGTGAAGAGCGGCAAGCTGCCGTTAGTGTGAGTAGCCTAGTGAGGGCCCGAGCGTGGCCTAAGGCGAGTGGAAAGTGAGTAGCAGTGGGGGCAGAGGAGCTTACCCAGCTCACCCCGATACATATACCGGACATCGGGTCCGAGCTTACCGGGATCTCTACGACCCAGTAAAGCATAACCGGAATCCCTGGAGAATTTCAGGTCCCAGGTTCACCAGAGAGCTGATATGTAACAGAGCCAGGAGACACATAGGCCCCGTAAGCTGGGAGCGTGGACTCCAAGAGAAGGCCCTACCACAACGTCAGCCGGTGCAGGACAGAGATGAAGTTAGGCCTAGCTTCAGGCAGGTCAGAAACTTACTACGCGGAGGCAAGAAACAGGAGGCCCTACACCCACTCATTGGGGAGGATCCTGATATGCACCCTTCACCCTACAGTGCTGCGGGATGTGCCTGAATTACCACCAGTAAAAGGTACTGAAGTGACTATTGTGTCCGTCCCCGTTCTTGCTCTGACCCGGCTGGGTATCGCCTGTCCTGCATCCCCTTCTCCATACGCTGCCCTGAGGCCTAGCTCCACCTGTGGGGAGCTACACCATCGAGCTGCCTTATCACCGGCCTCAGTGGACTGTGCAGCGCTGGTGATTCTTACCAGAAACCACAGGTGGTGTCACGAACTTTCATAAAATTAACAAACAATCCCCTTTTTAAAGCTGACCCCAGGGTACGGGCCCGGGAGCCGAGCACCGCGACATCCCCAGGGCCAGGCAAAGGCCCGGGTACCGAGTCGTCCCCATCCCACTATCCCAGGTACAAATAGGCAGCTGTTGGTTGGGGGCAGCCAGTTCCTGCCTGCTGTACCTGGCTGGACACAAATATAGTGCGAAGCTCCACGTCAATTTTTTTTTAATTATTTCATGAAATAATTTTAAAAAAAAGGGCTTCCCTATATTGTTGTGTCCTGCCAGGTACAAATAGGCAGCTGGTGGTTGGGGGCAGCCCGTTCCTGCCTGCTGTACCTGGCTGGACACAAATATAGTGCGAAGCCCCACGTCAAATTTTTTTTAATTATTTCATGAATTTCCTGAAATAATTTAAAAAATTGAAGTGGGGCTTCGCACTATATTTGTGTCCAGCCAGGTACAGCAGGCAGGAACGGGCTGCCCCCAACCACCAGCTGCCTATTTGTACCTGGCCGGACACAACAATATAGGGAAGGCCTTTTTTTCTTAATTATTTCATGAATTTCCTGAAATAATTAAAAAAAATTGAAGTGGGACTTCGCACTATATTTGTGTCCAGCCAGGTACAGCAGGCAGGAACGGGCTGCCCCCAACCACCAGCTGCCTATTTGTACCTGGCCGGACACAACAATATAGGGAAGGCCTTTTTTTCTTAATTATTTCATGAATTTCATGAAATAATTTAAAAAAAAATACGTGGGGCTTCGCCCTATTTTTGTGTCCAGCCAGGTACAACTAGGCAGCTGGGGGCTGGAATCCGCAGCGCAGGGAGGCCCAAGCTTTCTGGGCCCCCCCGCTGCAAATTGCAGTCCGCAGCCACCCCGGAAAATGGCGCGTTCATAGAAGCGCCATCTTCTGGCGCTGTACTCAACTCATCCAGGGCCCTGGTGCGGTGGCTCACTGGATAATAAAGGGGTTAAGGCCAGCTTGGTATTATCAGCTGGCCCTAAGCCCAAAATTCATGGGGTCACGCCAGTATTAGACATGACCGCCATGAATTTCTAGTAAAATATTTAAAAAAAACACAACACCCAGAATAAAGTCCTTTAATTGAAATAAACACACAATTCTTTATTGTTCTAAATTAAACCATACTTACAATCACGCCCATTCCAGCTGAAGCCAACGATCTCCTGCAATAAAAGAAAAATAATAAACCAACATCATCCTTACCTTTCCATGGTTCCCACGACAGCTTCAGCTCTGCTACATCGAGATGACAGGCTGGACCGCAGCAGAACGCTGCCATCCAGCCTGTCATCCCGCAGACACTGAGAAGCGCAGGCTTGCTTGCTCTCCTCAGTGTCTCGCTGTGACGGCATCCAGATGAGCCGAGGTCATGTCCAATGAACTCGGCTCACCTCATGCACGTCACTGACAGCGTGGGAAAATTCTCACGCTGAAGCGCTGAGTGCAGGAGAATTTTCCCACGCTGTCAGTGATGTGCATGAGGTGAGCTGAGTTCATTGGACATGAGCTCACCTCATGCACGTCACTGACAGTGTGGGAGAATTCTCCTGCACTCAGCGCTTCAGCGTGAGAATTTTCCCACGCTGTCAGTGACGTGCATGAGGTGAGTTCATGTCCAATGATCTCAGCTCACCTCATGCACGTCACTGACAGCGTGGGAAAATTCTCCTGCACTCAGCGCTTCAGCGTGAGAATTCTCCAACGCTGAAGCGCTGAGTGCAGGAGAATTTTCCCACGCTGTCAGTGACGTGAATGAGGTGAGCCGAGTTCATTGGACATGACCTCGGCTCATCTGGATGCCGTCACAGCGAGACACTGAGGAGCGCAAGCAAGCCTGCTCTTCTCAGTGTCTGCGGGTTGACAGGCTGGATGGCAGCGTTCTGCTGCGGTCCAGCCTGTCATCTCGATGTAGCAGAGCTGGAGCTGTCCTGGGAACCATCGAAAGGTAAGGATGATGTTGGTTTATTATTTTATTTTTATTTCAGGAGATCGTTGGCTTCAGCTGGAATGGGCGTGACGGTAAGTATGGTTTAATTTAGAACAATAAAGAATTGTGTGTTTATTTCAATTAAAGGACTTTATTCTGGGTGTTTGTGTTTTTTTTAACTTTCACTATGGGGTTAGTAATGGGGGTGTCTTATAGACGCCTCTCCATTACTAACCTGGGCTTGATGTCAGCTGGCATTATAAGCTGACATCAACCCCAGCCCTATTACCCCACTGCCACCGCTACAGGGCAGTGGGAAGAGCGAGGCTAAGTGCCAGAATTGGCGCATCCTATGGATGCGCCATTTCTGGGGCAGCTGACGGCTGGTGTTTCTAGCCTGGGAGGGGGCCAATATTCAGGGCACCCTTCCTGGGCTATTAATATCAGCCCCCAGCTGTCTGCCTAGCCTTTGCTAGCTATTAAAATAGGGGGGACCCACGTCATTTTTTTGGGGGGGTCCCCCATTTTAATAGCTAGTAAAGGCTAGGTATTCAGCTGGGGGCTGATATTAGTAGCCTGGGAAGCTCCATGGGTATTACCCCCTTCCCAGGCTTCAAACATCTGCCCCAGCCGTCTGCTTAACCTCCGCTAGAGACTAAAATTACGGGGAACCTCACGCTAATTTTTTTTTTAATAAATCCTTTATTTTAACACTAAATGACAAGTACAGTAACCAACACTATCACTGTACTTATTATATATCTGACTGACATGTTTCTATCTATCTAATCTATGCGTGATGCTCTATCTTTCTGTTCTAAATTGTCGGGTACAGATGCTGAATTGCCGGCCAGCTTTTTTAAAGAGACGGTGCATGAAAACACTATTATTTTTTTTAAATAAATCCTTTACACTAAATGACAAGTACAGTAAGCAACACTGTCACTGTACTTATTATATATGTGACTGACATGTTTCTATCTATCTAATCTATGTGAAAAGCTCTATTCTTTCTGTTCTAAATTGTCGGGTACCGCTGCTGAATTGCCGGCCGGCTTTTTTAAAGAGACGGTGCATGAAAACACTAATATTTTTTTTAATAAATCCTTTACACTAAATGACAAGTGCAGTAACCAACACTGTCACTGTGCTTCTTATATGTGTGACTGACATGTTTCTATCTATCTAATCTATGTGTGATGCTCTATTCCTTCTTGTCTAAATTGTCGGGTACCGGTGTATGCCGCTGCTGAATTTGCCGGCCGGCTTTTTTAAAGAGTGTGTCTTCTGAGCAGTTTGTCAGCTTTTGGACACCTTTTAAGGTGTTTTCTATGTGTTTCTATGTGTTTTGCTTGCCTGCCATTGGTTTTAACGGTGTTGGACGGTGTTCTAAGGTGTTCGACGAACAGTTCGACGAACAGTTCCTCGAACATCCCGGTGTTCGACGAACCGAACCGAACTCGAACACTACGGGGGTGGCTCAACATTACTCAGGAGTGGACATGGATGTCAGACATATGTAACATCCTCCAAAACTTTGAGGACTCCACCAACATGGTGAGCGGTGATGACGCCATAATTAGCGTCACCATCCAACTTCTCTGTCTTCTGAAACGCTCTCTGCTCACAATCAAAGAGGATGCATTGCAGGCGGAGCACGATGAGGTGGAGCAAGGATCCATACAGGGTAATTACACACAGCCAAGCCTCATCTCAGACCAAGGTGGATTGGGTGACAATGAGGAAGAGGAGGAGGAGGAAGGACAGGAGCTAGTTTCATGCACTATAGACGGTACTACCTGCACAGCTGTCATACCATCTGTTCAGCGTGGATGGCCAGAGGACAGAGAGGAGGAGGAGGATAGCATGGTCAGTCATCCTCTTGGTGAGGACACGGAAGTCTGGCCTGTTAGTAGTCTGGTACGCATGGCTGAGTTTATGTTACGCTGCCTTTCCCATGACCCTCGCGTTCTCAAAATTTTGGGTGACAGTCATTACTGGTTGGTGACACTTCTAGATCCAAGCTACAAGGAGAACTTTATATCTCTTATTCCTCAGGCGGACAGGTCTACAAAAATGGGGCTATACTGAAAGGCCCTTGTTGCGGAGCTATTAAAAAAATTCCCATCTGAAAACGCTGGCGGCAGAGGGCACACTTCGTTGGACAACCAAGGAGTACAGACGAGAGAGACACAATTTCAATGCAGCAGAGGCAG
The DNA here is from genome assembly GCF_046119375.1 of Phyllobates terribilis. Lineage (NCBI taxonomy): Eukaryota > Metazoa > Chordata > Amphibia > Anura > Dendrobatidae > Phyllobates > Phyllobates terribilis. The sequence goes on from NW_027362762.1 coordinate 805,347,307, forward strand.
GGGAACACTGTCATAGTTCTGGGAGAGTTTTCTCAGACCCTCCCATCGCACAGGCCCTGAGGCGCGGGGTACTCTCACAAGGAGTGCAAAGTTTTGGAAGATGCTGAGGGAGTACCTTGCCGACCGTACCAACGTTCTCCGTGATACCTCTGTGCCTTATAATTATTGGGTATCCAAGCTGGAGACGTGGAATGAACTAGCTCTCTATGCCTTGGAGGTCCTGGCCTGCCCTGCCGCTAGCGTTTTATCAGAGCGGGTTTTTAGTGCCGCTGGTGGAATTATAGCTGATAAGCGCATCCGCCTGTCAACTGAAAATGCTGACAGGCTGACTCTTAGAAAAATGAAAAAGGGCTGGATTGGGCCAGACTTCTCAACACCACCGAATGATAGCAGCATAACATAAACTCAAATCCAGTGTCTTTTCTTTGGAGGTGTATTCCCACGCACCTTTTCACACCCACACATGGGTATACACGTCCTGATTTTGGCTATTTGCTCTTGTCCTCCTCCTTCTCCTCATCCTCTACCACCATATCATCAGGGTGACCGTGGTCCGTGATGCAACACCCACATAAATTTTTTAAAGGGTGTTTATGATGCCCGTAAAAAACATTTTTTTATACAGTGTGTTCATGTATACCCCCCAGGGGAAAATGTTTGTCAGCCCATACACTTAGTGCATGGGCATTACAAGTAAAGAAGGCCCGCTCCTTTCTAATGGGAACATTTTTTATGAGGCCCTCCTCCACGTCTCTTCCAAGGGGCATTGAAGTGCCTGCAAATTTTTGGCAGCCCTTGCATTCACTGCATAGGCCAACACTATGGGAGACTCTCTCCTTTCTAATAGGAATTTGTCGTTACTGTGCCCCTGCTCTATGTGTCTTTAATTACTTAGTGGGGTTTTTCCTAAAATTGGTCAGCCGTTGGACTCACTGCATACTCTATAACTGTATAGCAGACTCTCTCCTTTCTAAATGGAATTGTTGTTACTGTGGCCCTGCTCTATGTGTCTTTAAATTCTTAGTGGGGTTTTTCCTAAAATTGGTCAGCCGTTGGACTCACTGCATACCCTCTAACTGTATAGCAGAGTCTCTCCTTTCTAATGGGAATTTGTCGTTACTGTGGCCCTGTTATATATGTCTTTAAATTCTTAGTGGGGTTTTTCCTAAAATTGGTCAGCCGTTGCACTCACTGCATACCCTATAACTGTGTAGCAGACCCTCTCCTTTCTAATGGGAACATGTCGTACCTTGTTACTGTGGCCCTGCTCTATGTGTCTTTAAATTCTTAGTCTGTTTTTTCTTAAATTTGGTCAGCCGTTGGACTCACTGCATACCCTATAACTGTATAGCAGACTCTCTCCTTTCTAAATGGAATTTGTCATTACTGTGGCCCTGCTCTATGTGTCTTTAAATACTTAGTGGGGTTTTTCCTAAAATTGGTCAGCCGTTGGACTCACAGCATACCCTATAACTGTAGAGCAGACTCTCTCCTTTCTATATGGAATTGTTGTTACTGTGGCCCTGCTCTATGTGTCTTTAAATTCTTAGTGGGGTTTTTCCAAATATTGGTCAGCTGTTGCACTCACTGCATACCCTATAACTGTTTAGCAGACCCTCTCCTTTCTAAGGGCAACATGTCGTACCTTGTTACTGTGGCCCTGCTCTATGTGTCTTTAAATACTTAGTGGGGTTTTTCCTAAATTTGGTCAGCCGTTGGACTCACTGCATACCCTATAACTGTATAGCAGACTCTCTCCTTTCTAAATGGAATTTGTCATTACTGTGGCCCTGCTCTATGTGTCTTTAAATTCTTAGTGGGGTTTTTCCTAAAATTGGTCAGCCATTGGACTCACTGCGTACCCTACAACTGTATAGCAGACTCTCTCCTTTCTAAATGGAATTGTTGTTACTGTGGCCCTGCTCTATGTGTCTTTAAATTCTTAGTGGGGTTTTTCCTAAAATTGGTCAGCCGTTGGACTCACTGCATACCCTATAACTGTATAGCAGAGTCTCTCCTTTCTAATGGGAATTTGTCATTACTGTGGCCCTGTTATATGTGTCTTTAAATTCTTAGTGGGGTTTTTCCTAAAATTGGTCAGCCGTTGCACTCACTGCATACCCTATAACTGTGTAGCAGACCCTCTCCTTTCTAATGGGAACATGTCGTACCTTGTTACTGTGGCCCTGCTCTATGTGTCTATAAATTCTTAGTGGGGTTTTTCCTAAAATTGGTCAGCCGCTGGACTCACTGCATACCCTATAACTGTAGAGCAGACTCTCTCCTTTCTAAATGGAATTTGTCATTACTGTGGCCCTGCTCTATGTGTCTTTAAATTCTTAGTGGGGTTTTTACTAAAATTGGTCAGCCGTTGGACTTACTGCATACCCTATAACTGTATAGCAGACTCTCTCCTTTCTAAATGGAATTGTTGTTACTGTGGCCCTGCTCTATGTGTCTTTAAATTCTTAGTGGGGTTTTTCCTAAATTTGGTCAGCCGTTGGACTCACTGCATACCCTATAACTGTATAGCAGACTCTCACCTTTCTAAATGGAATTTGTCATTTCTGTGGCCCTGCTCTATGTGTCTTTAAATTCTTAGTGGGGTTTTTCCTAAAATTGGTCAGCCGTTGGACTCACTGCATACCCTATAACTGTATAGCAGACTCACTCCTTTCTAATGGGAATTTGTCATTACTGTGGCCCTGTTCTATGTGTCTTTAAATTCTTAGTATTGTTTTCCTAAAATTGGTCAGCCGTTGCACTCACTGCATACTCTATAACGGTATAGCAGACCCTCTCCTTTCTAATGGTAACATGTCGCACCTGTTACTGTGGCCCTGCTCTGTGTGTCTTTAAATTCTTAGTGGGGTTTTTCCTAAAATTGGTCAGCCGTTAGACTCACTGCATACCCTATAACTGTATAGCAGACTCTCTCCTTTCTAAATGGAATTGTTGTTACTGTGGCCCTGCTCTATATGTCTTTAAATTCTTAGTGGGGTTTTTCCTAAAATTGGTCAGCCGTTGGACTCCCTGCATATCCTATAACTGTGTAGAAGACTCTATCCTTTCTAATGGAAATTTGTCGTTACTGTGGCCCTGCTCTATGTGTCTTTAAATTCTTAGTGGCGTTTTTCCTAAAATTGGTCAGACGTTGCACTCACTGCATACCCTATAACTGTATAGCATACCCTGTCCTTTCTAATGGGAACATGTCATACTTGTTACTGTGGCCCTGCTCTGTGTGCCTTTAAATTCTTAGTGGGATTTTTCCTAAAATTGGTCAGCCGTTGGACTCACTGCATACCCTATAACTGTAGAGCAGACTCTCTCCTTTCTAAATGGAATATGTCGTTACTGTGGCCCTGCTCTATGTGTTTTTAAATTCTTAGTGGGGTTTTTCCCAAATTTTGGCAGCCCTTGCAGTCACAGCATGGGCATTACCACTATAGGAAACCCCCTCCTTTATAATGGGAACATTTTTTTACTGAGACCCTCCTCTATGTCTCTTCAAAGGGGTATTGGGTTGTGTCCAAATTTTTGGCAGCCCTTGCAGTCACTGGATACGCAATAACAGTATGGGAGATACACTTGTTAATACTGGGAACAACAAAGCATAGCCGACTGATGGCTCTCTAACAATAGCGAGGGCCGACTGCTGGCCTTTTAAGAATAGTAAGGGCCATCTGATGGCCCTATAAAAATAGGCTTCATGACTTTCAGAGTCCCTCCATCCTAAATAAAACAGGATGTGTCTGATGATGTGTCACACACCACATTGCCAGATGAGGTTGTAAAATGTTAAAATGACATTTCCCGGTGAATGCATTTGTCTTAAAAAATAACGTAAAAAAAACAAAACAATAGGATCTTTCTTTAGTATAAAAAACAGCGTCACCAATTTAACCTCAATGTAATCACATTGTTCAGCTCCTGCACCTCCTCCTCCATCTCCGAAATGAACACATCAGTCACAAGCTGACAGCACTGCAGCACTGCCTTAGCCAAGCGGCAACAGGCTGTGCTGAAGATAACATGCTTAATGCTTAAATGACAAACCGCCCAGCGCTGCAGAGTTGTTGAAAGCTGTAACACAGCAGCCTGATCTGTGGCTCTCACCGCTGAACATACAGCCAGGCATGGTGGTGTGTGTGACAATGGGCAGAACCTGGGGACGGAGAAATGACAGCCGGAGTAGATATGGGTTCCCTCTATGCCAGTCCTTTCACCGAGCTACATACAACTCTCAGCAAAAAAAGCTGTGGACTGGCTCGGTACTGTCTCTGGCCACATTCACCTGTCTATCGGTTTGTGAGCAGGCGATCCTTCCCAGTACTGGGGAAGGCACGTGTAATGCTGTTTGATCCATGCTTGTGGAAGGCAGAGACAATACCGGGAAAAATAATGGCCGCTGGGGACCAAGTATGGACACCCGTCCGCCGCCGGCATGAGGAAGATTGTGGACAGCTTCCACCTCCACGAGCCTAAAATGCCATATTTCAAGTGCAAGCAGCTGTCCAGAAATCTGGCAGTTTAGTGTTGCGGACTGTGGGTGGGTGGGTGGCTGGCTGAATACTTGCGCTTGCATTCCAAGTAGCAGAAAACTAAGCAGATGGTGGCCTCTATCATCATCATGGCCTCACCTCGGCACTATGAACTCTCCTGAAGGAGAAGCCAGGGCCCAAGGGAGGAGTCTCCGGTTCTCTGGTGGGCCGGTCCAACCCAGCCGAGAAGCAGCCCTGGCTAAGAAAAGTGTGGAGGAAGGTTCTAGGACACTCTAGGGCTGCTTTTTTTAATGTGGATCAGACATGCTTATGCATGTTATTTCTTAAACCGCATTGCAGATCAGGCCATTGTCCAACTCAGCATTCATGAAATTAAATGCGCTAAGAAAGATGTTTGTGTGTCAAAGCACCACCGACAAGTGCGAGTTGAAGTTGGACGGGCTGCCATTGCTTCTGCAACAAGCTGCATTAGAGGACTTCCTGGGAGAAATGACACCCAGGGTAGATACGGTTTCCCTCTATGCCAGTCCTTTCACCGAGCTAAATAAAGCTCTCAGCAAAAAAAGCTGTGGACTGGCTCCATACCATCCCTGGCCACATTCACCTGTCCACGTGTTTGTGGTTAGGCGGACCTTCCCAGTAAGTGCACTGGGGAGGGCACAGGTAATGTTGTGGAACCCGTGCATGTGGAAGGCGGAGACGATACCGTGAGAAATAGTGGCGGCTGGGGACCAAGTATGGACACCCGGCTGCCGCCGGCATGAGGTTATGAAAAGCTTCCGCCTCCAAGAGTCTAAAAGGCCACATTTCAAGTGCAAGCAGCTGTCAAAAATTTGGCAGTATAGTATTGCAGCCTGTGGTTGGGTGGGTGGCTGGCTGCATACTTGCGCTTGCATTTGAAGGAATGGGGTAGGGACAACTGAACTCTGCACTGGGACAAAGACGTGGACGTTGATTGTTGCAAGTCTGCAACGACAGGTGCATGGCGGGAGGCATCTTCGCATGCGCAAAGGATCACTTATGATGAGCACACTTTTAGGCAGTGACCTGGGAGTCAGAAATGCTTCGAGAGATCTTCCCCATGCTGTTCTAATGTCTTTTCAGCACTGTATGCATGTGTCTGATGATGTGTCACACACCACATGGCCAGATAAGGTTCTAAAATGTTAAAATGACATTTCCCAGTGAATGCATTTGTCTTTGTTGAAAGCAATGCAAAAGTGCAAAAACGCTTCATATGTGTGAACATAGCCCAAGGTGTGGAGGAGTATTTTTGGTTTTGGTTATTTATTTTGCCTTATATACAAGTCATTACCCTGGAAAGGATGTTCCTTAACATATTTCCCATGAAAATCCATTTTGGTTTTGTTTTTGTATGTTTTATTGTGAATCCATAAAAGTGGCGTAATACTCTGACAACGTTGTTGACAGCAGTGACCTGGGAGTCAGAAATGCTTCCAGGGGTCTTCCCCATGCTGTTCTCCTATCATTTGAGCACTGTTCCCATCGATTTGGGCAATTTTTAGGCCCTCTGCAGACCACCGGGGGGAGCCGCCTGAAAAATGATCGAGTTTCCCATAGACTTACATTGGGCTCGGTGCCCGTTGCTCGGGTCGAGCACCCGAGTATTCCAATTTGCTCTACCCGAGCAACGAGTACCCGAGCATTTTAGTGCTCGCTCATCACTAATTGTGAGTAATTCCTTTAATATGATCAAATAACTAATTAAATATAATTAATGCGGTCTCCTTCCCCTTTTTCTTAAAGGGAATTTGTCATGCTAGCTATGGGGTTAATCTTCAGGTTATAGAATTCTAAAGCCAAGTGGTCACTGCCCTGAAAGCCTGACTTCAAGGAGGAAATTACCTTTATTCCTCCCTGCAGCCTCCAGCTTTCAGTCATAGAGGGCTGGCTTCAGTCACCGCTCCGTACATAGTGAGCCATGGCTGTCACCATGCCCTGACACTGATTGACAGCTGGCTCAGTAGTTAATCAGTCAGTGCCAGGGCATGGCTGCAGCCACAGCACAATATATCCTGAGTGATGACTGAAGTCGCTTTTGCCACATCTCTGACTGAGATGACTGAGAGCCCTAGGCTGCCTGGAAGAATAAAGTTAATTTTTTCCTGGCAGTCGAGACTTCAGTGAGGTGACCACAAGACTTTAGGATGCTATTAACCTGCAGATAAACCCCATTTCTGCAGGTTCATAATGTTTTTTGACATGACAGGATTCCTTTAAGCCCATTTGGTTACATCAGGATCACATAAAAGGGTTGTGCCACCATAAAGAATACATTTAACTAAGCAGAAAACATGGAAATAAATGTTTTTGTAATTTACAGTTATTAAAAATTATGCTCCATTCAAAAAATATCAACCTTTAATTTTCTGAAGTAGGCCCCCTGGTGTTATTCTGTCTGCAAGCTTTATCAATCCTCACTGGAGGCTCGGCTGCCAAGAGCATAATTTTTAAAAACTGTAAATTGCAAAAACATTTATTTCCACATTTTTTGCTTAGTTAAATGTATTGTTATGGTGGCACAATCCCTTTAAGTGCAATTGTCATTTCAGGTAACTTTTAGAACACGGCTCAGTTCACATAGCATTGCCACAAAGATCAGTGACTCTGTCGGGGCTTACGTATGAACCACCGCAAAATGGGATATGGCCGTATGCGCCGATGGGGCCATTGCAGGGCTGGCGTCAGCACCCGGCGTACCCGGGCAAGTGCCGGGGCCCTGGAAAATCAGAGGGGCCCACCGCCCACTCACTGTCGGGGCCCACCGCCCACTCACTGTCGGGGCCCTGGCCGCTTACTCGGCACCTGTTCAGGGACGCAGGCGCTGCTTGATTGCCGGCACTCCCCCGAGACATGGCCGCACGCTGTGCGGCTGTGTCTGCTAGTAATGACGCGGCAGGGTCGATGGCACTGCACCTTTAATTGTGCTTGTGTGTCGCCCCTGCCGCGTCATTACTAGCAGACACAACCGCACAGCGCGCGGCCATGTCTAGGGGAGTGCTGGCAATCAAACACCGGCGGAGCGGAGGTCCTACACAGATGGGCGTGAGCGGCCCGGACCCGAGAGCAAGTGGGCCCCTCTGATGTTCCAGGGCCATGAAGTCTGTGACACGCCGGGGACCCTGCACTGCCCCATACCTGAGGAGCTGCTGGACAGGACACTGGACCGGGGACAGGTGAGTGAGGCTTCCCCAATCCCCATATTAAAAATATTTGTAATGGGTCTGTGTGAGTGCATGTATGTGAATGTCAGTGTGTATGACTGTGTATATATATTTGTCTGTTTTATATATGTCTTTAAGAATTTGTGTAAAAATGTGTGTATGTCTGTATGTGTACATATCTGTGTACCGTGTGTGTGTACATATGTCTGCGTACCGTGTGTGCGTGCATATGTCTGCGTAACGTGTGTGCGTGCATATGTCTGCGTACCGTGTGTGCATATGTCTGTGTACCGTGTGTGCGTGCATATGTCTGCGTACCGTGTGTGCATATGTCTGCGTACCGTGTGTACATATGTCTGCATACCGTGTGTGCGCGTCTCTGCATATGTGAAGGATGAGGGGGCAGGCTGGGCCCTGTGTACTATATATATATTTCTCCGCCGTATCTGTGCATCATGAATTGTGGTATGTGTTAAAAGGGCCACTGAGACTCTTTCGCCCGGGGCCCAGAAAAACCTGGAGCCGGCCCTGGGCCATTGAGTATAATAATGCTGACGGAGTCACTGTGTGATCTGTCGTGCATCATTTTCTGCCGTATGCGCCTATTGGAGGTGGGCAGCAAGGCACAGTTGATGACGACTTGCTGCTGCCTCTTATAGGCATATGTAGCACCCTGAGGATTCGGCTGCTACAGGGGTATTGCACCTCAACCCAGAGGTGTGATATTCCACTCCCGGGTAAGGATGGAGTGTGGAACTGAGCTCAGTTAGCTGCATGCACTACACACATCCCATTTCCGAGGAACAGACCGATGGTACTCCCACTAGATAAATGTGCAGGTACAACAGAGTCTGTTCCTGGCTGGAGTGGGAGGGGGGTGGAACATCCCAGTAGTGTAGGGGCAGATAGGGGGAGCAGTCTGGGTAGTGCTAGGAGCTCATTGGGTGCTGGTCACCTGAGCTCACACATAGAGGGAGTATATAAGGTGGGCACCATCTTAGGACAGGGTCTTTGCAGAGGAGTCTTTTGTAGAAGGCTGGTCAGTCTGTCAGTCTTTTGCAGAGCAGTGGAGGAAAGCAGAGGAGCAGAGCAGTCCCAAGGCCAAGAGTGAGAGAGGAGAAAGAAAGACCCAGAGGGGGAGAAAGAAGGAACTCCAAGAGCCCAAATTAAATCAAAGGGTGAAGAGTTGGCACAAGGGTACCGGATCCCAAACTGGTGGAGGGCACTTATCCTCAGCCAGAGACCGGAGGCCGTGGGCAGAATCTGCCACGGCCACCCACTATATCCACCCGGAAGGCAGACCACGCATAGGGTCAGGGAACCCAGAGACAAGGGTTTACCACCAAGAGGCCCGAGGGAGCCGGACATAGGTGGATCCCTGGTGGGGAAGGCCAGAGAAGAGGACAGGACAGAAAGGGAGCTCAGAACCACGCTCCAGAACTACTTGGGGGTTGGCCAAGTCCAGGACCTGGTGGACGCAGCACGGCTCGGGTGGTCACTTAAGGCCGGAGTGACCGGTACAAGAACAGCAGTAAGTAAACAAACCCTGAACTGCACAGCCCGACTCTGACTCTCATTACCATCCTCACTGCACCTCCACAACCACCATCCTCTGCACCTGACCCCCTGAGGCTATACCCCTCCCGTTGGGGGTTATACTACCTGGGCTGCACAAACACCATCAGCCTCAGCGGACCCTGCTGCAGCGGCGGCCGCAGTGACAGCAATTCAACGGGTGGCGTAGTCGACATAAAGAACTTTAGTAACATCAGTAAGGACTGCCACACACTGAGCTTGACACCCTGGGCACGGACCGGGTCACAGCCACTCGGAGACTACAACCCCCATCTGATCCGGCTCCGGGTATCCCCAACAACACTGGCCCAGGGGGCGCGTCACATATACGGACGAATAGTTGATATGGGCAATGGAAATATATCTGAAATATATACAGAGTTGGAGTATAGAGGACTAGAAACTTTTACACTGGGTTGTAGGGACAGACAAGAACTACATCTATTTGTATAATATTAGAAAAAATGAACAGCACCATATTTCCTCCTGTCAGCTCTTCCCTCATGGACACCAGCAGATCACAGTAATGTTTGGAAGAGTAGCTAATGACATATGTACATGAAGTAGAGCTGTTAGTCTGTAAAAGAAGCAGAGGGTTGTGGGAAATATAGTTTTAAGTGGTCACATGGTCATCACCGAAGGACCGCAGAGACACAATTATGGAGGAGCTTAAGCCAGAAAATGATGTAACATATTAGACATTCTTAGAAAGGTTTTTAGTACATAGAGAACTTGAAAAAAATTTGATTCTGGAAGAACCCTTTAAATAATAGAAAATATTCCAAATCATCTAAACATTTACCGTATTTTTCAGACGATAAGACACACCGGACCATAAGAAGCACCTAGATTTTAGAGGAGAAAAATTGAAAAAAAAATTTAAGCAAAAAGTGTGGTCACGATTAGAGATGAGCGTTGTTCTACTCGAACTGTTCGCCAATCTCAAATTCGAGCTGTTTTGGGCGGTGTTCGAGCCGGTCGGCGAACACGAACAATTTGAGAAAAATTCGGCTGTTCGAGGTTATGTTCGATAACTGTTCGTGCACCAAAATCATAACTGGATTTTTTCTCAGTAATGATGAAAATTAATGTTAATACGCAGTTTGAGTGTACAGCGGGGCGGGGGGAGGGGCAGGGGATGGATCTCTGCAGGAACAATGAAGATCTCCATTTTTTTTTCTCTTTCCCGCATTTGCAGTGGGGAGGTGCAATCTGTCAGCCTATCAGCAGCGCACACACGGAGCGAAGTGCTTTTTTTCACACAAGCAAGGGCATGTGTGATTGGCAGTGTATGTCACATGTCCTTGCCCTATAAGACCAAGCCATTTTCCCCGTCGCCACCATTTTCTCACTGCTGCAGCTGCGTGTTAGACGGCACCGCTGTTGCTGTGTGTGCTATACCTTGTTAATTTCAAGCCAATTTTCGCACAAATATACAGATAGCTTGGGAGTAGGGAATAGTTGTGATTGCAGTCCTTTTAAGGACTAGGTTACAGCATTTCCTACGACTTTTATCAGGGAGGTCTGTGCTCTTAAATAGATAGGTTGTGGGAGTAAAGACTAATTGTAATTGGAGTCCTTTTCAGGACTAGGTTACATCAGTTCCTATCAGTTTTTGCCAGGCAGGTCTGTGCCAGTGCTGTGCAAGTTTTTTTCACAGCATTTGGCTGAATCTAGCAAAGCTAATCCATTTTGGCCTATTGCAGAGTGTGTTAGTCAGTGGAGTAGCCTATCTGTGTTGCAAGATATAACACCTGTGTATAGAATACCAATTTTTTTACTGCACCTAGTGAAGTAAAATCTTTTGGGCATAGAATCATTCTATTAGTCCATCTATACTGACCTCCATCAGGTTGCAAACTGAATATAATTTTTTTCTGCATCTAGCTCTGAAAAAATATTTGGGCTTCTAGCGGTGTGTGGGACTTGGTCTATTAGTCCATCTATACTGACCTCCATCAGGTTGCAAATTAAAAATAATTTTTTTCTGCATCTAGCTCTGAAAAAATATTTGGGCTTCTAGCGGTGTGTGGGACTTGGTCTATTAGTCCATCTATACTGACCTCCATCAGGTTGCAAATTAAAAATAATTTTTTTCTGCATCTAGCTCTGAAAAAATATTTGGGCTTCTAGCAGTGTGTGGGACTTGGTCTATTAGTCCATCTATACTGACCTACATCAGGTTGCAAATTAAAAATAATTTTTTTCTGCATCTAGCTCTGAAAAAATATTTGGGCTTCTAGCGGTGTGTGGGACTTGGTCTATTAGTCCATCTATACTGACCTCCATCAGGTTGCAAATTAAAAATAATTTTTTTCTGCATCTAGCTCTGAAAAAATATTTGGGCTTCTAGCAATGTGTGGGACTTGGTCTATTAGTCCATCTATACTGACCTCCATCAGGTTGCAAATTAAAAATAATTTTTTTCTGCATCTAGCTCTGAAAAAATATTTGGGCTTCTAGCAGTGTGTGGGACTTGGTCTATTAGTCCATCTATACTGACCTCCATCAGGTTGCAAATTAAAAATAATTTTTTTCTGCATCTAGCTCTGAAAAAATATTTGGGCTTCTAGCGGTGTGTGGGACTTGGTCTATTAGTCCATCTATACTGACCTCCATCAGGTTGCAAATTAAAAATAATTTTTTTCTGCATCTAGCTCTGAAAAAATATTTGGGCTTCTAGCAGTGTGTGGGACTTGGTCTATTAGTCCATCTATACTGACCTACATCAGGTTGCAAATTAAAAATAATTTTTTTCTGCATCTAGCTCTGAAAAAATATTTGGGCTTCTAGCGGTGTGTGGGACTTGGTCTATTAGTCCATCTATACTGACCTCCATCAGGTTGCAAATTAAAAATAATTTTTTTCTGCATCTAGCTCTGAAAAAATATTTGGGCTTCTAGCAGTGTGTGGGACTTGGTCTATTAGTCCATCTATACTGACCTACATCAGGTTGCAAATTAAAAATAATTTTTTTCTGCATCTAGCTCTGAAAAAATATTTGGGCTTCTAGCGGTGTGTGGGACTTGGTCTATTAGTCCATCTATACTGACCTCCATCAGGTTGCAAATTAAAAATAATTTTTTTCTGCATCTAGCTCTGAAAAAATATTTGGGCTTCTAGCAATGTGTGGGACTTCGTCTATTAGTCCATCTATACTGACCTCCATCAGGTTGCAAATTAAAAATAATTTTTTTCTGCATCTAGCTCTGAAAAAATATTTGGGCTTCTAGCGGTGTGTGGGACTTGGTCTATTAGTCCATCTATACTGACCTCCATCAGGTTGCAAATTAAAAATAATTTTTTTCTGCATCTAGCTCTGAAAAAATATTTGGGCTTCTAGCAGTGTGTGGGACTTGGTCTATTAGTCCATCTATACTGACCTACATCAGGTTGCAAATTAAAAATAATTTTTTTCTGCATCTAGCTCTGAAAAAATATTTGGGCTTCTAGCGGTGTGTGGGGCTTGGTCTATTAGTCCATCTATACTGACCTCCATCAGGTTGCAAATTAAAAATAATTTTTTTCTGCATCTAGCTCTGAAAAAATATTTGGGCTTCTAGCAGTGTGTGGGACTTGGTCTATTAGTCCATCTATACTGACCTACATCAGGTTGCAAATTAAAAATAATTTTTTTCTGCATCTAGCTCTGAAAAAATATTTGGGCTTCTAGCGGTGTGTGGGACTTGGTCTATTAGTCCATCTATACTGACCTCCATCAGGTTGCAAATTAAAAATATTTTTTTTCTGCATCTAGCTCTGAAAAAATATTTGGGCTTCTAGCAGTGTGTGGGACTTGGTCTATTAGTCCATCTATACTGACCTCCATCAGGTTGCAAATTAAAAATATTTTTTTTCTGCATCTAGCTCTGAAAAAATATTTGGGCTTCTAGCAGTGTGTGGGACTTGGTCTATTAGTCCATCTATACTGACCTCCATCAGGTTGCAAATTAAAAATAATTTTTTTCTGCATCTAGCTCTGAAAAAATATTTGGGCTTCTAGCGGTGTGTGGGACTTGGTCTATTAGTCCATCTATACTGACCTCCATCAGGTTGCAAATTAAAAATAATTTTTTTCTGCATCTAGCTCTGAAAAAATATTTGGGCTTCTAGCAGTGTGTGGGACTTGGTCTATTAGTCCATCTATACTGACCTCCATCAGGTTGCAAATTAAAAATAATTTTTATCTGCATCTACAGTACCTCTGAAAAAATATTTGGGCTTCTAGCAGTGTGTGGGACTATTTGTGTTAGTCCATCTATACTGACCTCCATCAGGTTGCAAATTCAAAATAATTTTTTTCTGCATCTAACCCAGCCAATAGTTTTGGCCTAATACCACAGTTTGGCCACTCAGCTCTGCTCGGTTACCATCCATTGTTTTTTTGTGCAAACAACTCCAGAGTTGTGAATTAGTTAACCACCAAAATGAGTGGAAAAAGGCCTGCTGCTGGTGGAAAGGGGAATAGGCGTGTTGGGAAGGGGAAAAAAGGTTGTGTCCGTGGGGTAGGTGTTAAAGCAACAGTAACATCTGCAGAAGAAAGACCATCTTCCAGCCAAACTAAAATGTCTACTTCTTTTAGCGGACAATGTGATAAGATCCCTTTCTTACGGCCACGCCAATCGCTACAAATTCCAGATGAGGCACAAAAACAGCATGTGCTTCAACGGATATCAAGTGCTCCTTTAAGTGGTCTCTCCTCCACATAAACTTCAACATCACAAATACTCCAGTCCTCAAAGGTGTCACCCAAATCGAACTTGCTTCCTCACAGCTCCCAAATCTCCAGCTGCCCGTCTGAGTATGAGGTAGAACAGATGGTTGAGTCTGCAGAGCTGTTTACTCATACTATAGCCTGGGAATCAGAGGTCGACTCCAGCGCTTCTGTGAATCCAGACGAAGAAATGATCTGCACTGATGCCCAGAATCTTTATGAGTCGGATCCAGGACCAGACGCAGAAGGTTCTGACCATAATGTAGACCCTCATTCCCAAACTGTAACTCCTGTTGGTGGAGACAATGAGGAAGACGATGATAAGACTCAAATACCTGATTGGAGCGACAACTTTAGTTTTTTGTCAGGGCAGGAACAGGTTGGCTCTGAGGACGACGGGTGTGATAACGCACAGGGTGATGATGATGAGGTCGGAGATCCCACTTACTGTCAACCCACAGTCAGCCAAGAGATGAGGTCAGCAGAGGAGGTGGAGGAAGATGCTAGTGACGACGAGGTCAGGTTGCGCCTTCCTGGACAGAGACGTAGTACTGGAAGCACGTCAACAACTGCATCCTCAAACACAACTCTGCCTCTCACCACAAGTCGTGGTGGCTCTTCAGGTCGCATGGGTGCTAAGCCTTGCATAGCCTGGGCATTTTTTCAGATCGATAAAGATGACCCAACTCGTGTTATCTGTAACATTTGTCAGCAAAAGCTAAGTAGAGGCCAAAAAATACATAGTTTGAGTACTTCATGCATGAACCGGCACATGGACATGAAGCATAAGTTGCAGTGGGAAGCTCAGTGTGCTACAATGCGGCCTAGCCGGCCGGGCCAATCACCGTCTGCCATATCTTGTGCATCCGCGGCCTCTTCATCCTCTGTGACTGGGGGGACAGCAGTCACACCTGTTTTGGGGCGCAGACCTGCCACCTCTTTACCCGCAACAGCCAGCGTGATTGGCAGGTCATCATTTTCTTTGGAGGTGGTAACACCAGCTGGTGTTGAGCGCTGTCCGACATCGATAGCACCACCTTTGGATCAAGGCAACCTAACATGTCCGCCTGCATCTTCCTCACAGACCGGCAGTTTGCCGGGGACACCCTTATCAACCCCGTCTAAGCACAATAGCCAGCCCTCGGTCCCTCAGATGTGGACAAGTAAAAGACCATTTCCTCCTAGCCATGAGAAAGCTAAGAGGTTGAATTTCACCATCTGCAAGCTCTTGGCTACAGAAATGCTGCCTTTCCGCCTGGTGGACACAGAGGATTTTCGAGACCTTATGTCCGTCGCAGTGCCCCAGTACCAGATGCCCAGTCGGCACTACTTCTCAAAGAAAGGTGTGCCTGCGCTCCACCAGCATGTCGCACACAACATCACCGCTTCTTTGAGAAACTCTGTGTGTGACAGGGTGCATTTCACCACAGACACTTGGACGAGTAGGCATGGACAGGGGCGTTACATGTCGCTGACTGGGCACTGGGTAACTATGGTGACAGCAGGACAAGGGGCTGCTGTCCAAGTCTTGCCGTCCCCACGAGTTGTGCGTCAATCCTCTTTATGTCAAAGTTCCTCCACTGCTTCTGCCTCCTCAACCTCCTCTCGGTCCTCCACCTGCACCCAAAGCCTGTCTGGTCATGCCACAAGCTTTCTAACTGCGCAGAAGGGATCCTGCACACCTCCTTACTATGCTGGCAGTAGGGCTCAACGTCATCAGGCGGTTTTTACATTGAAATGTCTGGGAAATGTGAGTCACACAGCTGAGGAGTTGTGGTCAGCTCTGGAGAACCAATTTCATGAATGGTTGTCTCCACTGGACCTGAAACCAGGGAAGGCCGTGTGCGACAATGCTGCAAACCTGGGTGCGGCCCTTCGCCGGGGCAATGTCACACACGTGCCTTGTATGGCTCACGTGTTGAACCTGGTTGTCCAGCAATTTTTAGCCCACTATCCCAGACTAGATGGCCTTCTGCAGAGGGCACGGTCGCTGTGTGCTCACTTCCGCCGTTCGCATCCCGCAGCTCAGCGACTTACATCTCTACAGAAGTCGTTGGGCCTGCCACTTCACCGGCTAAAATGCGATGTGCCTACCCGGTGGAATTCAACTCTGCACATGTTGCAGCGACTGTGGCAGCACCGACAAGCCCTGGTGCAATACGTTCTGACGTATAGCCTGGGCCAACGAGATTCAGAGGTGGGGCAAATCACGCTGGAGGAGTGGTCTCAGATCAGGGACCTATGCACCCTTCTGCACAGTTTTGAAATGGCGACGAAGATGTTTAGTGCTGACGATGCCATTATCAGCATGACTATTCCGGTGATTTACATGCTGGAGCACATGTTAAACAGAATTCGGAGTCAGGTGGTGGCACAAGAGGAGGTGGAGGAAGTAGAGGAGGAGGAGTTGTATGCGGAAGGGCTAACATCTGCAAGGTCCAGACGGTCGGCAGCACCAAGGCGGCAGGCATGTGAGGGTGGGGGAGATGGTTTTACCAGGGCGCATGGTAGCAGCCAAACTAGTGAGGAAGGTGCAGGAGCCCAGGAAGAAGTGGAGGACGAACTGATGGAAGACTCATCAGATGAGGGAGACCTTGATCACATTTCTGTTGTGCGAGGTTGGGGGGAGAGGACAGAGGAAGGAAGCATGATTGTTACCTCGCCACCAACACAACAGGGACTTGGTGCTCCTGGATGCGCAACACACATGAGTGCCTTCTTGCTGCACTACCTGCAACATGACCCTCGAATTGTGAGAATTAGAAATAATCCTGACTACTGGGTTGCCACACTGTTAGATCCCCGGTACAAAAGTAAATTTGCAGAAATTATTCCTGCCATAGAAAGGGATGCACGCATGCAGGAGTATCAGCAGAGACTGTTGCAGAATCTTACATGTGCTTTTCCACAAAATACCAGTGGTGCACGTAGTGAATCTCACAGTTCCAACTTGCCAACCGTGGGACCGTCAAGTGTTCAGCACTCAAACCGTAACAGAACCACAGTATCTGCTGGTAACATCAATTTTGCGGAATCATTTCACCACTTTTTTAGCCCATCCTTTGCAAGGCCACAGGAGACAAGAAGTCTGACACATAGTCAACGCCTAGAGACGATGGTACAGGAGTATCTCCAAGTAAACATTGAAGCCACGACTGTGTCACTGGACCCTTGCTCTTTTTGGGCTTCCAATCTGGATAAATGGCCGGAGCTAGCCACTTACGCCTTGGAGATCTTGTCATGCCCCGCAGCCAGCGTTCTGTCTGAACGTGTGTTCAGCGCTGCTGGTGGTGTGCTGACAGATAAGCGCACGCGGCTCTCCACTGATAATGTAGACAGACTCACGTTCATAAAGATGAACAAATCATGGATCCGAAACGACTTTCCTACCCCTGTGTCATCCTGGGGAGAGTAAAAGCTTGATGATTGGTTAAAATCACCCTACCAACCGTTTTAAGCTTTCAAATTACTAATCATGTTTATCTGTATCTTGACTGGAAAATAATTTGGGCTTTGTAGCAGTGTGCAGCACTGATCCTATTAGGCCATCTATACTAAAGCTTCACCAGATTTAAAATTAAAAATAATTTTTAGCTGCATCTAGCCCGGAAAATAATTTTGGGGCTCCGAGATGCGCAAGGCACATAAGTGCCTTCTTGCTGCACTACCTGCAGCATGACCCTCATATTGTCAGAATTCGAAGTAATCATGACTACTGGGTTGCCACACTCTTAGATCCCCCAAACTTTTCGATCAACCTTTTCATTTTAATAAAGACCAAAAAAATGGTCATTTTTGAAATTATAAGCATTAGCAGGTTGTTAGAAACTGAAATCAAACAGTTTTCAACTCAAAACTTTATTCTAGGTGATGTTACATTTTCACATAGGACCCCTTGTTCGAAAGGAGCTTCTGAACTCTCTCGTCCATTGAATTTGTCAGGTTTTGGATGGTTTCTGCTTCAATTGTTTTGCATGAGGACAGAATACCCTCCCAGAGCTGTTGCTTAGATGTGAACTGCCTCCCGCCATCATAGACACTCCTTTTAATGATGCTCCAAAGGTTCTGAATGGGGTAGAGGTCAGGGGAGCATGGGGGTCACACCATAAGTTTGTCCCCTTTTATGCCCATATCAGCCAGAGATGCAGATGTTTTATGTGCAGCATGAGATGGTGCATTATCATGCAGAAAAATGATCTTGCTGTGAAATACACGGTTCTTCTTCTTGAACCATGGCAGGAAGTGCTGTTTGAGAAAATCCACATACATTATGGAGTTCATCTTTAGCGCCTTCAGGGATCCTAAAGGGGCCGACAATCTCTCTCCCCATGATTCCAGCCCAAAACATTACTCCACCTCCTCCTTGTTGGCGCTGTAGCCGTGTTTGCGTGGGGTGTCCATCAACCAGCCATCCTCCACTCCATCCATCTGGACCATCGAGCGCTGCACGGCACTCATCCGTGAACAAAACAGTTTTGAAATCAGTCTTCATGTAATGTTTGGCCCACTGGAGCCGTTTCTGCTTGTGTGAAGTGGATAGAGGAGGTCGACAGGATGGCGCATGCACAGCTGCAAACCTCTGAAGGACCCTGCATCTTGTTGTTCGGGGGACGTTGGAGGCACAAGCAGCTTCCAAAACTTGTCTGCTGCTATGACAAGGCTTTTTTGCCGCTGCTCTTTCAACCTGACGTAATTGCCTGTAGGAAAGAGTCCTCAATTTGCCCTTATCAGCACGCACACGTGTGTACTGTGAATCAGCTACATACTTCTTGATTGCCAGGACACTTCATCCTGATCATCGCACAATGTTGATTGTAGTCATGCCTTGACCTAAACACTCCACAATTTGTTGCTTCTCAGCAGCCGACACATCCTTTTTCTTTCCCATTTTGGCAGAAAATGTAGGCTGCTTAATAATGTGAGAGAGCCTTCTTAAGTAGTCTTGCCTTTCATTGGACACACCTGCCAAACTAATTAGCACAGGTGTCTGCAATTGCTTACAGTGATATAAAGAGCCCTGACACACATCACCATCAATGAGTTTAACTGACAAACAAACAAATTCTTCCCTTATCACTCCTAAACACTTTTTGTATAATAATTTGGAACGCAGTGTACATGTGCTTTTCCACAAAACACCAGTGGTTCACGTAGTGAATCTTACAGTTCTAACTTGCCAACCGTGGTCTGTATGGAGTTGTTCAATAAAGGGCCCAAAATTAAGATAACATAGATGGGAGAGGTCTCTATGAATAGGAATTCCTAAGTATTTGATACCCTGTGAGGGCCAGGCAAAGGGAAAGTTGGACTGGATGGAATCCTATATGGATTTGGGGAGGGAGACATCGAGGGCCTCAGACTTCGCTGCATTGATTTTAAAATTTTACCATGTAACAAAGTGATCTATTTCAGCCATAACAGCATGGATGGATATATGTGATTGAGTGATATATACTAGGACATCATCAGCAAATAGAGAGCACTTGTACTCGGTGCCTCCCACCTCAATCCACCTAATATTGGGGTTATGGCGAATTGATGAGAGCAGGTGCTCCGTCACTAGGATGTATAAGAGAGGGGACAGAGGACATCACTGCCTTGTCCCATTGGTGATTGTGAAAGGTGATGAAAATGTTCTGACGCACCCCCTGGGCCTTGGGACACCCGGAGCCGGACCCTTTTTGGTGGATGCTGGTGGTTGTAGTCTTCGTGGCGGCGACCCAGTTCCGTGGCTCAGGGCGGTCAAACCAGTGGCGGAACTATTTATGTGGTTTTCATGTTTAAATGTCCGACTACGCCACCCGTGGATTGCGGTCAGAGTGAACCGCCGCTACAGGGCAGACCACTGAGGCTGGTGTTGTGGGTGCAGCAGAGCGTAGCATAACTCCCCACGGGAGGAGTATAGCCTCAGGGCAGTGTATGCGGAGGATGGGGGTGATGGTGCAGGGCAGCAGCAGTAACGACACGGAGTCAGTGATGCAGTTCAGGGCCTTTACTCACAGTTCTTATTATCCAGACCACGTCTGCAGGTAACGGCTGCCCACGTCGTACTGTGCTCACCAGGTGAGGGGCTCAGACAACTCCCAGATAACTTTGGAGCACTTCACAGGACCCCCTTTGTGTGTCCTTTGTCTGGCCTTTCTTACCAACACTTCTGTCCGGCTGCCTCGGGCCTCCTCTTGGTAAACTTGGCGCCAGTTTCCCTGACCCTATGTGGTGCCTTCCTAGCGGGTGTAGCGAGGGGCTGCGCCACATAAAATGTCAGAGCCTCCGGTTTCTAGCTGAGGGTCGTTTCCTGCCTCCACTAGTTCGGGGACCGGTCTCCCCCTTTGGCCTGACCCCTCCACGCAGGTGGATTCGGGCGTGCGGTGGCGACTCGCCCGTCCGCACCCCTGGGATCCCTTCATTCCTCGTTCCTGGAGCCTTCTCCGCTCCTCTTCCTTCCTTCTCCCTCTTCCAGGCCTGGGCCTCTGTTACTAGGCTCGCCTCCGGAGCAGAGCTCATGCAGAGCCCCTGCTCCCTGCCACTTCTGCTCAGACTTCTCTGCACTGAACTAAGATGGTGCCCACCTTTTATACTCCCTTCTCAATGCACCCAGGAACTGCTTCCTCCCTGCTCCTGCACTACAGGGTTCCCCTTCCTCAGTGTTCCCTCCCCCCACTCCAGCCAGGGACAGGGACTGTCGTGCCCATCTCAGGGGCATATTGGTCGCCCTGCCCCACGGCAATGTGGTGTAATGCATGCAGGTGTCGGGTCCTGATCCACACTCCATCCTTACCTGAGAGTGAGATATCACACCTCTGGGTGAGGTGCAATACGTCTTTAGCAACCGAGCCCTCAGGGTGCTACAGTTCCATTTATCTTCAGCCTAGGTGACGTATTGCGATACAGGGCCGTGATTTTGGCTATAAAAGGGTCCCCTAGACCCCTACCCCAAGCTTTTTAAGAGAATCATATATGGCGTGCCAGGAGACTCTATGGAATGCTTTCTCAGCATCCAACGAGAGTATCTAATTACAAATTTTTAACTGCATCTAGCCCAGGAAATACTTTGTGCCTAGTAGCAGTGTCTGCTAGTAAGCGGATTATCCCGGCTGTTAAGCAAGCTGCACCACCTGTAGTTTAGACACTTAATTTTTTCAAAGGAAATGCTTCGGGACCATGGGATACTTAGTGAAGAGCATCAGGAGGCACCCCAAGGCATAGGGGCTGGGACTGGCAGTAGGATGCCTTGCGGTGGACAGCCGAGCTCGATCCTTATAAAAGCTTTTTAACTGCAGCAGCTTTAGTGGACGCTACTGGAGCTGGAATTACCGCGGCTGCTGGCATGAGACTTGCCCTCCAATAGATCCTTGTAAATGGATTTAAAGTGTATTCATTCAAATTAGAGAGACAATTTAAATTAAAAAGCTTAGAGCTGCCTCCACCACAGGGGGGCTCGCTCGACCCACCAGCGGACAGGCACCAGTATTGGGAGAGGGGGGCTGGCCGTCAGGGTTCACCGCGGCTCTGGCACAAACCCGGCGACACGGAGGTGGCACGGGCAGGAGCGGACTGGCCGTGTCGGCTTCTCACTTTTTGGATTTTAGAAGGGCATGACATGCCTATATCTGTGTCTTCCCCTCCTTTTACTCCTCCACCTCTTTTATTTTCGCATGACTATATGTACTTGTCACTTTTCCATGTGTTAGTTATGTCTTCTGAGCAGTTTGTCAGCTTTTGGACACCTTTGAAGGTGTTTTCTATGTGTTTCTATGTGTTTTTGTTTGCCTGCCATTGGTTTTAACGGTGTTCGAAGGTGTTCGACGAACAGTTCGGCGAACACACGGGTGTTCGACGAACCGAACCGAACTCGAACACTACGGGGGTGGCTCAACACTAGTCACGATGCACTGTTAAGGGGGAGCGGGTCTGCTGCTGACACTGGAATAGGGGTAATGTCCCCCAATTCTGATAATATCCCACATCCTGATAGATATGCCCCCCCTTCCTATCATAGGTGGCTCCCATCCCCATCCTGATATGCATGACACCCTGCATCCTTATCCTGGTATGCATGGCACTCCTCATCCTTATCCTGGTATGCACGGCACGTCTCATCCTTATCCTAGTATGCATGGCACCCCTCATCCCTATCCTGATATGCATGGCACCCCTCATCCCTATCCTGGTATGCATGGCACCCCTCATCCATATCCTGGTATGCATGGAACCCCTCATTCCTATCCTGGTATGCATGGCACCCCTCATCCTTATCCTGGTATGCATGGTCCCCTCATCCTTATCCTGGAATGCATGGCACCCCTCACTCCCAATCCTGGTATACATGGCACCCCTCATCCCTATCCTGGTATGCATGGCACCCCTCATCCCTATGCTGGTATGCATGGCACCCCTCATCCTTATCCTGGTATGCATGGCACCCCTCATCCCTACCCTGGTATGTATGTCCCCCTCATCCTTACCCTGGTATGCATGGCACCCCTCATCCTTATCCTGGTATGCATGGAACCCCTCATCCCTAACCAGGTATACATGGCACCCCTCATCCCTATCCTGGTATGCATGGCACCCCTCATCCTTATCCTGGTATGCATGGCCCCCTCATCCTTATCCTGGAATGCATGGCACCCCTCACTCCCAATCCTGGTATACATGGCACCCCTCATCCCTATCCTGGTATGCATGGCACCCCTCATCCCTATCCTGGTATGCATGGCACCCCGCATCCCTTATCCTGGTATGCATGGCACCCCTCATTCTTACCCTGGTAGGTATGGCCACCTTATCCTTACCCTGGTATGTATGGCCCCCTCACCCTTATCCAAGTATGCATGGTCCCCCTAATCCCCATCAGGCTGCGCATAAAAAAATAAACACTCCTACTCACCTTTCTTCTCTCCTCCAGCGCTGCATCCTGTCTGCCCGCACTGATCTCTACATGTGAGCCGCACATGACGTCACTGCCATACGTGGCTCACAAGGAGAGATCAGCTGCCGGAAGTCACTGCTCCCGACGCCGGGACTGTGTGCACTGGGAGCAGTGACTTCATGCTCCTTAATAGTCGTCACACAGCGTAGCCGCAGCGCGGCTCCTGCTGCTGCCGGGCGATCGCGTGTGCCCGCTGTTAAAGGGCATGAATATTCACCCCCTCCCCACGCTCATGAGTGTGGAGAGGGGGTGAATATTCATGCCCTTTAACAGCGGGCACACACTATCGCCCAGCCTATGGGCGTGGGGAGCAGTGAATACTCATTTTATTTAGCAGTGGGGACAGTGTAGGTTGCAGTAGGCGGTTGCTGCCTGCTGTGCCCCGCTTCTCCGCCGCAACCGCTCCCCCCAGCACAGTATAAATATATACCCCTCCAGCAACAATCGGACTATAAGATGCACCCCCCATTTTCTTCCAAAATTTTGGAGGAAAAAAGTGCGTCTTATAGTCCAAAATATCAATAGTCAAATCCACCAGTAATATGTATGGCTGAAGAAAATCCAGGACGTTGAATATTTACCTGGCTCATCCTTTTGTTCTCAAAGGGTATGACTTGCAGGGCCAAACAAGACAAACACTTGTACAGAAGACTAAGGGTTGGAAAGCTGTTTGTTAACCAAGTTTGACTATCACCGATCTATTAGCCATCATATGGAGTTCTTCCAAAAAGCATAGCTAACCAAACTTGATGTTGGATCTTGCCATTTCTACTTAAATATGTTTTCTATATTGAATGAATAAATAAATATATGTGTATATATATATATATATATATATATATATACGGTATATATATATATATACATATATATATATATATATATATATATATATATATATATATATATATATACATATACAGTACAGACCAAAAGTTTGGGCACACCTTCTCATTTAAAGATTTTTCGGTATTTTCATGACTTTGAAAATTGTACATTCACACTGAAGGCATCAAAACTATGAATTAACACATGTGGAATTATATACTTAACAAAAAAATGTGAAACAACTGAAAATATGTCTTATATTCTAGGTTCTTCAAAGTAGCCACCTTTTACTTTGATGACTGCTTTGCACACTCTTGGCATTCTCTTGATGAGCTTCAAGAGGTAGTCACCGGAAATGGTTTTCACTTCATAGGTGTGCCCTGTCAGGTTTAATAAGTGGGATTTCTTGCCTTATAAATGGGGTTGGGACCATCAGTCGTGTTGTGCAGAAGTCAGGTGGATACACAGCTGATAGTCCTACTGAATAGACTGTTAGAATTTGTATTATGGCAAGAAAAAAGCAGCTAAGTAAAGAAAAATGAGTGCCCATCATTACTTTAAGAAATGAAGGTCAGTCAGTCCGAAAAACTGGGAAAACTTTGAAAGTGTCCCCAAGTGCAGTTGCAAAAACCATCAAGCGCTACAAAGAAACTGGCTCACATGAGGACCGCCCCAGGAAAGGAAGACTAAGAGTCACCTCTGCTTCTGAGGATAAGTTTATCCGAGTCACCAGCCTCAGAAATCGCAGGTTAACAGCAGCTCAGATCAGAGACCAGGGCAATGCCACACAGAGTTCTAGCAGCAGACACATCTCTACAACAACTGTTAAGAGGAGACTTTGTGCAGCAGGCCTTCATGGTAAAATAGCTGCTAGGAAACCAATGCTAAGGACAGGCAACAAGCAGAAGAGACAAGTTTGGGCTAAAGGACACAAGGAATGGACATTAGACCAGTGGAAATCTGTGCTTTGGTCTGATGAGTCCAAATTTGAGATCTTTGGTTCCAACCACCGTGTCTTTGTGCGACGCAGAAAAGGTGAACGGATGGACTCTACATGCCTGGTTCCCACAGTGAAGCATGGAGGAAGAGGTGTGATGGTGTGGGGGTGCTTTGCTGGTGACACTGTTGGGGATTTATTCAAAATTGAAGGCATACTGAACCAGCATGGCTACCACAGCATCTTGCAGCGGCATGCTATTCCATCCGGTTTGCGTTTAGTTGGACTATCATTTATTTTTCAACAGGACAATGACCCCAAACACACCTCCAGGCTGTGTAAGGGCTATTTGACCAAGAAGGAGAGTAATGGGGTGCTAGGCCTCATGACCTGGCCTTCACAGTCACCAGACCTGAACCCACTCGAGATGGTTTGGGGTGAGCTGGACCACAGAGTGAAGGCAAAAGGGCCAACAAGTGCAAAGCATCTCTGGGAACTCCTTCAAGATTGTTGGAAGACCATTTCCGGTGACTACCTCTTGAAGCTCATCAAGAGAATGCCAAGAGTGTGCAAAACAGTCATCAAAGCAAAAGGTGGCTACTTTGAAGAACCTAGAATATAAGACATATTTTCAGTTGTTTCACACTTTTTTGTTAAGTACATAATTCCACATTTGTTAATTCATACTTTTGATGCCTTCAGTGTGAATGTACAATTTTCATTGTCATGAAAATACAGAAAATTCTTTAAATGAGAAGGTGTGTCCAAACTTTTGGTCTGTACTGTATATATGTATATACTGTACAGACCAAAAGTTTGGACACACCTTCTCATTTAAAGATTGCCCCGTCTCATGCTGCACATAACACATCGGCATCTCTGACTGCTATGGGCATAAAAGGGGACAAACTTATGGTGTGGCACCCATGCTCCCCTGACCTCAACCCCATTGAGAACCTCTGGAGCATCATCAAAAGGAGTGTCTAAGATGGCGGGAGGCAGTTCACATCTAAGCAACAGCTTTGGGAGGGATTCTGTCCTCATGCAAAACAATTGAAGCAGAAACCATCCAAAACCTGACAAAGTTAATGGACGAGAGAGTTCAGAAGCTCCTTTCGAAAAAGCGGTCCTATGTGCAAATGTAACATCACCTAGAATAAAGTTTTGAGTTGAAAACTGTTTGATTTCAGTTTGTAATAACCTGCTAATGCTTATAATTTCAAAAATGACTAATTTTTTGTTCTTTATTAAAATGAAAAGGTTGAAAACTCTGCTGTGCATAATAATTTGGAACATGCATTTTGAGTGCAGTTTAAGGTTTTTATTTTTTTAAAAATATACTGTTATCATAGGCAGTTTGTACAAAAACCTTTCAATTGTACTCTAATAGTTATTTGACTGGAAAATTACAATGACTGCAATTCATATAGGTAATTTGGGAAAATCTGAGAAAATATTATTTGCATAATAATTTGGAACACAGTGTATACATATATAATACTGGTCAAAAGATTGGACATACCTATTCACGTCATAATTTTCCTTCTTCTTATTGAAATATATACATTCTAGATTCAGACTGAAGGCAGCAAATCCACCAAGAAATGTGGGAAACAAGCCAATATTTGCGTTAAACCTTATATTCTCCTGTTTACTCTGATGACAGCCCTTTGCATTCTCTCAAGCCGTTTCATAAGTAGTCATGTGTGGATTCACCTCCTTCAGAAAGTGTTTGTGACCATCAGGTGTGTTTTGCCGAGGCAGTGTTAGTAAACAGTTTCATACAGTGCTGAACCCTATTACACAACTGTTCTAGGCCAGAATATGGCAAGAACCACTTAACTAAAGAGGAATAACAGTCTATCATTACTTTAAGACATAAAGGTCAGCCAGTCTGGTAAAATTGCTAAAACTTTGAATATATCCTCATCTGCAGTCATAAAAATCACTATGATGAAACCAGCTCTCATGAGGACTGCCCCAGGAACAAAAGATCCTGCTGCAGAGGATAAGTTCATCAGAGTTTCCAGCCTCAGAAATAGCAAATTGACAAAACCTAAGGTAAGGTAACAGTTCTCATAATAAGATGCACAGACATCAAGTAGCAAATACATCTCAACATCAACTGTTCAGAGGTTTCTGAGTGAAGCAGGCCTTTATGGTCAAATTGCTGCAAAAAAGCCATTACTGCGGTGCATAAACAAGAAGAAGAAACTCTGAAATACTCAAACATTTTGTGACTTTTCAAAGCGGTTTACGTCAGAATTTTGAAGTAATCACTTTGATGAGTCGGGCCCATATTTTGTATCTTTATAACAACTAGAGATGGGTGAATTTATTTGCGTGGAATTTAATTATACACTAATTTTACAAAAATATATATTCTCCAGAATTCTCCAAAATCTAGCAAGAGAATTTATCAGAGTGGTGGCTAGCTGGCCTCCATTATGCTGAATCATAAAGGCAGGGCCGGCGTCAGCATCTGGCACACCTGGGCAAGTGCCGGGGCCCTTTAGTATTAGGGGGGCCCACTCACAAGTAATGAGGCGGCAGGGGCGACACACAACCAAAATTAAACGTGAGGTGTCGCCCCTGCCATTTCATTACTACCAGACACAGCCGCACTGCGCGTGGCTATGTCTGGTGAAGTGACAGCAATCAAGCAGCGCCGGCGGCCCTGCACAGATGCTGGGGGAGCAGCACAGGCCCCAACGGTGAGTGGGCCCCTCTGGTGGTCCAGGGCCATGTATGTGACATGCCGGTGGCCCTGCACAACCACATGGCAGAGAAGCCAGACTGGAGACAGGATGGGGCAAGTGAGAGATGCTTGTTGTCGGCTTCCCCAAGCCCCATATTAAAATTATTTCCAATGTGTGTGTGTGTGAGTGTGTCTGTGTGTGTGTATGTATGATGTAAGTGTCTGTGTATGTCAGTGTGTATGACTGTGTATATATATATTTATGTTCGTTTTATATGTTTTTAAGAATGTGTTCAAATATGTACGTATGCCTGTATGTGTACGTATTTGAGTATGTGCGTGTCTGCATATTGTATGTGTGCATGTCTGCGTACCATGTGCATGTCTACGTACCATGTGCATGTCTGCGTACCGTGTGTACATGTCTGTGTGCTGTGTGTGTGTATGTCTGCATACCGTGTGCATGTAAGCGTACCGTGTGCATGTCTGCGTACCGTGTGTACATGTCTGTGTACCATGTGTACATGTCTGTGTACTGTGTGTGCAAGTCTGTGTACTGTGTGTGCACGTCTGCATACTGTGTGTGCGTGTGTGTGCATGTCTGCGTACTGTATGTGCATGTCTGTGTACTGTGTATGCATGTTTGTGTACTGTGTGCATGTCTGCGTACTGTGTGTGTGTGTGTATGTTTGCCTACTGTGTGTGTGTCTGCGTACTGTGTAAGATGAGGGGACAGCCTGGACCTGTGTTACATACCTAAATTTCTCCACTGTTCCTGTATATCATGAATGGTGGTATGTGTTAAAGAAGCCCACTGAGACACTTTTGCCCGTGGCCCACGAAAACCTGGAGTCGGCCCTGCATAAAGGGTTGGCAAAAGGTTTAAAAAAAAAAAAAGGAATACTCATCTCACCACTCATCTATCCAGAAATCAGCACTGCTCACTATTCCCCATCCAATTCTCAGCAATTCTTCTTACCGGCTCAGGGGACTGAATCATTGGGGCTCTTAATGCTAGGCCGAGAGTACTGGTCATGTAACATGTTGACATGTCTTTTTAGTAATGAGTTCATATTTCTGACAGAATAAATTTCTCCTGCAGTGACTTAGTCCGGCCATTAGGGGTCAGCAAGAAACAGGTAAAGAAAAAGCCCGGGGATCTGTAAAAAAAGCCCGGGAAACACAGAACCAGGAAGTCCTCCGAGGAGACGAGACGTGACGGATTCCTACGGAACGTTTGGGAGCTTGCACAGACTGCAGCCAGACGATGTGTCCAAGAAGAAGCTGTGCCTTGTGAGTAACTGAGATATGTGACTGGTCACCAACTGTGTAGTCAGTTAGGGAAAGCTAGTTAGTGATTCCAGTAGTGCTGAGAACTGCCTGGTGTATATCACTGCTGATGGACTGGTCAGGCTTGATCCAGAGATTGTAAAGGATCTGGTATACTAAGACTGTGTACGTGGAAACTACAAAGGAGCCCTGTTGTGAACTACACTTTGAGACTGATATTGATTCTAATTCCTGCTTACACCTGAATGTGCTGAAGAGCTTGGTGAGAAGGAGAAGCTGATCAAACCCTGTGGCCAGAGATCAGGGTCTAATAAAAGGTTTAATTTGTTAACTGTTTGTTTATGTATTAAGTCAGAGAGATTTCTCTGCGCTCTTGTAAGAAAAGAAACTGTATACTGTATAGGTAACGTGTTGGCTAAATATATATATATGAGTGTTCTCTAAGGGAAAAACAAGGGTACCCAGATCCCATTGTATTAGTGTGGGAGGGGGGTGTATGGTTATATTCCTGGGAGGACCACGTGCCATGTCCTCGGTAATATCCTGGGTAGGCCCTGTACTGAATAAGGGTGGGAGCAGCATAGCCCAGGGGTAGTTTGGCTCATTCCCGCGAGATTGGCACTTGGGCTCTTTCGGGCTGCATAACTTGTAATTTGTGTTAGTGGCTGTTGTGGCCCATATTTTGTAGAATCGTTTAACCCTGTCATTTGTGTGACCAATATAAGGAAAGTTATCTGCCACTATATGAGGTCGGAGTCATTCATAGCAGCGCCGTATCCCTCATTCACATTCGTCCGGCGTTCCGGTCATTACAGCCACAGGCAGGCCATGAACATCCCAATGCTGCACATCATCAGGTTACAAGGTCACGACGTCACAATCTTTCAATGCGAGCAGGACATCATTGTGCATGTAAGGTAAGGTGAGCATTAGTTATTTTTTTATTTTCTACATTTTATGTTTATTTTTCTGGGTTTAGAGAGACCCCAGAGCATAAAAATGGACATTCAATTTGTAGAGAATAAATTTGATACAAATTGAATTTAATGGTAAAATCCTAATAGGGGTAGTAATGGTAGAAAAAAAATTTTCTTCAAAATTTTAGCCATGATAAAAAAAATTTAATTAAACTTTTTATGGCTGTTGGATTGTGGAAAGGCTAAAATAAAAAGTGAAATCATGTGGTCATCTAAACCAGTGTTTCTTAAACTCCAGTCCTCACAGCCCCCAACAGATCATGTTTTCTGGATTACCTTAGTATTGCCCAGGTGATGGAATTATTATCAAGGCATCATAAATTGCCAGAGCTTCTCACATATTCAATGCTAAGGAAATCCTGAAAACATGATCTGCTGGAAGTCTTGAGGACTAGAATTTGGGAAACACTGATCTAAACAAACACACAAAATTCAAATGATCAAAGGGTTATATTACAAACTTTAGGTACGCAGTTGCCTCTCTCGCTCAGCATTTTTGCTGAGTTTTGTCACATTTTGAAAAAAAATTGAGAAAAATATACTGTAGTCATTTTTGGCCATGATTTAAAAATATCCACAAAATCCTTACTTTTGCCAAAGAGATAGCAGCAGACATCTGATAGAAGTGGTTTTAGGAACATTACCTTAACAGAACTGTGTTTAATAAGGTTTTCTTGCATTTGTTGCACCTTTTTATTTCATTATGCAGAGTACGTCAGAGGTGTGAGTGCAACAAAAAAGTTTACAGAGTGCCATCATGTTCTAGGGCTGAACCTGTGTCGAGAGGCCCCATAACAGCTCTTTCTGCAGTCTCTTGTCTAATGTACTGTTTGGCTTTTGAACAAGTATAAATTAACTGGATTTTAGCTCATTCCATGATTATGCGGCTTACCAACATAGGCAGATTTTTCTTTACTAACATTAACTTTATAAGTACAAACTATTTTGCCATCCGTGTTCCCTACTTCCCAACCCTGGATGCTTTCACTTGCACAGGTTTGGTAATAAGGCTTTCTAACCAGACCCAAAATGCAGAGAGCTTTATTTAATAAATGGGACTGGTACTCTATTCCTTTGGAGCACATGAAATCAGATAAGGAGCTGATTTGTTCTTTACCTATGCAGAGGCCTCAGGCCTTTAGGAACATGTTGGTATTGCTACAGATAAGGTTATAAATAATATTCTTTAACAGTTTTACAGGCATAGGTCTTCCTCACTATTGCTGATAAAAAAAAGGTTTATTCATATGTAGACGCTCCATGTTTGAGGAAGAACATCTGTACCCTGTAGATAAAACGCAGTATTCACCTTATCATGTTATGCATTATCATAGAATAATTTTGTTCCTTTTCTCAAAGTCTGACCAGGTTGCTTTATTGCTAAAAATCACACTGCACAAGCAGTGGCGTATCACGGGTTGCCATCGCCTGGGGCAAGGCAATTATTTTGTGCCTCTAACCTAAGGAAAATTAATACCCATTATCCTCAAAGCACATGTACTAGATTTTAAGAAAATACTGATGCATTTATAACTTGCTTATTGACCATCATTTTTTTTCAGTTTTTTGCTGAAATCCTACATAACATTTTAATAATGAAAAAAGGGATGTACTGCATATAAATATTTTTATTTCCTCTTTTTTTAATAAAATTTTTGGTATTTTTATGTAACTATTGTATTTCCCTTACCATAGCCCTAGCCTTAACACTAAACCATACATTAAAGGGAACCTGTCATGTCATTTGGAGCATGTAAACTGCCCCCAGGTTGTTGTTAGTGATGCAATGTGCATCACTAACACGCTTTTTTCATGAAAATTGGCTCTAGAATCCTTTGCCAAAACCACTTTATATACTTATTAGTGATGAGCTCAGTACTCGCCCGAGCATCTCGAGACGCTCGGTGCTCTGCGAGTATTTCCTGGTTGATGGGCGGGAGCTCGGGTCCCTTCCCTGCATGTTTGGCGCTCTTTAGAGAGCTAATGAACATGCAGGGATTGCCTGTCACTCACTATAATGCCGTAGCCATGTTGGTAGTAATTGGCTGGCCTCACAGTGTCATCAGATGTATATAAGACCTGGCGCCGCTATTCACGTCACAGTCTACCCCGGAAACAGGCAGTGTAGGGAAAGATGCTGCTGAGCAAGGGAGAGATTTGCTTGTTTATTAGTTAGTCTAGGTATACCACAACATCTATATATATCCATCTAAACTAACAATGCTTCTAAGGACTAATCCAGCTGCATACTTTCAGTGGTGAAGGTGATAGCAGGAGTTAGGCAGGCAAGCAGTGTATGTGGCAGACTTCAGTGCATATAGCAAGAGGGTCCAATGAACGTCCTGTTAGTCTAGGTATTACACAATATACAGTACGGACCAAAAGTTTGGACACACCTTCTCATTTAAAGATTTTTGTGTATTTTCTTGACTATGAAAATTGTACATTCACACTGAAGGCATCAAAAGTATGAATTAACACATGTGGAATTATATACTTAACAAAAAAGTGTGAAACAACTGAAAATATGTCTTATATTCTAGGTTCTTCAATGTAGCCACCTTTTGCTTTGATGACTGCTTTGCACACTCTTGGCATTCTCTTGATGAGCTTCAAGAGGTAGTCACCGGAAATGGTCTTCCATCAATCTTGAAGGAGTTCCCAGAGATGCTTAGCACTTGTTGGCCCTTTTGCCTTCACTCTGTGGTCCAGCTCACCCCAAACCATCTCGATTGGGTTCAGGTCTGGTGACTGTGGAGGCCAGGTCATCTGGCGTACCACCCCATCACTCTCCTTCTTGGTCAAATAGCCCTTACACAGCCTGGAGGTGTGTTTGGGGTCATTGTCCTGTTGAAAAATAAATGATGGTCCAACTAAATGCAAACCGGATGGAATAGCATGCCGCTGCAAGATGCTGTGGTAGCCATGCTGGTTCAGTATGCCTTCAATTTTGAATAAATCCCCAACAGTGTCACCAGTAAAGCACCCCCACACCATCACACCTCCTCCTCCATGCTTCACGGTGGGAACCAGGCATGTAGAGTCCATCCGTTCACCTTTTCTGCGTCGCACAAAGACACGGTGGTTGGAACCAAAGATCTCAAATTTGGACACATCAGACCAAAGCACAGATTTCCACTGGTCTAATGTCCATTCCTTGTGTCCTTTAGCCCAAACTTGTCTCTTCTGCTTGTTGCCTGTCCTTAGCATTGGTTTCCTAGCAGCTATTTTACCATGAAGGCCTGCTGCACAAAGTCTCCTCTTTACAGTTGTTGAAGAGATGTATCTGCTGCTAGTGTGGCATTGACCTGGTCTCTAATCTGAGCTGCTGTTAACCTGCGATTTCTGAGGCTGGTGACTCGGATAAACTTATCCTCAGAAGCAGAGATGACTCTTGGTCTTCCTTTCCTGGGGCGGTGCTCATGTAAGCCAGTTTCTTTGTAGCGCTTGATGGTTTTTGCAACTGCACTTGGGGACACTTTCAAAGTTTTCCCAATTTTTTGCACTGACTGACCTTCATTTCTTAAAGTAATGATGGCCACTCGTTTTTCTTTACTTAGCTGCTTTTTTCTTGCCATAATACAAATTCTAATAGTCTATTCAATAGGACTATCAGCTGTGTATCCACCAGACTTCTGCACAACACAACTGATGGTCCCAACCCCATTTATAAGGCAAGAAGTCCCACTTTTTAAACTTGACAGGGCACACCTGTGAAGTGAAAAACATTTCCGGCGACCACCTCTTGAAGCTCATCAAGAAAATGCCAAGAGTGTGCAAAGCAGTCATCAAAGCAAAAGGTGGCTACTTTGAAGAACCTAGAATATAAGACATATTTTCAGTTGTTTCACACTTTTTTGTTAAGTATATAATTCCACATGTGTTAATTCATAGTTTTGATGCCTTCAGTGTGAATGTACAATTTTCATAGTCATGAAAATACAGAAGAATCTTTAAATGAGAAGGTATGTCCAAACTTTTGTTCTGTACTGTATATATAAATGGCAGTTTGGAGAAGGCACCCTTCATATTTCAGGGACCTGGAGCAGTTTGCCAAAGAAGAATGGTCTACAATTCCAGCAGAGCATTGTAAGAAACTCACTGATGGTTACCGGAAGCGGTTGTTCGCAGTTGTTTTGGCAAAAGGTTGTGCAACCAAGTATTAGGCTAAGAGTGCCAATACTTTTGTCCGGCCCTTTTTTGGATTTTTTTGTGTGAAATGATCAATGATTTGATATTTGCTTCATTCTCTTTTGTGTTTTTTCCTTGCAAGCAAATTAAATGAAGATAATAATACCAAAGAATTTGTGATTGCAATCATTTTCTGGAAGAAACTGAGTATTATCTGACAGAATTGCAGGGGTGCCAATACTTATATATATATACACTACCGTTCAAAAGTTTGGAGTCACCCAGACAATTTTGTGTTTTCCATGAAAACTCATACTTTTATTTATCAAATGAGTTGCAAACTGAATAGTAAATATAGTCCAGACAATGACAAGGTTAGAAATAATGATTTTTATTTGAAAGAATAATTTTCTCCTTCAAACTTTGCTTTCGTCAAAGAATGCTCCCTTTGCAGCAATTATAGCATTGCAGATCTTTGGCGTTCTAGCTGTTAATTTGCTGAGGTAATCTTGAGAAATTTCACGCCATGCTTCCTGAAGCCCCTCCCACAAGTTGGATTGGCTTGATGGGCACTTTTTGCATACCATACAGTCAAGCTGCTCCCACAACAGCTCAATTGGGTTGAGATCTGGTGACTGCGCGGGCCAATCCATTACAGATAGAATACCTGCTGCCTGCTTCTTCCCAAAATAGTTCATGCATAATTTGGAGGTGTGCTTTGGGTCATTGTCCTGTTGTAGGTTGAAATTGGCTCCAATCAAGCGCTGTTCCCAGGGTATGGCATGGAGTTGCAAAATGGATTGATAGCCTTCCTTATTCAAAATCCCATTTACCTTGTACAAATCTCCCACTTTACCAGCACCAAAGCAACTCCAGACCATCACATTACCTCCACCATGCTTGACAGATGGCGTCATGCACTCTTCCGTCATCTTTTCATTTGTTCTGCTTCTCACAAATGTTCTTCTGTTTGATCCAAGCACCTCAAACTTTGATTGGTCTGTCCATAAAACATTTTTCCAATCTTTCTCTGTCCAATGTCTGTGTTCTTTTGCCCATATTAATCTTTTCCTTTTATTAGCCAGTCTCAGATATGGCTTTTTCTTTGCCACTTTGCCCTGAAGGCCAGCATCCCGGAGTCGCCACTTCACTGTAGATGTTGACACTGGCATGTACTATTTAATGAAGCTGCCAGTTGAGGAGCTGTGAGGCGTCGATTTCTCAAACTAGAGACTCTAATGTACTTGTCTTATTGCTCAGTTGTGCAGCGGGGCCTCCCACTTCTCTTTCTACTCTGGTTAGAGGCTGTTTGTGCTCTCCTCTGAAGGGAGTAGTACACACCGTTGTAGGAAATCTTCAGTTTCTTGGCAATTTCTCGCATGGAATAGCCTTCATTTCTAAGAACAAGAATAGACTGTCGAGTTTCACATGAAAGTTCTCTTTTTCTGGCCATTTTGAGAGTTTCATAGAACAAACAAATGTAATGCTCCAGATTCTCAACTAGCTCAAAGGAAGGTCAATTTTCTAGCTTCTCAAATCAACCAAACCATTTTCAGCTGGGCTAACATACTTGTGCAAGGGTTTTCTAGGGTTTTCTAAACATCCATTAGCCTTCTTACAGAGTTAACAAACACAATGTACCATTAAAAGACTGGAGTGGTGGTTGTTGGAAATGGGACTCTATACACCTATGTAGATATTGCAATAAAAACAAGACGTTTGCAGCTAGAATAGCCATTTACCACATTAACAATGTATAGAGTGTATTACTGATTCATTTAATGTTAGCTTCATTGAAAAAAAATGTGCTGTTCTTTCAAAAATAATGACATTTCTAAATGACCCCAAACTTTTGAATGGTAGCGTATGTATATATATCAGAGCTAGGCAGGCAGGCAGTGTATATGGCAGACTGCAGTGTATAATACAGCACAAGAGGCTCCATTCCAGTTCTGTCTGCTGTTCCTGTTTGAGATATTTCTAGAAATAGCCCCAGGTATCAGGGGAGAGGTATAATTATTTTTTTTATCTTAATCCTGATTATTTGCTTAAAAAGCAATCCAGAGAACTCCGTTTTTCTGCTTCATTTGCTTGTTGCCACAGCAGAATACAGCCAGATTCTTTCAATATTACAGCAATAAAAATTTTCTTGCAGTGTGTTAGCGAAGTTATTGACACCAGGTCGCTGTGAAAAATATTAACCTACAGACCAGCTATTTAAAACTGTAGTTTTCCATCACACGTATCACATATAAGTTTGCTCCAAATTCAGCCATTTCTGGCCTCCATTTAATTTTTTTTGCAGTGTGTCAGTGAAGTTATTGACACGAGGTAGCTGTGAAAAATAGTAAACTACAGGCCAGCTATTTAAAACAGTGGCTTTCCATCACACGTATCACATATCACTGCGGTTCAAATCCAGCCATTTGAAGTGAACGTGGAAAATATTGTCCTCCATTTAAAATGGGCAAGGGACGAGGAAGTGGTGATAGTGCATGCAGAGGACGAGGCCGAGGCCATGGGCAAGCTGAAATTGTGTCACAACAAACACCCACATCTTCTCGCATGATCTAAATTCACACATTTCGCGAATACTTGTGCTTGAAATGTTGCCTTTTAGGCTTGTGGAGATAGAAGCTTTTCACAACCTGATGGCGACTGCCATCCCGCAATACTCGGTCCCCAGCTGCCACTATTTCTCCCGTTGTGCCGTCACCGTATTACACAAGCATGTGTCCCACAACATTAGCCGTGCCCTCAACAATGCAGTTACTGGGAAAGTCCACCTAACCTCAAACACGTGGACAAGTGCTTGTGGGCAGGAATGGTACATCTCGCTGATGGCACGCTGGGTTAACATAGTGGAAGCTGGGACCCAGTCGGACCTTGGGACGGAACACGTCCTCCCGACGCCGAGGATTGCGGGCCCTGGGTCAATCAGGGTTGCCCCCACATTCTACAGCTCCTGCACCTCATCTTCCTCCTACTCTTCAGCCTCCATCTCCGAAATGGCAACATCAGTCCCAAGCTGGAAGCACTGTAGCACTGCCTCAGCCAAGCGGCAAAAGG
This sequence comes from Phyllobates terribilis, assembly GCF_046119375.1. Taxonomy (NCBI): domain Eukaryota; kingdom Metazoa; phylum Chordata; class Amphibia; order Anura; family Dendrobatidae; genus Phyllobates; species Phyllobates terribilis. The sequence continues at coordinate 805,384,148 of NW_027362762.1, forward strand.
CTGTGCTGAAGCTAATATGCTCAGGTGACAAACCGCACAATGCTGAAGAGTTGTGGACAGCTCTGAAAGAGCAGGCAGATCTGTGGCTAACACCGCTGAACCTACAGCCAGGCATGGTCATGTGTGACAATAGCCAGAACCTAGTGGTGGCTCTGAGGCGAGGCGAGCTCACACACGTACCATGCCTGGCTCATGTGCTTAACCTCGTGGTTCCGCGGTTTCTCAAAACCTACCCGGATCTGATAGATCTGCTTGTCAAAAGTACGCTGCCTGTGTGTCCATTTTAGAAAGTCAGCTACAGCTTTCGCCGCTCTTGCTGTGCTTCAGCATTGTTTGCAGCTTCCAACTCACCGACTCTTCTGCGATGTCCCCACGCATTGGAACTCTACACTGCAGATGTTGGGAAGGATTTGTGAGCAGAAGAGGGCAGTTGTTGACTACCAGCATCAACAAGGCCGTCGGTATTCAGTTCAGATTCCAGACATAAGACCTCAGGAGTGGACATGGATGTCAGACATATGTACCATCCTCCAATACTTTGAGGACTCCACCAAGATGGTGAGCGGCGATGATGCCATAATTAGCGTCACCATCCCGCTTCTCTGTCTTCTGAAACGCTCTCTGCTCTCAATTAAAGAGGATGTTAGAACCCTCCTGTTTGTTTTTTCCATCTTGTGTTTTGCGGTCACGTGACCATCTGCCTTTATATTCCAGCTCCGCCCTTGTGGCTGTGCTGGACTTCAGTGTTTGACTGTTTCTCTAACCTTGTGCTTCCTAGCCTTTCTCTGTCAAGTTCGCTTGGTCCCCTGGGACCTATAGTACATTTTTGTTAGTTTGTCTTTTTGTGTTCTGCAACAACTTCTCTGTTTAGGAGGTGTCCCATTTTTGTCCCAGTCCTTAGTTCTTTTAGGGACCCCTCCCTTTATTCTATAGGTCTTCGTTCAGACTAGTTGAGGACTAAGGCGGGTCTGTTCACTAGGAACAGGCAGCCCGCTACATCGTAGGGATTCAGCTTAGTCTTACTGTAGGGACAGCTTTCCCCTATCTTTCCTTAGTACTTGTTGCAGATCATAACAGAGGATGCATTGCAGGCAGAGCACGATGAGATGCAGCAAGGATCCATACAGGGTGATTACACACAGCCCAGCCTCATCTCATCCCAACGTGGATTGGGTGACAATGAGGAAGAGAAGAAGGAGGAGGAAGAACTGGAGCTAGTTTCCTGCGCTATAGAAGGTACTATCTGCACAACTGTCATACCGTCTGTTCAGCATGGATGGCCTGAGGACAGGGAGGAGGAGGAAGAGGAGGAGAATGAGGGGGAGAGGATGGTCAGTCGTCCTCTTGGTGAGGACACGGAAGTCTTGCCTCTTTGCAGTCTGGCACACAATGCTGAGTTTATGTTATGCTGCCTTTCCCGTGACCCTTGCGTTGTCCAAATTTTGGGTGACAGTCATTACTGGTTGATGATGCTTCTAGACCCACGCTACAGGGAGAAATTTATGTCTCATTCCTTTGCAGGACAGGCCTAATAAAATGGGGCAGTACGAGAAGACCCTTGTTGCGGAATTATTGAAAAAATTCCCATGTGAAAACGCTGGCGGCAGAGGTCACAGTTCGTTGGATTACCAAGGAGTACAGGCGAGAGAGCCACAAATGCAATCCAGCAGAGGCAGGGGAACACTGTCAAAGTTCTGGGACAGTTTTCTCAGACCCTCCAATCGCACAGGTCCTGAGGTGGGGGGTACTCTCACAAGGAGTGCAGAGTTTCGGAAGATGGTGAGGGAGTACCTCTCCAACCATACCAACGTCCTCCGTGATTCCTCTGTGCCTTATAATTATTGGGTATCCAAGCTGGAAAGCTGGACAGGTGGTATTAACTTGCTCTCTATGCCTTGGAGGTACTGGCCTGCCCTGCCACTAGCGTTTTGTCAGAGTGGGTTTTTAGTGGTGCCGGTGGAATTGTAACTGATAGGCGCATCAACTGAAAATGCTGACAGGCTGACTCTTATAAAAATGAACAAGGGCTGGATTGGGCCAGAGTTCTCAACACCACCGAATGATAGCAGCGTAACATAAACTTAAATACAGTGTCTTTTTTTAGGGAGGTCTAACTCTATTCCCATGCACCTCTGTCTTCACACCCAGACACGGATATACGCTTTCTGATTTTGTCTATTTGCTCTTGTCCTCCTCCTTCTCCACATCCTAATCCTCCACCACCATATCACCACCAACATATCTACATCTCTTGTAAGCGGCATTGGAGTTCCTCCAAATTTTTGGCAGCCGTTGCTTCACTGCATAGGCAAATACTATGGGAGACCCATTTCCTAATAATGGGAACATTGTTTTTAGGAGACTCTCTGACCGCTACGTCTCTTGCAAGGGGCATTGGAGTTCCTCCAAATTTTTGGCAGCCGCTGCTTCACTGCATAGGCAAACAGTATGGGAGATCCACTTCCTAATAATGGGAACATTGTTTTCAGGAGGCCATCCGACCTCTACGTCTCTTGCAAGGGGCATTGAAGTGCCTCCAAATTTTTGACAGCCTTCGCAGTCACTGCATAGGCAAACAATATGAGAGACCCTCTCCTTTCTAATGGAAATATGTCGTTACTGTGGTCCTACTCTATGTGTCTTTAAATTGTTAGTGGGGTTTTTCCTAAATTTCGGTAGCCGTTGGACTCACTGCATACCCTATAGCTGTATAGTAGACCCTCTCCTTCCTAATGGGAACATGTTGTACTCGTTACTGTGGCCCAGTTCTATGTATCTTTAAATTGTTAGTGGGGTTTTTCCCAAATTTTGGCAGCCCTTGCAGTCACAGCATAGGCATTATCACTATAGGAGACCTACTCCTTAATAATGGGAACATCATTTTTACTGAGACCCTCCTCTATGTCTCTTTAAAGGAGTATTGGGCTGCGTCCAAATTTTTGGCAGCCCTTCCAGTCACTGCATACGCAATAACAGTATAGGAGACCTACTTGCTAATAATGGGAACAACAAAGCATAGCCGGTTGATTGCTCTCTAACAATAGCGAGTGCCGACTGCTGGCCCTTTAAGAATAGACTTTGTGACTTTCAGAATCCCTCAATCATAAATGAAACAGGATGTGTCTGATGATGTGTCACACACCACATGGCCAGATAAGGTTGTAAAATGTTAAAATAACATTTCCTGGTGAATCCATTTGTCTTAAAAAATAACGTAAAACAAAAAAATAAATACAAAAAATAAAAACACAGTAGGATATTGTTTTGTATAAAAACCAAACTCATCAATGTAACCTCAATGTAATCACATTGTTCAGCTCCTGCACCTCCTCCTCCAGTTTGGCCTCCATCTCCGAAATGACCACATCAGTCACAAGCTGAAAGCACTGCAGTACTGCCTTAGCCAAGCGGCACCGGGCTGTGCTGAAGATAACATGCTTAATGCTTAGGTGATAAACGGTCCATCGCTGCATAGTTGTTGAAAGCTGTAATACAGCAGCCTGATCTGTGGCTGTCACCGCTGAACATACAGCCAGGCATGGTCGTGTGTGACAATGGTCAGAACCTGGCGATGGAGAAATGACAGCAGGAGTAGATACGGTTTCCCTCTATGCCAGTCCTTTCACCGAGCTAAAGAATATGACTGTGGTGAAATACAACTCCCACTAAGAAGCAGTTTCAAACTGAAAAACATTGGGCCCACCAGAGGATTTGATTCTGAGGGCTCTCCTTTCTCCCCCGCTCAAGAGCCCCATAGCTGCTCCAAAGTTTGCGCTATCATGAACTCTCCTGATGGAGAAGTCAGGGCCCACCCGAGTATTCTCTGGTGGGACCGTCCAACCCTGCCGAGAAACAGTCCTGGCTAAGAAAAGTGTGTGGGAAGGTTCCCGGACACTCTGTGGCTGCTTTTTTACTGAAGTGAAAACCCACGCAAACACGGGGAGAACATACCAAATCCTTGCAGATGTCCTTGCTGGGATGTGAACCGAGGATTCCAGCGCTGCAAGGCTTCAGTGCTAACCACTGAGTTAATGTGCTGCCATTATCCCTCTGATATCTAACAAGCTGGAGAAACTTGCACCTACTGCCACTCTATCTTCAGCTCCTTTGTGAAAAATTAATGTATTTGATCAGCCATTCAGTCTACCAAATAGAATTCCTGAGAAGAAAATTGTGGATGGCTTCGCTACTGGTACTGGGGGCAGTGTTAATACCATGGTGTTGTACCATAGTTCACTGTAAATATTCCAGGCTGGTAGGAGGCAAGCAGATTCCCACAGAAAAGTACCAGCAGTAATGTTCTGGGACCCATGCTTGTGGAATTTGGAGACTATACCGGGAGAAATTGTGGCAGCTGGCAACCGAGTATGAACACTCGGCCACCACTGCCATGAGGTTGTAAAAAGCTTCTAACTTCACGAGCGTAAAAGGCCACAGTTCAAGTGCAAGCAGCTGTCAAAAATTTGGCAGTATAGTATTGCAGTCTGTGGGTGGGTGGCTGGCTGCATATGACGAGCCCCCTGGGCCGTGGGGTACCCGGAGCTGGGCCGGTAGATGCTGGGGGTTGTAGTCACCGTGGCGGTGACCCGGTCCGTGACCCAGGGCGGTCAAACCAAGGGGTAGTCTATGCGTATAGGTGTTAATGTCCGACTACGCCACCTGTGGAATGCGGTCAATAGGAACCGCCACTGCAGAACAGTCCTCTGAAGCTGGTGGTATAGCAGCAAAGGTAGTGTAACTCCCCACAGGAAGAGTGTAGCTTCAGGGCAGCATGCGTGGATGTTGGTGGTTATAGTGCAGGGAGTCAGTAATGAACATAGAGTCCGTATGATGCAGTCTCAGGTCTTTTACTCACAATTGTAGCAGTTCCAGATACAGGCGCCAGTGCAAGGCCCACGGCGTCCTGTGTTCACGCAGTGAGGGGTTCAGCTAACTCTCAGGTAACTACGGAGCATTTAACAGGACCCCCTTCTGTGTGTCCTTTTTCTGGCCTGCTCCCTGCACCTCACACCCAGTGGCACTTCTATCCAATCTCCTCGGGCCTTGACGGGCGACGTATGTTCCGTCCCCTGGGTCCTATGTGGCTACCTTCTTAGTGTTCTGGTGTGGACTTGTGGCCTGCGGTACTTGAAGTGCTGCAGCCTCCGGTTTCCTAGTTGGGCCTTGCAGCTCCATGCTAGTTGAGGGACCGGTTCCCTTTATCTGGCCTGACCCCCCTACTTTCTAGTAGCGGCGGGCATACGGGTGGTTTGCTGCACAGCCCATACCCCTAGGGTCCCTTCGGTTCCTGGAGCCTTCCTGCTCCCACTCCTCTCTTCTACTTCCAGGCTCAGGCCTCCTGGCTAGGCTCGCCTCTGGAGCAGAGCTCATACAGAGCCCCTGCTCCCTGTCTTCACCTCAGTCTGTTTGACTGGAACTGAACACTGACTCTCTAATCTAAGATGGCTCCCATACTTATACTCCTACTCCGGTGCTCTCAGGATCTACGTCCTCCACCCATCCACTACATAGTTCCCCCTCTCTAAGTGGTTCCTCCCCACTCCAGCCAGGGATCAGAGACTGTGCTCTCCCGTAGGAGCAATCACGCCCTGTCCCCCGGAAATGTGGTGTAGTGGATGTAGTATTAGGGTCCTGAGCCATACTCCTTCCTTACCTGAGAGTGAGGTACCACATCTCTGGATGAGATGCAATACCTCTGTAGCGACCGAACCCTCAGGGGCGCCACACATACTTGCTCTTACATTCCAAGGAATGGGGTGGGGACAACTGAACACTGCGCTGGGACAAGGACATGGACTGTAATTGTTACAAGTCTGCAACAACAGGTGCATGGCGGGAGGCATCTTCGCATGCGCCAAGGATCACTTATGATGGGTGCACTTTTAGGCAGTGACCTGGGAGTCAGAGATGCTTCCGGGGGTCTTCCCTATGCTGTTCCCATGTCTTTTCAGCACTGTATGCATGTGTCACACAGCACATGGCCAGATAAGGTTGTAAAATGTTAAAATGACATTTCCCGGTGAATGCATTTGTCACGGTTGAAAGCAATACAAAAGTGAAAAAAACGCATAAAAAATGCTACTTGTGAACATAGCCCAAGTTGTGGAGGAGTATTTTTGTTTTTGGTTATTTATTTTAGCTTATACACAAGTCTTCCCCCATGCTGTTCCCATGTATTTTCAGCACTGTATGCATGTGTCTGATGATGTGTCACACACCACATGGCCAGATAAGGTTGTAAAATGTTAAAATGACATTTCCCAGTGAATGCATTTGTCTGCAAAAACGCATCAAAAACCCTATGTGTGAACATAGCCCAAGGTGTGGAGGAGTATTTTTGTTTTTTTTTATTTATTTTGCCTTATATACAAGTCATTACCATGGAAAGGATGTTCCTTAGCATTTTTCCCAGGAAAATCCATTTTGGTTTCGGTTTTGCATGTTTTATTGTGAGTCCGTAAAAGTGGCATAATACCTCTGACAACATTGTTGACAGCAGTGATCTGGGCGTCCGAAATGCTTCTAGGGGTCTTCCCCATGCAGATCCCATGTCATTTGAGCACTGTTCCCATCGATTTGGGCAATATTAGGCCCTCTGCAGCCCACCGGGGGGAGCTGCCGGAAAAATGCTCGAGTTTCCCATAGACTTACATTGGGCTCGTTACTCGGTCCGAGCACTCGAGCATTCCAATTTGCTCAACCCGAACAACGAGTACCCGAGCATTTTAGTGCTCGCTCATCACTAATACTTATATCTTATTAGAAGAAATACTGGACTTTGGCAGAGCTTATATGTCAATATAATATAAAGGAAGATAATGTCAATCACACATTAATTAAATTGACATACAGTTGTGCTCAAAAGTTTACATACCCCAGCAGAATTTTTCCTTTCTTGGCCTTGTTTCAGAGAATATGAATGATAACAAAAAACTTTTTCTCCACTCATGGTTATTGGTTGAGTGAAGCCATTTATTGTCAAACTACTGTGTTTTCTTTTTTCAAGTCTTAATGACAACCAAAAACGTCCAAATGATGCTGATCAAAAGTTCACATACCCCTGTTCTTAACACCGTGTATTGCCCCCTTTAACATCAATGACAGCTTGAAGTCTTTTGTGGTAGTTGTGGATGAGGTTCTTTATTTTTTCAGATGGTAAAGCTGCCCATTCTTCTTGGCATAAAGCCTCCAGTCCCTGTAAATTCCTTGGCTATCTAGCATGATCTGCGCTCTTGAGATCTCCCCAGAGTGGCTCAATGATATTGAGGTCAGGAGACTGAGATGGCCTCTCCAGAACCTTCACTTTGTTCTGCTGTAGCCAATGACAGGTCAACTTGGCCTTTTGTTTTGGATCGTTGTCATGTAGGAACGTCCAAGTACGTCCCATTCGCAGCTTCCAGGCTGATGAGTGGAAATTTGCCTCCAGTATTTGCTGATAACGTGCTGCATTCATCTTTCCTTCAACTTTACCAGGATTCCTGTACCTTTGTAGCTCACACATCCCCAATACATCAGCGATCCATCTCCGTGCTTTACTGTAGGAATGGTGTTCCTTTCATCATAGGCCTTGTTGACCTCTCTCCAAATGTAACGTTTATGGTTGTGGCCAAAAAGTTAAATTTTGGTCTCATCACTCCAAATTACCAATACCATCACTCCAATACCAAAAGAAAAAAACCCGAACAGGTAGGTCATATAGGTACAAAGCAATGAATTCCAAGATAAAAAGCCTTTATTAATACAACCAGTGGTTATAAATGGCACTGTACTGAGGAGTGCACACACAATTATCAAAAATAGCACAGATAAAATATAACAATCAGACCGGAAACATTACATGAATGAAAGAAACAGTGTCTGTCTGTATCTTAAATTTAAAATCAAGTACCGCATGGTGTCACAAATCCAAAAAATGTGCAATCCACTATATAAACATATTGTGATACATTATAGACAGATGTATATGTTATTGTCCTTTATAGATACACCACATAAGACACCAAACAACATCCTAAAGCAGTTCATTGATGTTAGGAGACACTAAGAGGATCACTAAAGGATCACAATGGATCAAATAAATAATACAGTGTGTCTCATTAGATGAAAAATGGCTCCTATAGTGAACTATCCCATGAATACACTTGAATCATATGGGACTAAGTGCCAGTATAAATCAGTGCACACATTATAGGATGCATAGTCAACATTAATGTGCCATAATGTTTATCTGTGGTTAAATGATGGAAAGAGGTGAATTACCTAGCCGTCCGGAGGCCTTTGTTTGGCATGCCAAAACCCCGACGAGGGTTTCGGATGATGCTCCTTCATCACAGATATTTTATCTGTGCTATTTTTTGATAACTGTGTGTGTGCACTCCTCAGTGTAGTGCCATTAATAACCACTGGTTTTATTAGTAAAGGCTTTTTTTCTTGGAATTCATTGCTTTGTCCCTCTATGACCTACCTGTTCGGGTTTTTTTCTTTTGGTATAATTATATCTTACCTGCTTGTTTAGTCATAGGGGTGTCCTTCACTGTATTCAGTCCAGCTTGTCGCCGCCCACTCAATTTGAATTTTGTCCTGGGGTTTGCGGCGACCTCATATGAATATTCGCATTCAAATGCTGCTTTTGCGCACTGTGTAGTGTGAGCCATGCTTGCGCAATGTGTATGCCAGTATCCATGCTTGTGCAATATATATTCTGAACCCGAGATTGCGCATGGCTGGTGACTTGGGGCCTTTGGTTCCTTCCACTCCTCGATGCGGTGCCGGTCCCTTGCGTGTGACTGAGCCTCCGGGCTTTCTATGGCCAGAGGACCTGAAATCCCCTGCCAAGTGGTTTCTGCTGCTAGGTGTAGATATCCCCACAGCCTCGGACTCCGGTGTCCGGTTCTCTGAGTCTTCTGCCAGGACGTGCTCTGCTCCAGTCCCTGGTCTTCAGCTCCTGGCTCGTACAGAGCTCCTTGCTGCTGCTCTGTCCCTTCTCTGGAACTAACTACTCTAACCCCGCCCCAGATCCAGTTTATAAAGGGCAGGTTTCTCCCCTCCCTGGATTGGGGCAGGAGGTGTGGCATGCAATATTGCTCCTGGCCACTCTCAGACATGGTATTTCTACCACTGTGGCAACCAGACCCCTGGGGTGCCACATAGTTACATAGTTTATGAGGCCGAAAAAAGACAAGCGTCCATCCAGTTCAGCCTATTTCTTGTGCACTGCAGCTATTCCGCAGCGTTGATCCAGGGGAAGGCAAAAAAAAAACATGCAGTATAGGCCAATTTACATCATTGAGTAAAAATTCACTTCCCGACACCAATCTGGCAGTCAGATTAAATCCCTGGATTAATTAACTATCACTAAGCATAAGATGTAATTTTATTGTTCTCAAGAAAGGCGTCCAGGCCTCTCTTGAACTCATTAAGTGAGTTGGACATCACCACTTCCTCTCCCAGAGAGTTCCAGAGTCTCACGGCTCTGACCGTAAAGAATCCCCTTCTATGCTGGTGCAGGAACCTCCTTTCCTCCAGACGCATAGTGTGCCCCCTCGTCTTTGTCATCATCCTTGGTATAAACAGGTCATGGGAGAGATCTCTGTACTGCCCCCTGATGTATTTATACATGTTTATGAGGTCTCCCCTAAGCCTTCTCTTTTCCAACGTAAATAGGCCTAATTTTGACAACCTCTCTGGGTATTCTAGTCCCTCCATTCCCTTTATTACCTTAGTCGCCCTTCTTTGTACCCTCTCTAGCTCCAATATGTCTTTCCTGAGCACCGGAGCCCAGAACTGTGCACAATATTCTAAGTGCGGCCTTACCAGCGCTTTATACGAGGAAGAACAATGTTCTCATCATATGCCCCTATTTCTCTTTTGATGCATGCCATGACTCTATTTGCCTTCGCAGCTGCTGCTTGACACTGGGCACTCCAATTTAATTTGCTATTAACCAAGACGCCCAGGTCCTTCTCCATGTCAGATTTCCCCAATGGTTTCCCATTTAATATGTATGGGTGACTGCTGTTTTTCTTTCCCATGTGCATGACCTTACATTTATCGGCATTGAACCCCATTTGCCATTTTTTGGCCCAACTCCCCAATTTATCTAAATCCTCCTGTAGCTGTGCCCTATCCTCATCTGTATTAACTACTTTAGTAGCCACATTCCCCCCTAGTGAATTTTAGTACTCCGGGACTAAACATATTTTATGAAAACATAACACAACAGGGTATTAGCAATAACACAACATATATACAAGAAGTTTAGTCTTTATAGGTCACGGCGCTTCCGTAACCAGGTGTCCATGTCACCCAAAAAGTATTTTGAGGGACCCGTCCCAAACCCTCCACGTAGGCCCTGGGGTGGCTACAGGGCATCGATGATCCGGCGTTGGACCACGTCTTCAGCCACCTCCACGGGTTTTTGTTCTGAGGTCTGGGACAAAAAAGAAGCACTTTACAGGTGTAACTATTTGCAAGGTACAGTTCCGGTTATTCATTGTCCATAACCTGTTAGTCCATAAACCCTGTCGGGTAACTAGAAAAGCACAATTAGTATGCAGGCAACAAACATTAAACGTTTCAACAGTTGCAATATACTGGTATATATACATTGCATTTAGATTCTCCAGCGAGCGGGCATCTGACCTCTAGTGCTCCTGGTGGACCTACGTAACACACTATCTGGTGGTGTTCTTTCTGGGTCCCCTGTTTCTACCCCTTGTGTAGTGGGCTCACTAGTGTCTGCACTACAGGTGTTTGGAGATGTTACGGGTAGGTTGGGCAGCTTTCTGCATACTTTTTGGCTTACCACGGGCACGGCAGGCTCACTACTAGCAGAGGGTTGATTCTCCTGGGCTGCTGGTATGGAATCTTCTGCCTCCGGGGCCGGTCGCTCTTCCAACACTACTTGCTCTTCTGTAGGCCCTTGAGGGGCTGGCTGGAGAAAGGTAAGGATGGGTACCACAATAGCATTGTTAATTTGTGTCCAGGACCGGGGAAATTCTCTGAGTACTGTACTGACCATTTCTTCCCTTTCCTCTGCAGGTTGAGGGCTATCTTGGTCTTCATCAGTGCTTTGCAGCTGCTCGGGACACTTCTTCAGGTGGTCTCTGGAGACAGTGATTGTGGTCTTTCCTCCATTCTTACTGATAACGCATACTTTCGGATTTTCATGGCTTGATGGCAGTACTGTGTACGGTTCTTTCTCCCACTGGTCATCCAACTTATGGAGCCGCCTCTTCCTCTTCAAGACCTGCTCTCTAGGTGCCAGGGGAGCAGTGGGAGCATGCTGGTTGTAAGTCCTCTCTTGCCTTTCTCTTGCTTGAGACAGACTTCTCTCAACACTCTCCTGCACTTTCCGGTACTGCTGCTGCCGTTCTGTATCCCAGTCTGCCTCTGGCGAGGTGTCATCGGGTGCCAGGACTCCCATATCCAGGTCAATAGGCATCTTACCAGGTCTTGCTCTCATTAGGTAAGCCGGGGTGCAGTTGGTGGAATTTACTGGGATGTGGTTATACAAATCCACCAGATCACGCAGTTTTTCAGGCCACAGACTGCGTTCTTCCAGGGGCAACGTTTTTAGCAAGTTTATCACCACCTGGTTCATCATCTCGCACAATCAGTTGGTTTGTGGGGTGATAGGGCGTTGTCCTTATCTTCTTGCAGCCATACAGGTTGCAGAACTCCTGAAAGACCTCCGCTTCGAAAGCTGGACCTTGGTCAGTCAACACTTGCCCCGGATACCCGTGTGAATGGCAGAAGTGCTGCTGGAAGGCTTTAGCTGCTCTCTGAGCTGTTAAGTCCTTGACAGGGACCACCACCAGGAACCGGGAGTAGTGGTCTACGATGGTGAGGGCGTAGACGTACCCAGACCAACTTGGAGCCAGCTTCACATGGTCCAGGGCTACCAGTTCTAGTGGCTGCTTGGTGATGATGGACTGCAGGGGAGTCTTCTGGCTGGCACGGTCCTTCCTTCTCAGGTTGCACGGGTCGCAGTCTCTGCACCATCTCTCAATGGCCCCTCTCATGCCTATCCAGAAGAACCGTTCACGCAACAGGAACTCCAACTTCTTCCATCAAAAGTGCCCTGCTCCGTCGTGGTATGCCTCCAGGACCATAGCCGCGTCTCGTCTCGGGACCACTACCTGCCAGGTCAGCTCATGTGTCCTGGAGTTGACAATTCTCCGGCATAGCTTCTCCTTGTAGAGAAACAGTTTACTCTTCTCCTTCCAGAGCTGTTTGGTTTCTTCCGGAGCGTCTGGGTCAAGGCGGGCATCAGCCTGTGTCAGCATCTCTTTTACCAGGTGGACGGCTGGGTCACTGTCTTGCGTCTCCGCCCAGCTGTGGTGGGGTAAGGGATTGAACGTGGCAGAGCGCCTGTCCCTTACACTGTGGGAATACTGGGTAATCCCATGACGGTGAAACGCAGGGAGTTCAATCTCTTCCAGTTCTTCTGGATCTTCCCCTCCGTCCGGCAAGTTTGGCATCCTGGACAGGGCATCTGCGTTGGCATTTGTGCGTCCCGCCCGGTATTTGATGGTGAACTCATAGTTGGATAGGCGGGCCATCCATCTCTGCTCCAGGGCACCAAGTTTTGCAGTGTCCAGGTGTGTCAACGGGTTGTTGTCCGTGTACACGGTTAATTTGGAAGAGGCAAGGTAATGTTTAAAGCGCTCTTTCACTGCCCATACCACCGCGAGGAACTCTAGCTTGAAGGAGCTGTAATTTTCAGGATTCCTTTCTGTGGGCCGGAGCTTCCTGCTGGCATAAGTGATTACCCGTTCTCTGCCCTGTTGGATCTGGGACAGCACCGCCCCTAGCCCGATGTTGCTCGAGTCCGTGTGGAGAATAAAAGGCTGGCCGTAATCAGAGTAGGCCAGGATTTCATCCCCTGTGACGGCCATCTTCAGCCGGCGGAAAGACTCATCCTCCAGCTTGTCCCACCTGAAGGGCGGCTTCTGATTCTTGGTCTTTGACTGATCCAACAGGAGATCTTGCATAGGGGCTGCCATTTTGGTGAACCCGGAGATGAATCTTCGGTAGTAGCCTACCAACCCGAGGAACTGCCGCACTTCCTTTATGCTGGAGGGTCTTGGCCAGTCCTTAATCACTGTGATCTTATGAGGGTCTGGAGCTACTCCATCAGCACTCACCACGTGTCCCAGGTACTGCACCTTCGGCTTCAGTAGATGACACTTGGAGGGTTTCACCTTTAGGCCATAACCTGCCAGGGCGTCAAACACCTCTGCCAGGTGTTTCAGATGGTCCTCATATGTTTTGGAATACACGATGAAATCGTCCAGGTATAGCAGGACCGTCTCGAAATTCCTGTGCCCCAGGCAGCACTCCATCAACCGCTGGAAGGTCCCTGGTGCGTTGCAGAGCCCGAACGGCATACAGTTGAATTCGCTGAGACCCATCGGGGTGGTGAACGCAGTCTTCTCCTTGTCTGCCTCTGCTACAGGAACCTGCCAGTACCCGCTCGTAAGATCCAAAGTGGAGAAGAAGTTAGCAGACTTTAATGCAGCTAAAGATTCCTCTATCCTAGGTAACGGGTACGCATCTTTGTGTGTGATACGGTTGACCTTTCTGTAATCTACACTCATTCTCATGGTGCCATCTTTCTTTTTCACAAGAACTAGTGGAGCTGCCCAGGGGCTACAGCTGTCCCTGATTACCCCAGCCTCCTTCATTTCTCGCAACATTCCCTTGGCATTCTGATAGTGTGCAGGGGGTACAGGACGGTATCTTTCCTTTATGGGTGGATGGTCTCCCGTGGGGATGTGGTGTTCTACCCCCTTTACTTGCCCAAAGTCTAGCGGGTGTTTGCTAAAAACTCTTTCGTACTCCTGAACCACCCGGTAGACTCCCTGTTTGTGGTGTGAGGGAGTGGAGTTGGTGCCCACATGCAGTTTCTGACACCAGTCCTCCATTTGTTTCTTGGAGCCGATACCCTCCTCTGGTTGAGATGGAGGCAAGGGTTCCACGGCCTTTACAGAGTTTTGGTTAACGGTGAACAATTTGGCTAGAGTGGCATACCGGGGCAAGTATACTTCTCTTTCCCCAATGTTTAGGATGCGGACGGGTACCCTCCCATGGCGTACATTGACCACCCCCCGTGCTGTCAAAATGGTGGGCCTACTGTCTGAGTAGACGGGTTCTACCATGGCTTGGTAGTCCCTTCCTCTTAACCCGATTGCAGTCCGGCACCAGATCATCATCTCACTTTTTGGGGGCATGGCGATAGGTAACGGGTCACTCATCCTAACGCTACCAATCTCACCACCAGACAGTTCTACCTGTTGCCTTTTCATCAGGGCTCTGATCTCTTTTTGTAGGACACGCTGCTGGCTGGAGCTGGCATTCACCGCAACCTGCTGTAATATGAGAATTATCTCTGCAAGAAAATTTTCAATAACATTAGTAACCAAGGTTATCTTAGGGTGGCTTTCACGACGGTCAATGTCCACAATAATCAGTCCTTGCGCTGGTAGTTCAACTTTACCAATTTTGATGGTCACCTCCTTGAATCCCACCTGTGGTACGGGCTGACCATTGCTAGCGATGATGCTCAAATCGTCGTCTGGGTAGCGGGTAATATCCGAGTCATTCCAGTACTGCTTAAAAAGCACATAGGGGATGGTGGTTACCTGCGACCCAGTGTCCAGTAGTGCACTCATAGGAATGCCATCCAGCACCACAGGCAAGATCGGTCGCCCCCCTACATACTTATCACGCCAGCTCGATGGGCCTGATGATTTTATGCCTGGGGGTCGGCCCTCTGCCCCAGGTTGGGCCCGTTTACATGACAGTACCTTGCCATATGTCCTGGTTGGTTGCAGCAGCGGCAGATGGGTTGTCCGTCCTGGTTGTAGCAGTCGCTGGGCCTTCCTCTGGATGATGGGATCCTCCTCTGTCGACTCCAAGGGACGTCCTCCGGACTGGAAGCCAGCTGGATCTTTCCTGGGGAAGACACCTGTAAAGACTGCACAGTTCTGGTTAGCGCTGCAACGCTTTTGGTCAGTTCTTGGACCTGATGGTGCAGGTCTACAGCTGGGTCTTTGTCCAAAGCCTGTGCATCAGCTCCCACAGGCTCTGCAGACAAGGGCGCCGCCTCCTGGTGATAGGTGATAGCAGGGCGCCTGTGAGTTACAGCGCCACCTGGTGCCGGTTCTCGGAGCACCCGGATGGCCCTGTCTTTGAACTGCGCAAAGTCCAAATCAGGGTTCTGCAAGGCCATTACACGCAACTGGGTTCGGTGGGCGCTGGACTGTAGACCCTCAATGAACTGTTCAGTCAACAGCTTATCCTCATTCCGCACGCTGTCAGGGTCTGCCTGCTTAATGGCTCTCAGGGCCTCCTGCAAATTCAAAGCATAGTCCCGAATACTGTCTTGTGCCCGCTGTTTACATCCATAAAATTTTAGTTTAATCTCTGCTGAGGTGCGGGTATCAAAAGTGTCCTTTAGACGGGCCAGTATTTCCTTTACAGTCCCCTTTTCCCTGGCTGACCAGGACTTCACTTCTCTTTGGGCTGCACCGATTAACTGGCCTGTCGATGCTCACTTTTTGTTCCTCGGACAGGGGGTATACTTTGAATAGGCTATACAGTCTTTCTTTAAAGTCGCTCAGGGTATGCGACTCCCCTGAGTACTGGCGTAACCATGCCGCTCCGGGGATATACGGCATCGTGAACGGCATCACTGTGGCAGCAGCCGTGCTGGCGGTGGAAGCTCCCTTAATTCCTGGTGTCTTCCTCCCCACTAGTTAACCATGGCCTACCTTCCGTTGCTTCTTCTCTGTAGGCCGCGGCTCCGCAGGCGATCGTCGGGGTCGAGGACCTTGCGTCATGCGCTGGTGACGTCGGCGTCCGCTGGGCTCCTTCCAGGACCTTGCGCAGCGTCAGTGCGTAAGGCGGGGCTTCAGCTCTCGCTTGCTTTTGGCATCCACACCCCTCTTCTTCCCGCGCGGCGTCCCAGAAATGGCGCCCAATGGCGGGAAAATGGCGGCGGATGGCGGGAAAACGGCTGCGGATGGCGGGAAACTTCACCACGGTAAATATCACAGTCTTTCTTTCAGGCACGCAGTACCCGGTGGTTGCGGGCACGAAATCCTGCCGACTACGCCAAAGTTGACGCGCCCCCTGGGCCGTGTGTGTAGAGGAATACCCGGAGCCAGGTCTCTGTGTAATACTGGGGGTTGTAGTCTCCGTGGCGGCGACCCGGTCCCGTGGCTCAGGGTGGTCAAAGCAGTGGCGGATCTGTTTCTTTGGTTTTGTAATATTTAAATGTCCGATTACGCCACCCGTGGATTGCGGTCACTGAGAACCGCCGCCGCGGGGCAGACCGCTGAGGCTGATGTTGTGTGCGCAAGCAGAGGGTAGTATAACTCCCCACAGGAGGAGTTTAGCCTCAGGGCAGCGTCTATAGATGGTGAGGGTTGTGGTGCGTGGGCGCTGCAGAAATGACTCAGAGTCCGTGCAGTGCAGTTCAGGGTCTTTACTGTTGGTAATGAAGAAGGCCCTGCCGGGAGTACTGGCTAACATTAGAGGCCTGGTCAGTCTGTGAGCGAACAAGAGTCCCCCTTGCCAGGTGGAGGTGTAGGCCTTCCCGTCTGACTGCACTCTTCCTGGCTACCCTGCTGTAGTCGTGTAGTAGCCCACGTCCCTGAGTGTACCGTGTGGTGCTCACCCGTATGGCTGGTGACTTGGGGCCTTTGGTTCCTTCCGCTCCTCGATGCGGTGCCGGTCCCTTGCGTGTGACTGAGCCTCCGGGCTTTCTATGGCCAGAGGACCTGAAATCCCCTGCCAAGTGGTTTCTGCTGCTGGGTGTAGATATCCCCACAGCCTCGGACTCCGGTGTCCGGTTCTCTGTGTCTTCTGCCAGGACGAGCTCTGCTCCAGTCCCTGGTCTTCAGCTCCTGGCTCCTACAGAGCTCCTTGCTGCTGCTCTGTCCCTTCTCTGGAACTAGCTACTCTAACCCCGCCCTAGATCCAGTTTATAAAGGGCAGGTTCCTCCCCTCCCTGGACTGGGGAAGGAGGTGTGGCATGCAATATTGCTCCTGACCAGGAAAACCCATGCTCGCTCTCAGACATGGTATTTCTACCACTGTGGCAACCAGACCCCTGTGGTGCCACAAAGCAAATGTCACTGCCGCCCTCCTAAGCTACTCCACTGTGCATCAAAAGTTTTCATCAACACCATATTGTCCATAACATGCCGTTTAAGGCATACAAATTCCTATTGAATCTTGAAAGTACTAGAGAAGTTTGGGACCATACATAATTTATAAAGTAAGTCTGGTCTGAGGATATTCTGAATTATACGTCTGTCCTCATATTAATTCAATATGGACCCAAGCTTCAAAGGGTCCCAAATTTGCAGAAGAAGCCAATTTCTTTTGGAGTGGACTTTTGCCAGCCTATCATAATTTAGATAGAGAAAAGGATGCAAAATTTAAGGGATTTTTCTGACATCAAATATCTTTCTTATTAGTTCACAAGCAGCACAGAATGAGATATTTTGCCTCTTGCCTCTGTCAAAGAACCACTCACATAGCAAACAATTAAATATGTCTTAGCACATAGTATTTAAAACACCACTTACAATCCTCACATGTTCTGTATTTGTCCTCATTTCTTGGTGCAGCAAAGTTCTCACCCGCATATGCTCATATGCCCACATTTTGATTCCTTGATCTATAGAGAAGTATGGTTCTCTATATGGTGTCTGTGTACTAGGACACCTAGCTATTTTAGGAGGGTGAAACAGAATAAGGGGTATCATTTCCGTGCATGTACAAGCTCAGGTCCATATTTCAGAAGGGGGGGTCCCTTTGCTGAATCACTCAGCACATATATATATATACATATATATATACACACATACACATAAAGCAACATGGGGTGTGTCCCTTTTACAGGACCTATGGAAAAAGATTAAAAAAATCTTACTGCTGCTTATTGTATGTATGAACATCATGATGGTGGTTTCTGTTGTATTTTTTTCCCACCCTCTGTGTTTATACGAAGTACATTGCTGCTAATTAAATGCTGCTGCCTATATTAACCCTCACAGTGTGCATGAAAATCATACTGCTGCACATTACATATGGAGAATTTGAGCAGCACAATAAATGCCTATAGTGTGTATGGGAGTCAAGCTGCATATAAAATGTACTGTATATGGAGAACTTGTGCAGCACATTGAATGGTGGCTTCATTCCCAGGTGCCTTTTTTTATCTGCAGCATATTGCAGTGTCCAGAGGGATTCACGATCTTGAATGTTTTCACAAGTCACGTTACTAATTAGAAAACGTACATTACAGCATCATAGAGGTTCCTGGTGCAGTTTTATGGTAAATACGCTCCTGCTTATTAATGGTGAATCCATTTTCTCAGCTACTTTTGAATCTGCAGTGAGCTCTCCTGCTTTTTTTAGCTTCTCATTAACATATGTCTTTTTCAGATGCTGTGTGGTTGCTGGGTACTATGCCCCATCTTCCGCCTTGCAGATTCACTTACTGTGCACATTATGTTGTGACTTTACGGTGCATAATTCAGCAACATTTTTCATTGTTGTAATCTGGTTTGTGAAACTTTCAGAACTCATTCCACTATAAATCCAGTAATTATTATGTCTGTGTAGCAACTCACTCGGGAAAATCCATTATACATTAAAAAACTGCAACCGACACTGCCGATTCCTGTACAGACTAGATATCCCGAATCCACAGTCCCTAGTGGTGCATGCGGGTGCAAAGATAGCCCTAACCAAAGACTAGGAGATGGTAACTGGGACCTAAAATGCCTAAACGGCCATCGAGTTGCTGCCTCCTAAAGAACCGGAGGGCAGAGCAGAGTGTGAATTAGATACAAGAAGAGAAGTCTGCTGAGCAAAGGAAAGATCCCAGAGTGAGTAAAGTAATAACAAAATACCAAACAAAGAATAAAGCAAGTACTGTTAACAAGTATACTGCCTATTTCCTAATGATAAACAGAAGATAGGTGCAAAGTATAGCAAAGAAACAGCAAAGCAAAGACCCTTAGCTGGAATTTCACAGACTGGCTCCAAATATCAATAGAATGTCAGAAAATTCTAATTAATCTATTACCAGCAGGAAATGCCAGCTGGAGGGCAGAATATAAAGCAGCACCCAACAGGTGATAGGAAGAAAAATGAAAACACCTGTGTTAAACTAGACAGACTGCAGACAGAATAGCAGAATGCAAACACCAAGAGAAACGGTGTGTCTCCTGTGGCTCGGCAGAAAGAGAAGCCGACCACAGTACATAAACTCAAGGGATCAAATCCAGGAGCATAAAAGAAATACAGTGTATTTGTGTTCTAGTATCTCTGTAATGTTACTAGGAGTACTATTTGCCATAATTGCAGGTTTGTGAGCTGACTAAATGCTTATGTGCTTGGTAGCCAGGACCTTGGGCTTCAGCATACATTATTGCATAAAGTGCCTAATCTTCTTAGCCTGAGCCAAATGCTTACTGCTGTCTTTCAGTTATCAAGCTGTTACAGTAGGAATTTCTGGAAAAAGGCAAAGAACTAATGTCACTGTGCTCACGTATCCAACAGCTCTATATCTCCCTGAATGTCTCTTAATTATTTATCAGCTCAGTCTGTATCACCTATAACAAATACATTGCATTATGTGTCTCACACTTGAAGTTACTTTTTCAGTAGAAAACAGCATGGGAATAGAGTGATGATGACACAGATTATGTATGAATCAGGGATATCATTGCTCCCAACCGTCCCGGATTCAGTGTCACTGCCCCAATTTGAGGGGGTAACCCACTAAGGTTATGGCTTTGTCCCGACTTCCACTCAGTCTCCATCCTTGCAACGTCTTCTCTGTTCATTGCTCCATAGCTCCTCCTCGGTGAGCGGGGCCGGCATCTCTTATACTTACAATTAATTAAATAAAAAATTCTCTTTTCTTGTGATCTGATCTCCCTAGGAATCAAATCCACAACCTGCATAATTGCAGGCAGCAGCTAAACTTATAGGCAGATTATATTAATACATGGAGATACATTGTGTATAGCATCATATTTCTATGTTCCTGTATTCTAGAGGGAAAATAAAAGTTAGATTTTTTCTTCCTAAAAAATAATGAAAAGCAATTACAATAGTGTTATTTTTAATGCACTTTTTAAAAAAATAATAAACATTTCAAATCAGCAAATAACACAGACATATTTGATGTATCTGTAATCGTATCAATCCGCACAACACAGTGATCAGACTATTTATGGTGATCTGTAAATGGTGTAAAAAAAATGGCGTGATTGATTTTTTCTCCAGTAAACCCATAAAAAAAGTAACAAAAATTTAACGCCAAGGCCATACTCACATGTAGCTTAAATGCTGCATTTTTCTACAGCTTTTTTTCTGGATGTTTTCTGCAGGTTTCCGCAAAACAGGACGCAATAACAATCTTCTTTAATTATTGCGTGTTTGAGGGTTTTTTATGCATTTTCCTCCTTATTTGATGTGTTTTAGTGCAGATTTAAATTTGAACGTAATGATCATTTTTAATGCTTGTTTAATAGTGCAGAAAAACTTGGATGTACATTCAATTCCTTTTTACAAGTATTTTTTTCAGGCTCCGCTTAGAAGCTTATAGAAATAAAATGCACGAAAAACATACAGCACAACAAAGATGCCCAAAGGGCAGGAGATTTCATGAAATTGCATTCACTTTGCTTGGACATTTTGGCTGTGTTCACATGTAGCATAAAGGCTGCAATTTTTCTGCTGCTTTTATTGCACAGAAATTCTACTATGTTTAATTTTCTAAGCAAAGTGGATGTGATTTCATGAAAGACCCTGCTGAACTGTGCAGTTTTGGTGCTTACGGGTGCATCTTACTAAATTGGAATATCATCAAAAAGTTATTTTATTTCAATTTTTCAATACAAAAAGTGAAACTCGTATATTATATAGAGTCATTACAAACAGAGTGATCTATTTCAAGTGTTTTTTTCTGTTAATGTTGATGATTATGGCTTACAGCCAATGAAAACACAAAACTCATTATCTCAGTAAATTAGAATACTTGAAATACAGCTTGAAAAATGTTTTTAAACAATGTTCTTTAAATTTAATGAGATGCACCTGTATTTTACTCGATAGGTTTCTATGTGGGGCCTAAAATAAAGTGCATGATAAAAGCTGCAGGTTTGAACTGCAGAATCAAAGCTTTTCTGTATTGTAAAATCACGTTAAAAATGCTGCTTTAGGCTATGTGCCCACGTTGCGGAGCTGAAGCATATTTTTTACGCTTCTCCCTGGCGGGAAAATCGCATGCGGATATTACATGCGGTTTTCCCGCCAGGTAGAAGCGTTTGTGAGGCGTCTTTGCATGCATTTCCGCATGCGGGTTATCAAGCACTTCTCCAAGCATCACTTGGAAAAGTGCTTGACAACTTGTTCAGAATGGTAAAAAATAAAAAAATAAACTTTATACTCACCTTCTGATGCATTCTCTGCCCCGTCCGGAGTCTTGAGCGGCTCACGCTGTTGTGTGCAGGACCTGCGGTGACGTCATTGAGTCATGTGGTGGGTCACATGACTCAATGACGTGGCAGGTCCTTCAGACAACAGCGCGACGGAGGGAAAACATCAGAAGATAAGTATAAACTTTATTTTATTCTTTTTTTTACAGGTTCTTTGGTACCCAGGTCTGGAGGAGAGTCTCCTCTCCTCCAGACTTGGGTACCATCCGCACATTGATTCCGCAGCGCTTCCGCAAAATTAATGAACATGCTGCGGATTTTTGACTGCAGCATATACGCTGCGGAAAAATCCGCAGCATGGGCATTGACATTGCGGAATGCCATTGGGGACCATGGGGTGCGGATCTACATGCGTTTTTCAAGCATTTACGCTGCGGAAATTCCGCAGCATATACGCTTGAAAAACGCTACGTGGGCACACAGCCTTACATCTGTACCAAAAATGCATCAAATAAGGGGGAAAATAAGGGGGACAAGGCATAAAAAATTGCAGCAAAATGCAACAACCAGAGAAGATTGTTATTATACAGTATAGTTTGGTGCGAACACCTGCAGAAAACAAAAAGCGCAGTATTTATGCAATGTGTGAACACGGCCTTACAGACGCAAAAGAGCAAGATGTCATATAGTGAATCTTACTTAAAAATGAGAACGTTATGGCTGCTACATCTATGAATGAATGAACAAAAAATAAATCCATATGCCCCAACTAGATATGAACATGAAGCACATATGATGTCACGCCAGCTCTGGCTAATCAAAAGCCCCGGTGGGGACCACTGATCTGGATGGTGGACAAGTCCTGTTAATCGATCTGCTCATCTCTAGTTCCAACCATCTCGGATACAATGGGACAGTCCCTTATTTTGGTCTATAGCCTGCAGTCTCAGCCATCTGCTGAATGTCCATCACTACCATTGACTCCTCTGACATAGCATGGTTTATCCCTATTTCTGTTTTGTAAATATTGTGGGGTTAGTATAGAAATATGTATATTTACATACATAGCATTCTCTATTTATTTCTATATTATATTATCTCAATACTACATTGTTTGTGTATATAACCTTTCAAATTATTATAGAGCGCTACACTGACTATCTACTTTATACCCATACCGAATGCGTTTTTCTGTGAACTTTCTTTAGTGTACTGCCCCCCACATTTTTAATGTAGCTTTTAATATTTGTTTAGATCAATAAAATTACATTTATAAGTATTTGTGGCTATTAATTTTTTTTTGTAGTTTGAAATTGCTTCAGTAAATTGTACCATCCCCTGTCTCTTTTGCTGGGACACATTCTTCTGATTATGACTGAAAAAAAAGCCTTGTGTGCCCTAAACATTCATTGTGCATTTTTGTGATGACACAAGATCCAGATCATAGATCCTAGGATGAGCCTGACAAGTATACCCGGACATAATTCTATATTGCTGCTAGAGCTGAAGGAGATAAAAGGCAGATTCCATGTTTTAGAAATCGCGTATCAGTCCATACTATAGTTGGACAATCGACACAAATTACGGTACGGACATACCAATAGTGAAACCTGTGCAGATGCATAAGGACTAGTGTTGAGCGAGCACTAAAATGCTCGGGTGCTCGAAGCTCGGGCCGAGCTCGCCGTGATACTCGGGTGCTCGACCCGAGCAACGAGCCCAATGTTAGTCTATGGGAGACTCGAGCATTTTTGCGGTGGCACCCCCGGCAGTCTATTAAAAGTCTAACAAGTTCCAAAACGATAGTGACAGTGCTCAAATGACATGGGGACAGCATGGGGATCGCCCCAGGAAGCATTTCTGACCCCCAGGTCGCTGCTGTCAACAACGTGGTCAGAGGTATTAGCCACTTTTACAGGCTCACAATAAAACGTTCAAAAACGAAAGTGAAACTTTTTTCCTGTGCAATATGTTAAGGAACATCCTTTCCAGGGTAAAGACTTGTGTATAAGTTAAAATAAATGACCAAAAACAAAAATACTCATCCACACCTTCGACTATGTTCACAAGTAGCATTTTTTATGCGTTTTTGCACTTTTGTATTGCTTTCAACTATGACAAATGCATTCACCGTGAAATGTCATTTTAACATTTTACAACCTTATCTGGCCATGTGCTGTGTGACACATGCATAAAGTGCCGAAAAGACAAGGGAACAGCATGGGGAAGACCCCTGGAAGCATCTCTGACACCCAGGTCACTGTCTAAAAGTGTGCCCATCATAAATGATCCTTACCGCATCAGAAGATGCAGACTTGCAACTATCCCCATGCAAGTTCTTGTCCCAGGGCAGTGTTCAATTGTACCTCCCCCATTCCTTGCAATACAAGCTCAAGTATGCAGCCTGCCACCCACCCACCCCCAGGCTGCAATACCATACTGCTTGTTTGCTTGAACTTGAAATTGGGCCTTTTAGGCATGTGGAGGCGGAATCTGGCCACCACGTCATGGCTGTGTTGGCGGCCTGGAATCCATACTCAGTCCCCAGCCGCCCGGCGGCCGGGGGTCCATACTCGGTCCTCAGCCGCCCCGCGGCCGGGTGTCCACACATGGTCCCCAGCCGCCTGGGGGCAGCCGGGTGTCCATAAACGGTCCCCAGCCGCCCCTATTTCTCCTTGGAACATCCCCCCACACACTTTTCTTAGCCCGGCCTGCTTTAGGCAGCATTGGACGAGCCCACCAGAGAACCAGACTCCTCCGGTGGGCCCTGACTTCTCCATCGGTGGAGTTGAGAGTGCCAAGGTGAGGAGCATGATGATGATGACAGAAGTTAGCATCTGCTATGTTTTCTTTTAATGCAAGTGTAAGTGTGCAGCCTGCCACCCACCCACCCCCAGAATGCAATTCCATACTGCTAGCTTGCACTTGAAATGGGGCCTTTTAGTTTGGAGGAGGACAAAGCTGGCCACTACCTCATGGCTGCTTCGGCAGCGAGGTATCCATACTCAGTCCCCAGCCGCCCATATTTGTCCTGGTGTGCCTTATACATAAGATTAAGCGCGTATACCAAAACATTACCTGTGCCCTCCCCAGTGCATTTAGTGGGAAGGAGAGCCTATTCCGCTGTAGTGTGTGCATGCCAAACCCCTGTTCATGGTACATGCGAAGATGCCTCCCACCTGGCACCTGTCGTTGCAGACTTGCAACTATCCCCATTCAAGTCCTTGTCCCAGGGCAGTGTTCAATTGTACCTCTCCCATTCCTTGCAATGCAAGCGCAAGTATGCAGCCTGCCACCTACCACCCCCAGGCTGCAATACCATACTGCTTGCTTGCTTGCACTTTAAATTGGGCCTTTTAGGCATGTGGAGGCGGAATCTGGCCACCACGCCATGGCTGTGTCGGCGGCCTGGTATCCATACTCAGTCCCCAGCCGCCTGGTGGCCGGGTGTCCCCGCTTGCTCCCCAGCCTCCATGGGGTGGCCGGGTGTCCATACTCGGTCCCCAGCCACCCCTATTTGTCCCGGTAACCTTTCCCACACTTTTCTTAGCCTGGCCTGCTTTAGGGCAGCATTGGCCGAGCCCACCGGACTATCAAACTCCTCCGGTGGGCCCTGGCTTCTCCATCAGGGGAGTTAAGAGTGCCAAGGTGAGGAGCATGATGAGGATGATAGAAGTTAGCATCTGCTTTGTTTTGTTGTAATGCAAGCGCATGTATGTAGTAGCGGCTAGGCCTGAGGTGGTCAGCGTTTTGGCGCATATCCTACCTCCTCCGAGGATTGCTGGATGTTTTCCTGCTACTATCCAAGTTCTATGACTCCCGTTAAAACAAAGCTTCAGGTGATAAATGATGGATGAGGTAGTGGCAAAGGAGAAAGAGCAGGAGAAACAGGGACCATTCACATCAATATCAGGCCAGTCAACCAGATATGTCTTGTGGGATATGTTTCTGTAACAAAAGGAGCTGTTCGGCTACACAGTTATAGGGCATACAGTGAGTGCAATGCCTACCAAAAATTTCGAGCCACTCCAATGCCCCTTGGAAATGACATGGAGGTCAGAGGGCGTTAACTAAACCTTTTTTTCCATTTATAGCAACTGGGTCTCCCGTGCACTGTTGGCCTAAGCAGTGAATGGAAGGCTTTCCAAAAATTATGAGGAACTGCAATGCCCCTTACAAGAGCCATGTGTGGCACTCCAGGTGTCTGGTCACCACAGTAATAGAGATATTACGTCGGAGAGCAAGTGGGAGGTTTCCTGGTCAGGATCCCTTAAACATGCAAAATCCTCCTGCCCCAATCCTGGGAGGGGAGAATTCTGCCCTTATAAACTGGATCTGGGGCGGGGTTGAGTGAGTCAGAGAACAGTCAGAGTCACAGTGAGAGCAAGGGAAAGTAACAGCAAGGAGCTCTGTAGGAGCTAGGAGCTAAAGACCAGGGGCTGGAAGCTGAGCAGAGCTCGCCCTGGCAGAAGACAATAGGAACCGGACACAGGAGTCCGAAGCTGTGAGGACTTATATATCCAGCAGCAGAAACCAGCCGGCAGGGGATTTCAGGTTCTCTGGCCATAGAAGCCCGGAGGCTTAGTCACAAGCAAGGGACCAGCACTGCCGTCGTGGAGCGGAGGCTAACAGAAGGCCCCAAGTCACCAGCCATACGGGTGAGCACTACACGGTACACTCAGGGACGTGGGCTACTTCTACCCGCTTACAGCAAGGTAGCCAGGAAGAGTGCAGACAGACCGGGAGGCCTACAACTCCACCTGGCCAGGGGAACTCCTGCTTGCTCACAGACTGACCAGGCCTCTTATGCAAGCCAGTACTCCCGGGAGGGTCTACCTTATAATCATCAGTAAAGACCCTGAACTGCACTGCAAAGACTCTGAGTCATTCCTGCTGCGCTCATGCACCATCACCCGCATCATCCACACTCACTGCCCTGAGGCTATACTCCTCCCGAGGGAAGTTATCCCATTCTATGCTGCGCACACAACACCAGCCTCAGCGGTCTGCCTCACAGCGGTGGTACTCCCTGACCGCAATCCACGGGTGGCGCAGTCGGACAATTAACCTCAAAACCTAAGAAAGACTGCCACTGGTTTGACCAGCCTGAGCCACGGGACCGGGTCACCGCCACGGAGACTACAGACCCCAGAGACCCGGCACCGGGTATCCCACACACGTGTACACACGGCCCAGGGGGCACGTCACATGCAGTGCAGCATATTACAAACATAAGTCCCATTATTGGGGAGTGGGTTTCCCATGGTATTTGCTTATGCTTTCCAAGCAAAAGCTGCCAAAAATTAGGACGGAGCAACTTGCAATGCCCCTTACAAGAGCCATGCAGTACAGCATATTACAAACATAAGTCCCATTATTGGGGAGTGGGTGTCCCATAGTATTTGCTTATGCTTTCCCAGCAAAAGCTGCCAAAAATTAGGACGGAGCAACTTGCAATGCCCCTTACAAGAGCCATGCAGTACAGCATATTACAAACATAAGTCCCATTATTGGGGAGTGGGTGTCCCATAGTATTTGCTTATGCTTTCCCAGCAAAAGCTGCCAAAAATTAGGACGGAGCAACTTGCAATGCCCCTTACAAGAGCCATTCGGAACAGCATATTACAAACATATGTCCCATTATTGGGGAGTGGGTGTCCCATAGTATTTGCTTATGCTTTCCCAGCAAAAGCTGCCAAAAATTAGGACAAAGCAACTTGCAATGCCCCTTACAAGAGCCATGCAGTACAGCATATTACAAACATAAGTCCCATTATTGGGGAGTGGGTGTCCCATGGTATTTGCTTATGCTTTCCCAGCAAAAGCTGCCAAAAATTAGGACGGAGCAACTTGCAATGCCCCTTACAAGAGCCATGCAGTACAGCATATTACAAACATAAGTCCCATTATTGGGGAGTGGGTGTCCCATAGTATTTGCTTATGCTTTCCCAGCAAAAGCTGCCAAAAATTAGGACGGAGCAACTTGCAATGCCCCTTACAAGAGCCATGCAGTACAGCATATTACAAACATAAGTCCCATTATTGGGGAGTGGGTGTCCCATAGTATTTGCTTATGCTTTCCCAGCAAAAGCTGCCAAAAATTAGGACGGAGCAACTTGCAATGCCCCTTACAAGAGCCATGCAGTACAGCATATTACAAACATAAGTCCCATTATTGGGGAGTGGGTGTCCCATAGTATTTGCTTATGCTTTCCCAGCAAAAGCTGCCAAAATTTAGGACGGAGTAACTTGCAATGCCCCTTACAAGAGCCATGCAGTACAGCATATTACAAACATAAGTCCCATTATTGGGGAGTGGGTGTCCCATAGTATTTGCTTATGCTTTCCCAGCAAAAGCTGCCAAAAATTAAGATGGAGCAACTTGCAATGCCCCTTACAAGAGCCATGCAGTACTGCATATTACAAACATAAGTCCAATTATTGGGGAGTGTGTGCCCCATAGTATTTGCTTATGCTTTCCCAGCAAAAGCTGCCAAAAATTAAGATGGAGCAACTTGCAATGCCCCTTACAAGAGCCATGCAGTACTGCATATTACAAACATAAGTCCCATTATTGGGGAGTGTGTGCCCCATAGTATTTGCTTATGCTTTCCCAGCAAAAGCTGCCAAAAATTAGGATGGAGCAACTTGCAATGCCCCTTACAAGAGTCATGCAGTACAGCATATTACAAACATAAGTCCCATTATTGGGGAGTGGGTGTCCCATAGTATTTGCTTATGCTTTCCCAGCAAAAGCTGCCAAAAATTAGGACGGAGCAACTTGCAATGCCCCTTACAAGAGTCATGCAGTACAGCATATTATAAACATAAGTCCCATTATTGGGGAGTGGGTGTCCTATAGTATTTGCTTATGCTTTCCCAGCAAAAGCTGCCAAAAATTAGGACGGAGCAACTTGCAATGCCCCTTACAAGAGTCATGCAGTACAGCATATTACAAACATAAGTCCCATTATTGGGGAGTGGGTGTCCCATAGTATTTGCTTATGCTTTCCAAGCAAAAGATGCCAAAAATAAGGACGGAGGAACTTGCAATGCTGGCACCCTGGTGGCATAGTGGTGGTGGAGGCTGAGGATAAGGAGAAGAAGATTAAACAGCCGAAACGAGGAAGCGTATACCCATGTGTGGGTGTGATGCGGTGCATGTGAATACACCTCCCGAAATAACACAGTGGATTTGACTTTATGTTACTCTGCTGTCATTTGGTGGTGATGAGAAGTCTGGCCCAATCCAGCCCTTGTTCATTTTGATAAGGGTCAGCTTGTCAGCATTGTCAGTTGACAGGCGAGAGCACTTATCAGTTATAATTCCCCCAGCGGCACTAAAAACACGCTCCGATAACACGCTAGTGGCAGGGCAGGCCAGGACCTCCAAGGCGTACAGAGCGAGTTCATTCCAAGTGTCCAGCTTGGATACCCAATAATTAAAAGGCACAGAGGAATCACGGAGGACGCTGGTACGATCGGCAAGGTACTTCCTCACCATCTTTTGAAACTTTCCACTCCTTGTGAGAGTACCCCGCGCCTAGGGCCTGTAAGCTGGGCGGGTGTCAGAAAACTGTCCCAGAACGTTGACAGTGTTCCCCTGCCTCTGCTGGATTGGAGTTGCATCTCTCTCGCCTGTACTCCTTGGTTGGGCAACGAACTGTGACCTCTGCCGCTAGCGTGTTCAAATGGGAATTTTTTTAAGAGTTCTGCAGCAAGGGCCTTCTGGTATTGCCCCATTTTTGTAGACCTCTCCACCTCAGGAATAAGAGAGTGAAAGTTCTCCTTGTAGCGGGGGTCTACAAGTGTCACCAACCAGTTAAGACTGTCACCCAACATTTTGACAACGCGAGGGTCAC
Organism: Phyllobates terribilis; assembly: GCF_046119375.1. NCBI lineage: Eukaryota > Metazoa > Chordata > Amphibia > Anura > Dendrobatidae > Phyllobates > Phyllobates terribilis. The sequence continues at coordinate 805,413,480 of NW_027362762.1, forward strand.
GGTTAAGGCAGAGTAACATAAAGTCAGCCGTGCGTGCCAGACTGGTAACGGGCAAGATTTCCGTGTCCTCACCAAGATGACGACTGACCATGCTCTCCTCCTCCTCTTCCTCCTTCCCCCTGTCCTCAGGCCACCCACGCTGAACCGACGGTACGACACTTGTACAGGTACTACCGTCTACAACGCATGATAGCAGCTCCTGTTCTTCCTCCTCCTCCTCCTCTCCCTCATTGTCCCCCAATGCACGTTGGGATGAGATGAGGCTGGGCTGTGTGTAATCGCCCGCTACGGCTTCTTGATCCATCTTATCATACTCTGGCTGCAATGCCTCCTCTTTAATTCTCTGCAGAGAGCATTGCAAAAGACAGACAAGTGGGATGCTGACAATAATGATGGCGTCATCTCCACTCACCATCTTGGTGGCCTCCTCAAAGTTTGTCAGGATGGTACATATGTCAGACATCCAGGTCCACTCCTGAGGTCTTATGTGTGGAGTCTGACCTGAATATCGACGGCCTTATTGCAGCTGGTACTCCACAACTGCTCTCTTCTGCTCACAAATCCTTTGCAACATGTTGAGGGTAGAGTTTCAACGTGTGGGGACATCACACACCAGTCGGTGTGCCGGAAGCTGCAAACGCTGCTGCAACACAGCAAGTGCGGCGGAAGCTGTAGCCGACTTGCGAAAATGAGCTGACAGGTGGCGTACTTTCACGAGCAGATCTGGCAACTCGGGGTACGATTTAAGAAACCGCTGAACCATGAGGTTAAGCACATGAGCCAGGCATGGTACGTGTGTGATCTCACCTCGCCTCAGAGCCGCCACCAGGTTACGGCCATTGTCACACACGACCATGCCGGGATGTAGGTTCAGCGGTCTCAGCCACAGATCTGCCTGCTCTTTCACAGCTGTCCACAACTCACAAGCAGTGTGAGGTTTATCACCTAAGCTTATGAGTTTCAGCACAGCCTGTTGCCGCTTGGCGGAGGCAGTCTGCAATGCTTCCAGCTTGTAACTGATGTGGTGATATCTGAGATGGAGGCTGAACATGAGGAGGAGGAGGATGCGCAGGAGCTGTACACTGTGGGGGCAACTCTGACTGACATAGGGCCCGCAGTCCTCGGTGTGGGGAGGATGTGTTCCGTCCCAAGGTTCGACTGGGTCCCGGCTTCCACTATGTTTACCCAGTGTGCCGTCAGAGAGATGTACCGTCCCTGGCCACAAGCACTTGTCCACGTGTCCGTTGTCAGGTGGACTCTCCCAGTAACTGCGTTGTTGAGGGCACGGCAGATGCTTTGGGACACGTGCTTGTGTAGTGCGGGGATGGCACACCGGGCAAAATAGTGTCGGCTGGGGACCGAGTACCGAGGGACGTCCACCGCCATAAGATTGCGGAAGGATTCCGTCTCCACCAGCCTAAAAGGCAGCATTTCCAATGCAAGCAGTCGTGAAATGTGCGAATTTAGGACTGTGGCCTGTGGGGCGTTAGCTGCGAATTTCCGCTTTCGTTCAAAGGTCTGGGATATGGACAATTGAACGCTGCGATGGGACGTGGACGTGGACGTTGATGCTGTTTCTTGAGAAACTGCCATAACAAGTGAAGACTGAGAGGAGGGGGCATCTTTACATGCAGTATGGACAGGGGATTGCCTTGCACACACAACAGGGGGTTCTATTGCACGCACAACAGTGGAAGAAGCAGTGGTGACACCCACTGACACTGGTCGTGGACCCTGGGTTTCGCCCCACAAAGTCGGGTGCTTTGCTGCCATGTGCCTGATCATGCTGGTGGTGGTCAGGCTGGTAGTTTTGTCACCCCTGCTGATGCTGGCATGGCAGGTGGAACATATGGCCTTTTTGGGGTTATCAGCAGAGTCTTTAAAATAATTCCAGACTCTGGAAGACCTACCGCTTGTATTGGCAATGTCCCTCGTGTTGGTGTTACGGGGAACGGTTGCCTGCCTTCTGTCTGCGGCCACCACACTGCTTCTTCCTGCCTGTTGGGGTACTCTGCCTCCCTCCCCCTGTGTGCTGCTGGCCTCACTCTGCATTTCCTCCTTCCACGTTGGGTCAGTTACTAGATCATCCACCACCTCCTCCTCTTCCACTTGCGCACCACGATCCTCCTCCTCACTTCCTGGCAATTGTGTCTCGTCATCGTCCACCTCTTGTGACAGATTGCCAACGTCGACTTCCTGTGGCCGTGGCTGTTCAAATATTTGGGCAAGAAATGGGAGCGAGAAGATGTGGCTGTTGGTTGTGGCACATTTTCACCTTGGCCACGGCCCAGTCCTCTGCACGAACCATCACCAGAACGTCCACTTCCACGTCCCTTGCCACGCGCCTTGCCCATTGTAAATGAAGTAAAATAGCTTACACTTGCACTATCAATGGAAAAAGGGTAATAAAGAGTAGATTAGAACCGTGGAAGAGGAAAACCACAGTTATTGTTTACTGGGGTATACCACACTTTTTTAAATAGAGATATTTGCGGCTGAACAGTGAGCGACACACTCAAACTGCTTTTTTTTAGATACCAAAGGCCCAAAACTGGATAGTACAGCGATTTGACCCGTGGAACTGCGAAACCACACTGGAATATTGGGCCTACACAAGACTATTTTCAACAGATATATTTTTGTGTCACAACAGTCAGGAGACACTACTGTTTTTCTTTACGGAAAAAACTACCAAAAGCTGAATAATAGAGATTTTTTACCGTGGGATGGCAAAACCACAGTTATTGTTTACTGGGGTATACCACACTTTTTTAAATAGAGATATTTGCGGCTGAACAGTGAGCGACACACTCAAACTGCTTTTTTTTTAGATACCAAAGGCCCAAAACTGGATAGTACAGCGATTTGACCCGTGGAACTGCGAAACCGCACTGGAATGTCGGGCCTACACAAGACTATTTTCAACAGATATATTTTTGTGTCACAACAGTCAGGAGACACTACTGTTTTTCTTTACGGAAAAAACTACCAAAAGCTGAATAATAGAGATTTTTTACCGTGGGATGGCAAAACCACAGTTATTGTTTACTGGGGTATACCACACTTTTTTAAATAGAGATAATTGCGGCTGAACAGTGAGCGACACACTCAAACTGCTTTTTTTTTAGCTACTAAAGGCCGAAAACTGGATAGTACAGCGATTTGACCCGTGGAACTGCGAAACCGCACTGGAATGTCGGGCCTACACAAGACTATTTTCAACAGATATATTTTTGTGTCACAACAGTCAGGAGACACTACTGTTTTTCTTTACGGAAAAAACTACCAAAAGCTGAATAATAGAGATTTTTTACCGTGGGATGGCAAAACCACAGTTATTGTTTACTGGGGTATACCACACTTTTTTAAATAGAGATATTTGCGGCTGAACAGTGAGCGACACACTCAAACTGCTTTTTTTTTAGATACCAAAGGCCCAAAACTGGATAGTACAGCGATTTGACCCGTGGAACTGCGAAACCACACTGGGATGTCGGGCCTACACAAGACTATTTTCAACAGATATATTTTTGTGTCACAACAGTCAGGAGACACTACTGTTTTTCTTTACGGAAAAAACTACCAAAAGCTGAATAATAGAGATTTTTTACCGTGGGATGGCAAAACCACAGTTATTGTTTACTGGGGTATACCACACTTTTTTAAATAGAGATAATTGCGGCTGAACAGTGAGCGACACACTCAAACTGCTTTTTTTTTAGATACCAAAGGCCGAAAACTGGATAGTACAGCGATTTGACCCGTGGAACTGCGAAACCGCACTGGAATGTCGGGCCTACACAAGACTATTTTCAACAGATATATTTTTGTGTCACAACAGTCAGGAGACACTACTGTTTTTCTTTACGGAAAAAACTACCAAAAGCTGAATAATAGAGATTTTTTACCGTGGGATGGCAAAACCACAGTTATTGTTTACTGGGGTATACCACACTTTTTTAAATAGAGATATTTGCGGCTGAACAGTGAGCGACACACTCAAACTGCTTTTTTTTTAGATACCAAAGGCCCAAAACTGGATAGTACAGCGATTTGACCCGTGGAACTGCGAAACCACACTGGGATGTCGGGCCTACACAAGACTATTTTCAACAGATATATTTTTGTGTCACAACAGTCAGGAGACACTACTGTTTTTCTTTACGGAAAAAACTACCAAAACCTGAATAATAGAGATTTTTTATCGTGGGATGGCAAAACCACAGTTATTGTTTACTGGGGTATACCACACTTTTTTAAATAGAATTATTTGCAGCTGAACAGTGAGCGACACACTCAAACTGCATTTTTTTTAGATACCAAAGGCCCAAAACTGGATAGTACAGCGATTTGACCCGTGGAACTGCGAAACCACACTGGGATGTCGGGCCTACACAAGACTATTTTCAACAGATATATTTTTGTGTCACAACAGTCAGGAGACACTACTGTTTTTCTTTACGGAAAAAACTACCAAAACCTGAATAATAGAGATTTTTTACCGTGGGATGGCAAAACCACAGTTATTGTTTACTGGGGTATACCACACTTTTTTAAATAGAGATATTTGCGGCTGAACAGTGAGCGACACACTCAAACTGCTGTTTTTTTAGATACCAAAGGCCCAAAACTGGATAGTACAGCGATTTGACCCGTGGAACTGCGAAACCACACTGGGATGTGGGGCCTACACAAGACTATTTTCAACAGATATATTTTTGTGTCACAACAGTCAGGAGACACTACTGTTTTTCTTTATGGAAAAAACTACCAAAAGCTGAATAATAGAGATTTTTTACCGTGGGATGGCAAAACCAGAGTTATTGTTTACTGGGGTATACCACACTTTTTTAAATAGAGATATTTGCGGCTGAACAGTGAGCGACACACTCAAACTGCTTTTTTTTTAGATACCAAAGGCCCAAAACTGGATAGTACAGCGATTTGACCCGTGGAACTGTGAAACCACACTGGGATGTCGGGCCTACACAAGACTATTTTCAACAGATATATTTTTGTGTCACAACAGTCAGGAGACACTACTGTTTTTCTTTACGGAAAAACCTACCGAAACCTGAATAATAGAGATTTTTTACCGTGGGATGGCAAAACCACAGTTATTGTTTACTGGGGTATACCACACTTTTTTAAATAGAGATATTTGCGGCTGAACAGTGAGCGACACACTCAAACTGCTTTTCTTTAGATACCAAAGGCCCAAAACTGGATAGTACAGCGATTTGACCCGTGGAACTGCGAAACCACACTGGGATGTCGGGCCTACACAAGACTACTTTCAACAGATATATTTTTGTGTCACAACAGTCAGGAGACACTACTGTTTTTCTTTACGGAAAAAACTACCAAAACCTGAATAATAGAGATTTTTTACCGTGGGATGGCAAAACCACAGTTATTGTTTACTGGGGTATACCATACTTTTTTAAATAGAGATATTTGCGGCTGAACAGTGAGCGACACACTCAAACTGTTTTTTTTTTTAGATACAAATGGCCCAAAATGGATAATACAGAGGTTTGAACCGTGGAAGTGCAAAACAACGCTTCTGTTTCTCTAGCCTACACCAGACTATTTTCAACAGTTATATTTGTGTCTGAAAAATCAGAGACACGCTTTTTTTGGGGGGGGGGGCGGGGGGACACACCAAAAAGTTAATAAGACGTGTATTTGTACAGTGTGAAGGAGGAAAAAAAAAGGAGGATTTAGATGAAAAAAAAAGGATTTTTCCTGGCCCCCGACACCGGGTGCTAAGTCCAGCCATTTCAGCAACAGGAGCACACAGGACTGTAATGCAGCGTTTGCTGGTATAACCACTGTGTCTCCTATACAGCCTGCCTGCCGGGTATCTGGGATGGATATTAGTCCTGAAAAGGACTGTTTGTTTGTTCTGGCAGCCTTTACAGACCCTACACTAACTATTTCGCAGTTTATATCTCTCCCTAAATCAGCAGCTCTGTCCCTACACTGTCTAATCCGGAGCGACTGTGTCCAAGATGGCGGCGCCCCGTTTTAAATACTCGAGGTGACGCTGTGCGGCCAGCCAATCACTGTAATGCCCACAACCAACATGGCTGCAGCATTACAGTGACTGGCTGGCAATCCCTGCATGTTCATTGGCTCTGTAAAGAGCGCCAAACATGCAGGGCGGAGACCCGAGCTCCCGCCCAAGTAACCCGGAAATGCTCGGTGCTCGCCGAACATCCCGAGTAGCGTGATGCTCGGGCGAGTACCGAGCAGTGTCGAGCATGTTCTCTCAACACTAATAAGGACCCAAGAAGTAAGAGGACCAATTTCCACCTACAAAACAGTAAACAACAATTTCCATGTGAATTCCATTTAGATGGAAGTGTGATCTTTGTCTTTATCCCTGGCCAATATGGCAAGATTGTTTCTAATCTTACAAGTCAATCAGGATGGCTATGGCCTTGTATTTCCACAAGCCCTTACAAAGAAAAGGTTTACTTTTAGGCCACGATCACACGTTCAGTATTTGATCAGTGTTTTAAATCAGTATTTGTAAGCCAAAACCAGAAGTGGAGGAATTTTAGGAAAAGTATAGTAGAAACACATGCACCACTTCTGCATTTTTCACTCACTCCTGGTTTTGGCTTATGAATATTGATGTAAAATATTGACAAAATACTGAAAGTGTGAACGAGGCCTCATACTGAAAAATAAATTATAAATAATTTAATAAGGCCAAAGATAGTCCAAAATTAGAGTATGGAAGCCCTACTAAGTCTAAGATTCTATGCCAGAAGTTTAATTAAAGATTAAACTTTTTCCATTTCTGATCATAGATAGTGATGAGCGAGCAATAAAATGCTCTGATACTCGTTGCTCTGGTCAAGCAAATTGGAATGCTCGAGTGCTCAATCCAAGTTACGAGCCCAATGTAAGTCTATGGGAAACTCAAGCATTTTTCCGGCAGCCCCCCGGCAGTCTGCAGAGGGCAACAGTGCTCAAATGACATTGGAACAGCATGGGCAAGACCTCTGGAAGCATTTCTGACTTCCAAGTCACTGATGTCAACAACGTTGTCAGAGGTATTACTCCACTTTAACGGACTCACAATAAAACATACAAAAACAAAACCAAAATGGATTTTCCTGGGAAATATGTTAAGGAACATCCTTTCCAGGATAATGACTTGTATATAAGGCAAAATAAATAACCAAAAACAAAAATGCTCCTCCACACCTTGGACTATGTTCATACTTAGCGATTTTGATGCGTTTTTGCACTTTTGCATTGCTTTCAACCAAGACAAATGCATTCACCGGGAAACGTCATTTTAACATATTACAACCTTATCTGGCCATGTGGTGTGTGAAACATCATCAGACACATCCTGTTTCATTTATGAAGGAGGGATTGTGAAAGTCACAAACACTATTTTTACAGCCTTACTATTCTTAAAGGGCCAGCAGTAGGCCATGCTTTGTTGTTCCCATTATGAATGAGTGGGGATATTGCATAAGCAGTGACAGCAAGGGCTGCCAAAAATTTGGACGCACCCCAATACCCCTTTGAAGAGACATAGAGGAGGGTCTCAGTAAAAGATATGTTGCAAATATAAAGGAGTGGGTCTCATATAGTGGTAATGCTCATGCTGTGACTGCAAGGGCTGCCAAAATTTGGGAAAAACCCCACTAACAATTTAAAGACACATAGAGCTGGGCCACAGTAACGAGTACGACATGTTCCCATTAGAAAGGAGAGGGTCTGCTATCCAGTTATAGGGTATGCAGTGAGTCCAATGGCTGCCAAAATTTAGGAAAAACCCCACTAGCAATTTAAAGACACATAGAGCTGGGCCATAGTAACGACATGTTCCCATTAGAAGGGAGAGGGTCTGCTATGCAGTTATAGGGTATGCAGTGAGTCCAACGGCTGCCAAAATTTAGGAAAAACCCCACTAACAATTTAAAGACACATGGAGCTGGGCCACAGTAACGACATGTTCCCATTAGAAGGGAGAGGGTCTGCTATCCAGTTATAGGGTATGCAGTGAGTCCAACGGCTGCCAAAATTTAGGAAAAACCCCACTAACAATTTAAAGACACATAGAGCTGGGCCACAGAAATGACATGCTCCCATTAGAAAGGAGAGGGTCTGCTATCCAGTTATAGGGTAAGCAGGGAGTCCAATGGCTGCCAAAAAATTAGGAAAAACCCCACTAACAATTTAAAGACATATATAGCTGGGCCACAGTAACGACATGTCCCCATTAGAAAGGAGAGGGTCTGCTATCCAGTTATAGGGTATGTGTGGCGCCCCTGAGGGTTCAGTCGCCACAGAGCTACTGCACCTCACCCAGAGGTGTGGTGTCTCCTTCTCTCAGGTAAGGAGGGAGTTCTGCCTGGAACCCCAACACCCACATTCAACACTACACTACTCCAGGCCGGCTGGAAGGGCAAGATGCACTGTGTCTCCTGCTGAGCCCTGTCCCTGGCTGAAGTGGGGGGGAACCAAAGGTAGTGGGAACCAGTAGTGGGTGTGGGTGGAGGAAGCAGTTTACGGGAGCACTTTTACAGGAGGTATATTTAAAGGGAAGCTATCTTAGGGTGGCAGAGCAGTCAGTGGAGAACAGTCAGTGAGCAGTCTGAGGAGCAGAGTCTCTTCAGGAGCTCTGCTTCACAAGTGGGGCCTAGTGATAGAGGCCCAGGAGGGGAGCAGAGGAGAAAGGCTCCATTCTACAGAAGGGATCCTAGGGGGGACGGTGAGTGCAGGACGGCACCCGTACGCCCCGAATCTGCCAGGTTTCAGAGGGATCAGGCCGCAAGAAGGGGACCGGCCCCTGGACCAGCCATGTTACTCCAGGTCTCGTCTGGAAAAACCGGAGGCTTCTGCACTTCCATGGTGCAGTCGCCACAGTCTCATCCTAGTCACCGTGAGGGTCAAGTAGGTCCGGGAACTCCAGGTTGCCCAGAGGGACTTCGGAGCACCCAATCGGGACTGTGGGTGGGAAGCGCAGGGCAGGAGGGAGAAGACCCAGCGCGGGAAGTCGGTCTAGTTAGGAACATAAAGAAAGCGGGGTTCCGTCAAGCGCTCCGGACACATCTGAGGAAGACCTGAACCCCTGGTCTGGTAGACGCAGTGCGACGCGGAGGCGGACACCCGTACAATGTACCTGAGAACCTTGAATAAGAACTGTGAGTAAAACTCGGACGACTGAACTCCACTGCCTCCGTCAGTTATTTCAAGCTGCACCATCCCTCCTGCACCACAAGTCCCAGCATCACCACCCACCATCAAACTCTACACTGCCCTGAGGCCCGCTCCGCCTGTGGGGAGCTGTTCCATCCTAGCTGCCGATCAACTACCAGCCACTGTGACATATTTGCCCCCAGCATCCATAGCCCCAGACACCGAGTACCCCACTGCCCTGGGGGCGCGTCATATGCGCGTCATATGTGGCTGCCAAAAATTAGGAAAAACCCCACTAACAATTTAAAGACACATAGAGCTGGGCCATAGTAACGACATGTTCCCATTAGAAGGGAGAGGGTCTGCTATGCAGTTATAGGGTATGAAGTGAGTCCAACGGCTGCCAAAATTTAGGAAAAACCCCACTAACAATTTAAAGACACATGGAGCTGGGCCACAGTAACGACATGTTCCCATTAGAAGGGAGAGGGTCTGCTATCCAGTTATAGGGTATGCAGTGAGTCCAACGGCTGCCAAAATTTAGGAAAAACCCCACTAACAATTTAAAGACACATAGAGCTGGGCCACAGAAATGACATGCTCCCATTAGAAAGGAGAGGGTCTGCTATCCAGTTATAGGGTAAGCAGGGAGTCCAATGGCTGCCAAAAAATTAGGAAAAACCCCACTAACAATTTAAAGACATATTGAGCTGGGCCACAGTAACGACATGTTCCCATTAGAAGGGAGAGGATCTGCTATCCAGTTATAGGGTATGCAGTGAGTCCAATGGCTGCCAAAATTTAGGAAAAACCCCACTAACAATTTAAAGACACATAGAGCTGGGCCACAGAAATGACATGCTCCCATTAGAAAGGAGAGGGTCTGCTATCCAGTTATAGGGTAAGCAGGGAGTCCAATGGCTGCCAAAAAATTAGGAAACCCCCCCCTAACAATTTAAAGACACATAGAGCTGGGCCACAGTAATGACATGTTCCCATTAGAAGGGAGAGGGTCTGCTATCCAGTTATAGGGTATGCATTGAGTCCAACGGCTGCCAAAATTTAGGAAAAACCCCACTAACAATTTAAAGACACATGGAGCAGGGCTACTGTGACGAATACGACATTTTCCCATTAAAAAGGAGTGGGTCTCCCATACTGTTTGCTTATGGAGCGAATGCAATGGCTGAAAAATATGTGAAGAAACTCCAGTGTCCCTTGCAAGAGACGTATAGGTTGGAGGGCCTCCTGAAAACAATGTTTCCATTATTAGGAAGTGGGTCTGCCATACTGTTTGCCTATGCAGTGAACGTAACGGCTGGCAAAAATTTGGAGGCACTCCAATGCTCCTTGAAAAAGACGTAGCGGAGGGAGTGGCTCCTAAAGCAATGTTCCCATTATTAGGAAGTAGGTCTCCCATACTGTTTGCCTATGCAGTGAATGCAATGGCTACCAAAAATTTGGAGGAACTCAAACGCCCCTTGTAAGAGACGTAGAGGTCGGAGGGCCTCCTGAAAACAATGTTCCCATTATTAGGAAGTGGGTCTCCCATACTGTTTGCCTATGCAGTGAATGCAACGGCTGCCAAAAATTTGGAGACACTCCAAAGTCCCTTGCAAGAGACATAAATATGGTGATATGGTAGATATGGTGGTGATATGGAGGAGGATGTTGAGGATGAAGAAGAGAGAAGGAGGAGGACAAGAGCAAATAGCCAAAATCAGGAAGTGTATACCCATGTGTGGGTGTGAAAAGGGGCATGGGAATACACCTCCCAAAAAAAACACTGTATTTGAGTTTATGTTACGCTGCTTTCATTCGGTGGTGTTGAGAAGTCTGGCCCAATCCAGCCCTTGTTCATTTTTATAAGAGTCAGCCTGTCAGCATTTTCAGTTGACAGGCAGATGCGTCTATCGGTTATAATTCCACTGGCGGCATTAAAACTCGCTCTGATAAAACGCTAGCGGCAGGGCAGGCCAGGACCTCCAAGGCTTAGAGAGCCAGTTCATTCCACGTTTCCAGCTTGGATACCCAGTAATTATAAGGCAAAGAGGAATCACGGAGGATGTTGGTAGGGTCAGCAAAGTACTCCCTCACCATCTTCCCAAACTTTGAACTCCTACTGAGAGTACCCTACACCTCAGGGCCTGTAAGATGGGAGGATCTGACAAAACTGTCTCAGAACTTCGACAGTGTTCCCCAGCCTCTGCTGGATTGGAGTTGTGTCTCTCTCGCCTGTACACCTTGGTTGTCCAACGAAGTGTGCCCTCAGCCGCCAGCGTTTTCAGATGGGAATTTTTTTAATAATTCCGCAACAAGGGCCTTCTGGTACTGCTCCATTTTAGTAGACCTGTCCGGCTTGGGAATAAGAGATAGAAAGTTCTACTTGTAGCGTGGGTCCACAAGTCTCACCAACCAGTAATGACTATCACCCAAAATTTGGAGAACGCGAGTGTCACGGGAAAGGCAGCATAACATAAACTCAGCCACGCCTGCCAGACTGCAAACAGGCAAGACTTCCGTGTCCTCATCAAGAGGACGACTGACCATGCTATTCTCCTCCTCCTCCCTGTCCATAGGCCATAAACGCTGAAAAGATGGTATGACAGTTGTGCAGGTAGTACCGTCTATAGCGCATGAAACTAGCTCCTCCTCCTCCTCTTCCTCATTCTCACCCAATCCACGTTGGGATGAGATGAGTAGTGTTGAGCCACCCCCGTAGTGTTTGAGTTCGGTTCGGTAAGTCGAACATCCGTGTGTTCACCGAACTGTTCGTCGAACTGTTCGTCGAACACCTTTGAACACCTTCGAACACCGTTAAAACCAATGGCAGGCAAACAAAAACACATAGAAACACATAGAAAACACCTTCAAAGGTGTCCAAAAGCTGACAAATTGCTCAGAAGACATAACTAACACATGGAAAAGTGACAAGTACATATAGTCATGCGAAAAGAAAAGAGGTGGAGGAGTAAAAGGAGGGGGAGACACAGATATAGGCATGTCATGCCTAGTGTTGAGCCACCCCCGTAGTGTTCGAGTTCGATTCGGTTCGTCGAACACCCGTGTGTTCGCCGAACTGTTCGTCGAACACCTTCGAACACCGTTAAAACCAATGGCAGGCAAACAAAAAAAAAAGCATTCCTTAGAGTCTCCTGGCACGCCATATATGATTCTCTTAAAAAGCTTGGGGTAGGGGTCTAGGGGACCCTTTTATAGCCAAAATCACGGCCCTGTATCACAATACGTCACCTAGGCTGAAGATAAATGGAACTGTAGCACCCTGACGGCTCGGTTGCTACAGAGGTATTGCACCTCACCCAGAGGTGTGATATCTCACTCTCAGGTAAGGATGGAGTGTGGATCAGGACCCGACACCTGCATGCATTACACCACATTGCCGTGGGGCAGGGCGACCAATATGCCTCTGAGATGGGCACGACAGTCCCTGTCCCTGGCTGGAGTGGGGGGAGGGAACACTGAGGAAGGGGAACCCTGTAGTGCAGGAGCAGGGAGGAAGCAGTTCCTGGGTGCATTGAGAAGGGAGTATAAAAGGTGGGCACCATCTTAGTTCAGTGCAGAGAAGTCTGAGCAGAAGTGGCAGGGAGCAGGGGCTCTGCATGAGCTCTGCTCCGGAGGTGGGCCTAGTAACAGAGGCCCAGGCCTGGAAGAGGGAGAAGGAAGGAAGAGGAGCGGAGAAGGCTCCAGGAACGAGGAATGAAGGGATCCCAGGGGTGCGGACGGGCGAGTCGCCACCTCACGCCCGAATCCACCTGCGTGGAGGGGTCAGGCCAAAGGGGGAGACCGGTCCCCGAAACTAGTGGAGGCAGGAAACGACCCTCAGCTACAAACCGGAGGCTCTGACATTTTATGTGGCGCAGCCCCTCGCTACACCCGCTAGGAAGGCACCACATAGGGTCAGGGAAACTGGCGCCAAGTTTACCAAGAGGAGGCCCGAGGCAGCCGGACAGAAGGGTTGGTAAGAAAGGCCAGACAAAGGACACACAAAGGGGGTCCTGTGAAGCGCTCCAAAGTTATCTGGGAGTTGTCTGAGCCCCTCACCTGGTGAGCACAGTACGACGTGGGCAGTCGTTACCTGCAGACGTGGTCTGGATAATAAGAACTGTGAGTAAAGGCCCTGGACTGCATTACTGACTCCGTGTCGTTACTGCTGCTGCCCTGCACCATCACCCCCATCCTCCGCATACACTGCCCTGAGGCTATACTCCTCCCGTGGGGATTTATGCTACGCTCTGCTGCACCCACAACACCAGCATCAGCGGTCTGCCCTGCAGCGGCGGTTCACTCTGACCGCAATCCACGGGTGGCGTAGTCGGACATTTAAACATCAAAACCACATAAATAGTTCCGCCACTGGTTTGACCACCCTGAGCCACGGAACCGGGTAGCCGCCACGAAGACTACAACCACCAGCATCCACCAAAAAGGGTCCGGCTCCGGGTGTCCCAAGGCCCAGGGGGTGCATCAGAACATTTTCATCACCTTTCACAATCACCAATGGGACAAGGCAGTGATGTCCTCTGTCCCCTCTCTTATACATCCTAGTGACGGAGCACCTGCTCTGATCAATTCGCCATAGCCCCAATATTAGGTGGATTGAGGTGGGAGGCACCGAGTACAAGTGCTCTCTATTTGCTGATGATGTCCTAGTATATATCACTCAATCACATATATCCATCCATGCTGTTATGGCTGAAATAGATCACTTTGTTACATGGTCAAATTTTAAAATCAATGCAGTGAAGTCTGAGGCCCTCGATGTCTCCCTCCCCAAATCCATATAGGATTCCATCCAGTCCAACTGTCCCTTTGCCTGGCCCTCACAGGGTATCAAATACTTAGGAATTCCTATTCATAGAGACCTCTCCCATCTATGTTATCTTAATTTTGGGCTCTTTATTGAACAACTCCATACAGACCACGGTTGGCAAGTTAGAACTGTAAGATTCACTACGTGAACCACTGGTGTTTTGTGGAAAAGCACATGTACACTGTGTTCCAAATTATTATGCAAAAAGTGTTTAGGAGTGATAAGGGAAGAATTTGTTTGTTTGTCAGTTAAACTAATTGATGGTGATGTGTGTCAGGGCTCTTTATATCACTGTAAGCAATTGCAGACACCTGTGCTAATTAGTTTGGCAGGTGTGTCCAATGAAAGGCAAGACTACTTAAGAAGGCTGTCTCACATTATTAAGCAGCCTACATTTTCTGCCAAAATGGGAAAGAAAAAGGATGTGTCGGCTGCTGAGAAGCAACAAATTGTGGAGTGTTTAGGTCAAGGCATGACTACAATCAACATTGTGCGATGATCAGGATGAAGTGTCTTGGCAATCAAGAAGTATGTAGCTGATTCACAGTACACACGTGTGCGTGCTGATAAGGGCAAATTGAGGACTCTTTCCTACAGGCAATTACGTCAGGTTAAAAGAGCAGCGTCAAAAAAGCCTTGTCATAGCAGCAGACAAGTTTTTGAAGCTGCTGGTGCCTCCAACGTCCCCCGAACAACAAGATGCAGGGTCCTTCAGAGGTTTGCAGCTGTGCATACGCCATCCTGTCGACCTCCTCTATCCACTTCACACAAGCAGAAACGGCTCCAGTGGGCTAAACATTACATGAAGACTGATTTCAAAACTGTTTTGTTCACGGATGAGTGCCGTTCAGCGCTCGATGGTCCAGATGGATGGAGTGGAGGATGGCTGATTGATGGACACCCCACGCAAACACGGCTACAGCGCCAACAAGGAGGAGGTGGAGTAATGTTTTGGGCTGGAATCATGGGGAGAGAGATTGTCGGCCCCTTTAGGATCCCTGAAGGCGCTAAAGATGAACTCCATAATGTATGTGGATTTTCTCAAACAGCACTTCCTGCCATGGTTCAAGAAGAAGAACCGTTTATTTCACAGCAAGATCATTTTTTTGCATGATAATGCACCGTTTCATGCTGCACATAAAACATCTGCATCTCTGGCTGATATAGGCATAAAAGGGGACAAACTTATGGTGTGACCCCCATGCTCCCCTGACCTCTACCCCATTCAGAACCTCTGGAGCATCATCAAAAGGAGTGTCTATGATGGCGGGAGGCAGTTCACATCTAAGCAACACCTCTGGGAGGGTATTCTGTCCTCATGCAAAACAATTGAAGCAGAAACCATCCAAAACCTGACAAATTCAATGGACGAGAGATTTCAGAAGCTCCTTTCGAACAAGGTGTCCTATGTGAAAATGTAACATCACCTAGAATAAAGTTTTGAGTTGAAAACTGTTTGATTTCAGTTTCTAATAACCTGCTAATGCTTATAATTTCAAAAATGACCATTTTTTTGGTCTTTATTAAAATGAAAAGGTTGATCGAAAAGTTTGGGGGATCTAAGAGTGTGGCAACCCAGTAGTCATGATTACTTCGAATTCTGACAATATGAGGGTCATGTTGCAGGTAGTGCAGCAAGAAGGCACTTATGTGTCTTGCGCATCTCGGAGCCCCAAAATTATTTTCCGGGCTAGATGCAGCTAAAAATTATTATTAATTTTAAATCTGGTGGAGCTTAGTATAGATGGCCTAATAGGATCAGTGCTGCACACTGCTACAAAGCCCAAATTATTTTCCAGCCAAGATACAGATAAACATGATTAGTAATTTTAAATCTGGTGGAGCTTATTATAGATGGCCTAATAGAATCAGTGCTGCACACTGCTACAAAGCCCAAATTATTTTCCAGCCAAGATAGAGATAAACATGATTAGTAATTTGAAAGCTTAAAACGGTTGGTAGGGTGATTTTAACCAATCATCAAGCTTTTACTCTCCCCAGGATGACACAGGGGTAGAAAAGTCGTTTCGGATCCATGATTTGTTCATCTTTATGAACGTGAGTCTGTCTACATTATCAGTGGAGAGCCGCGTGCGCTTATCTGTCAGCACACCACCAGCAGCGCTGAACACACGTTCAGACAGAACGCTGGCTGCGGGGCATGACAAGATCTCCAAGGCGTAAGTGGCTAGCTTCGGCCATTTATCCAGATTGGAAGCCCAAAAAGAGCAAGGGTCCAGTGACACAGTCATGGCTTCAATGTTTACTTGGAGATACTCCTGTACCATCGTCTCTAGGCATTGACTATGTGTCAGACTTCTTGTCTCCTGTGGCCTTGCAAAGGATGGGCTAAAAAAGTGGTGAAATGATTCCGCAAAATTGATGTTACCAGCAGATACTGTGGTTCTGTTACGGTTTGAGTGCTGAACACTTGACGGTCCCACGGTTGGCAAGTTGGAACTGTGAGATTCACTACGTGCACCACTGGTGTTTTGTGGAAAAGCACATGTAAGATTCTGCAACAGTCTCTGCTGATACTCCTGCATGCGTGCATCCCTTTCTATGGCAGGAATAATTTCGGCAAATTTACTTTTGTACCGGGGATCTAACAGTGTGGCAACCCAGTAGTCAGGATTATTTCTAATTCTCACAATTCGAGGGTCATGTTGCAGGTAGTGCAGCAAGAAGGCACTCATGTGTGTTGCGCATCCAGGAGCACCAAGTCCCTGTTGTGTTGGTGGCGAGGTAACAATCATGCTTCCTTCCTCTGTCCTCTCCCCCCAACCTCGCACAACAGAAATGTGATCAAGGTCTCCCTCATCTGATGAGTCTTCCATCAGTTCGTCCTCCACTTCTTCCTGGGCTCCTGCACCTTCCTCACTAGTTTGGCTGCTACCATGCGCCCTGGTAAAACCATCTCCCCCACCCTCACATGCCTGCCGCCTTGGTGCTGCCGACCGTCTGGACCTTGCAGATGTTAGCCCTTCCGCATACAACTCCTCCTCCTCTACTTCCTCCACCTCCTCTTGTGCCACCACCTGACTCCGAATTCTGTTTAACATGTGCTCCAGCATGTAAATCACCGGAATAGTCATGCTGATAATGGCATCGTCAGCACTAAACATCTTCATCGCCATTTCAAAACTCTGCAGAAGGGTGCATAGGTCCCTGATCTGAGACCACTCCTCCAGCGTGATTTGCCCCACCTCTGGATCTCGTTGGCCCAGGCTATACGTCAGAACGTATTGCACCAGGGCTTGTCGGTGCTGCCACAGTCGCTGCAACATGTGCAGAGTTGAATTCCACCGGGTAGGCACATCGCATTTTAGCCGGTGAATTGGCAGGCCCAACGACTTCTGTAGAGATGTAAGTCGCTGAGCTGCGGGATGCGAACGGCGGAAGTGAGCACACAGCGACCGTGCCCTCTGCAGAAGGCCATCTAGTCTGGGATAGTGGGCTAAAAATTGCTGGACAACCAGGTTCAACAAGTGAGCCATACAAGGCACGTGTGTGACATTGCCCCGGCGAAGGGCCGCACCCAGGTTTGCAGCATTGTCGCACACGGCCTTCCCTGGTTTCAGGTCCAGTGGAGACAACCATTCATGAAATTGGTTCTCCAGAGCTGACCACAACTCCTCAGCTGTGTGACTCACATTTCCCAGACATTTCAAAGTAAAAACCACCTGATGACGTTGAGCCCTACTGCCAGCATAGTAAGGAGGTGTGCAGGATCCCTTCTGCGCAGTTAGAAAGCTTGTGGCATGACCAGACAGGCTTTGGGTGCAGGTGGAAGACCGAGAGGAGGTTGAGGAGGCAGAAGCAGTGGAGAAACTTTGACATAAAGAGGATTGACGCACAACTCGTGGGGACGGCAAGACTTGGACAGCAGCCCCTTGTCCTGCTGTCACCATAGTTACCCAGTGCCCAGTCAGCGACATGTAATGCCCCTGTCCATGCCTACTCGTCCAAGTGTCTGTGGTGAAATGCACCCTGTCACACACAGAGTTTCTCAAAGAAGCGGTGATGTTGTGTGCGACATGCTGGTGGAGCGCAGGCACACCTTTCTTTGAGAAGTAGTGCCGACTGGGCATCTGGTACTGGGGCACTGCGACGGACATAAGGTCTCGAAAATCCTCTGTGTCCACCAGGCGGAAAGGCAGCATTTCTGTAGCCAAGAGCTTGCAGATGGTGAATTTCAACCTCTTAGCTTTCTCATGGCTAGGAGGAAATGGTCTTTTACTTGTCCACATCTGAGGGACCGAGGGCTGGCTATTGTGCTTAGACGGGGTTGATAAGGGTGTCCCCGGCAAACTGCCGGTCTGTGAGGAAGATGCAGGCGGACATGTTAGGTTGCCTTGATCCAAAGGTGGTGCTATCGATGTCGGACAGCGCTCAACACCAGCTGGTGTTACCACCTCCAAAGAAAATGATGAGCTGCCAATCACGCTGGCTGTTGCGGGTAAAGAGGTGGCAGGTCTGCGCCCCAAAACAGGTGAGACTGCTGTCCCCCCAGTCACAGAGGATGAAGAGGCCGCGGATGCACAACATATGGCAGACGGTGGTTGGCCCGGCCGGCTAGGCCGCATTGTAGCACACTGAGCTTCCCACTGCAACTTATGCTTCATGTCCATGTGCCGGTTCATGCATGAAGTACTCAAACTATGTATTTTTTGTCCTCTACTTAGCTTTTGCTGACAAATGTTACAGATAACACGAGTTGGGTCATCTTTATCGATCTGAAAAAATGCCCAGGCTATGCAAGGCTTAGCACCCATGCGACCTGAAGAGCCACCACGACTTGTGGTGAGAGGCAGAGTTGTGTTTGAGGATGCAGTTGTTGACGTGCTTCCAGTACTACGTCTCTGTCCAGGAAGGCGCAACCTGACCTCATCGTCACTAGCATCTTCCTCCACCTCCTCTGCTGACCTCATCTCTTGGCTGACTGTGGGTTGACAGTAAGTGGGATCTCCAACCTCATCATCTTCACCCTGTGCGTTATCACACCCGTCGTCCTCAGAGCCAACCTGTTCCTGCCCTGACAAAAAACTAAAGTTGTCGCTCCAATCAGGTATTTGAGTCTCATCATCATCTTCCTCATTGTCTCCACCAACAGGAGTTACAGTTTGGGAATGAGGGTCTACATTATGGTCAGAACCTTCTGCGTCTGGTCCTGGATCCGACTCATAAAGATTCTGGGCATCAGTGCAGATCATTTCCTCGTCTGGATTCACAGAAGCGCTGGAGTCGACCTCTGATTCCCAGGCTATAGTATGAGTAAACAGCTCTGCAGACTCAACCATCTGTTCTACCTCATACTCAGACGGGCAGCTGGAGATTTGGGAGCTGTGAGGAAGCAAGTGCGATTGGGGTGACACCTTTGAGGACTGGAGTATGAATGATGTTGAAGTTGATGTGGAGGAGAGCCCACTTAAAGGAGCACTTGATATCCGTTGAAGCACCTGCTGTTTTTGTGCCTCATCTGGAATTTGTAGCGATTGGCATGGCCGTAAGAAAGGGATCTTATCACATTGTCCGCTAAAAGAAGTAGACATTTTAGTTTGGCTGGAAGATGGTCTTTCTTCTGCAGATGTTACTGTTGCTTTAACACCTACTCCACGGACACAACCTTTTTTCCCCTTCCCAACACGCCTATTCCCCTTTCCACCAGCAGCAGGCCTTTTTCCACATATTTTGGTGGTTAACTAATTCACAACTCTGGAGTTGTTTGCACAAAAAAACAATGGATGGGAACCGAGCAGAGCTGAGTGGCCAAACTGTGGTATTAGGCCAAAACTATTGGCTGGGTTAGATGGAGAAAAAAATTATATTCGATTTGCAACCTGATGGAGGTCAGTATAGATGGACTAATAGAACAAGTCCCACACACAGCTAGAAGCCCAAATATTTTTTCAGAGCTAGATGCAGAAAAAAATTATATTCAGTTTGCAACCTGATGGAGGTCAGTATAGATGGACTAATAGAACAAGTCCCACACACAGCTAGAAGCCCAAATATTTTTTCAGAGGTAGATGCAGATAAAAATTATTTTTAATTTGCAACCTGATGGAGGTCAGTATAGATGGACTAATAGAGAAAGTCCCACACACTGCTAGAAGGCCAAATATTTTTTCAGAGCTAGATGCAGATAAAAATTATTTTTAATTTGCAACCTGATGGAGGTCAGTATAGATGGACTAATAGAGAAAGTCCCACACACTGCTAGAAGGCCAACTATTTTTTCAGAGCTAGATGCAGAAAAAAATTATATTCAGTTTGCAACCTGATGGAGGTCTGTATAGATGGATTAATAGAACAAGTCCCACACACAGCTAGAAGCCCAATATTTTTTCAGAGGTAGATGCAGAAAAAAAATATATTCAGTTTGCAACCTGATGGAGGTCTGTATAGATGGATTAATAGAACAAGTCCCACACACAGCTAGAAGCCCAATATTTTTTCAGAGGTAGATGCAGAAAAAAATATATTCAGTTTGCAACCTGATGGAGGTCAGTATAGATGGACTAATAGAGAAAGTCCAACACACTGCTAGAAGGCCAAATTTTTTTCAGAGCTAGATGCAGAAAAAAATTATATTCAGTTTGCAACCTAATGGAGGTCAGTATAGATGGACTAATAGAACAAGTCCCACACACAGCTAGAAGCCCAAATATTTTTTCAGAGTTAGATGCAGATAAAAATTATTTTTAATTTGCAACCTGATGGAGGTCAGTATAGATGGACTAATAGAGAAAGTCCCACAAACTGCTAGAAGGCCAAATATTTTTTTCAGATCTAGATGCAGATAAAAATTATTTTTAATTTGCAACCTGATGGAGGTCAGTATAGATGGACTAATAGAGAAAGTCCCACACACTGCTAGAAGGCCAAATATTTTTTCAGAGCTAGATGCAGAAAAAAATTATATTCAATTTGCAACCTGATGGAGGTCAGTATAGATGGACTAATAGAATGATGCTATGCCCAAAAGATTTTACTTCACTAGGTGCAGTAAAAAAATTGGTATTCTATACACAGGTGGTATATCTTGCAACACAGATAGGCTACTCCACTGACTAACACACTCTGCAATAGGCCAAAAAGGATTAGCTTTGCTAGATTCAGCCAAATGCTGTGAAAAAAACTTGCACAGCACTGGCACAGACCTGCCTGGCAAAAACTGATAGGAACTGATGTAACCTAGTCCTGAAAAGGACTGCAATTACAATTAGTCTTTACTCCCACAATCTATCTATTTAAGAGCACAGACCTGCCTGATAAAAGTCGTAGGAAATGCTGTAACCTAGTCCTTAAAAGGACTGCAATCACAACTATTCCCTACTCCCAAGCTATCTGTAGATTTGTGCGAAAATTGGCTTGAAATTAACAAGGTATAGCGCACACAGCAACAGCGGTGCCGTCTAACACGCAGCTGCAGCAGTGAGAAATTGGTGGCGACGGGGAAAATGGCTTGGTCTTATAGGGCAAGGACATGTGACATACACTGCCAATCACACATGCCCTTGCTTGTGTGAAAAACAGCAGTTCGCTCCGTGTGTGCGCTGCTGATAGGCTGACAGACTGCACCTCCCCACTGCAAATGCGGGAAAGAGAAAAAAAAATGGAGATCTTCATTATTACTGCAGAGATCCATCCCCTTCCCCTCCCCCCACCCCGCTGTACACTCAAACTGCGTATTAACATTAATTTTCATCATTATTGAGAAAAAATCCAGTTATGATTTTGGTGCACGAACAGTTATCGAACATAACCTCGAACAGCCGAATTTTTCTCAAATCGTTCGTGTTCGCCGAACGGCTCGAACACCGCCCAAAACAGCTCGAATTTGAGATTGGCGAACAGTTCGAGTAGAACAACGCTCATCTCTAGTCATGCCCTTCTAAAATCCAAAAAGTGAGAAGCCGACACGGCAAGTCCGTTCCTGCCCGTGCCACCTCCGTTTGTGCCAGAGCCGCGGTGGACCCTGACGGCAAGCCCCCCTCTCCCAATACTGGTGCCTGTCCGCTGGTGGGTCGAGCGAGCCCCCCTGTGGAGTGTGGAGGAGGCAGCTCTAAGCTTTTTAATTTAAATTGTCTCTCTAATTTGAATGAATACACTTTAAATCCTTTTACAAGGATCTATTGAAGGGCAAGTCTCATGCCAGCAGCCGCGTAATTCCAGCTCCAGTAGCGTCCACTAAAGCTGCTGCAGTTAAAAAGCTTTTATAAGGATCGAGCTCGGCTGTCCACCGCAAGGCGTCCTACCGCCAGTCCCAGCCCCTATGCCTTGGGGTGCCTCCTGATGCTCTTCACTGAGTATCCCGTGGTCCCGAAGCATTTCCATTGAAAAAATTAAGTGTCCAAACTACAGGTGGTGTAGCTTGCTTAACAGCCGGGATAATCCGCTGACTAGCAGACACTGCTACTAGGCACAAAGTATTTCCTGGGCTAGATGCATTTAAAAATTTGTAATTAGATACTCTCGTTGGATGCTGAGAAAGCATTCCATAGAGTCTCCTGGCACGCCATATATTATTCTCTTAAAAAGCTTGGGGTAGGGGTCTAGGGAACCCTTTTATAGCCAAAATCACGGCCCTGTATCGCAATGCGTCACCTAGGCTGAAGATAAATGGAACTGTAGCACCCCGAGGGCTCGGTTGCTGCAGAGGTATTGCACCTCACCCAGAGGTGTGATATCTCACTCTCAGGTAAGGATGGAGTGTGGATCAGGACTCCGACACCTGCATGCATTACACCACATTGCCGTAGGGCAGGGCGACCAATATGCCCCTGAGATGGGCACGACAGTCCCTGTCCCTGGCTGGAGTGGGGGGAGGGAACACTGAGGAAGGGGAACCCTGTAGTGCAGAAGCAGGGAGGAAGCAGTTCCTGGGTGAATTGAGAAGGGAGTATAAAAGGTGGGCACCATCTTAGTTCAGTTCAGAGATGTCTGAGCAGAAGTGACAGGGAGCAGGGGCTCTGCATGAGCTCTGCTCCAGAGGCGGGCCTAGTAACAGAGGCCCAGGCCTGGAAGAGGGAGAAGGAAAGAAGAGGAGCGGAGAAGGCTCCAGGAACGAGGAACGAAGGGATCCTAGGGGTGTGGACGGGCGAGTCGCCACCGCACGACCAAATCCACCTGCGTGGAGGGGTTAGGCCAAAGGGGGAGACCGGTCCCCAAAATTAGTGCAGGCGGGAAACGACCCTCAGCTAGAAACCAGAGGCTGTGACATTTTATGTGGCGCAGCCCCTCGCTACACCCGCTAGGAGGGCAGCACATAAAGTCAGGGAAACTGGCGCCAAGTTTACCAAGAGGAGGCCCGAGGCAGCCGGACAGAAGGGTTGGTAAGAAAGGCCAGACAAAGGACACACAAAGGGGGTCCTGTGAAGCGCTCCAAAGTTATCTGGGAGTTGTCTGAGCCCCTCACCTGGTGAGCACAGTACGACGTGGGCAGCCGTTACCTGCAGAAGTGGTCTGGATAATAAGAACTGTGAGTAAAGGCCCTGGACTGCATCACTGACTCCGTGTCGTTACTGCTGCTGCCCTGCACCATCACCCCCATCCTCCGCATACACTGCCCTGAGGCTATACTCCTCCCGTGGGGAGTTATGCTACGCTCTGCTGCACCCACAACACCAGCCTCAGCGGTCTGCCCTGCAGCGGCGGTTCACTCTGACCGCAATCCACGGGTGGCGTAGTCGGACATTTAAACATCAAAACCACATAAATAGTTCCGCCACTGTTTTGACCGCCCTGAGCCACGGAACCGGGTCGCCGCCACGGAGACTACAACCACCAGCATCCACCAAAAAGGGTCCGGCTCCGGATGTCCCAAGGCCCAGGGGGCACGTCAGAACATTTTCATCACCTTTCATAATCACCAATGGGACAAGGCAGGGATGTCCTCTGTCCCCTCTCTTATGCATCCTAGTGACGGAGCACCTGCTCTCATCAATTCGCCATAACCCCAATATTAGGTGGATTGAGGTGGGAGTCACCGAGTACAAGTGCTCTGCATTTACTGATGATGTCAATCACATATATCCATCAGCAGGCTGTTATGGCTGAAATAGATCACTTTGTTACATGGTCAAATTTTAAAATCAATACAGCGAAGTCTGAGGCCCTCGATGTCTCCCTCCCCAAATCCATACAGGATTCCATCCAGTCCAACTTTCCCTTTGCCTGGCCCTCACAGGGTATCAAATTCTTAGGAATTCCTATTCATAGAGACCTCTCCCGTCTATGTTATCTTAATTTTGGGCCCTTTATTGAACAACTCCATACAGACCACGGTTGGCAAGTTAGAACTGTAAGATTTACTATGTGAACCACTGGTGTTTTGTGGAAAAGCACATGTACACTGTGTTCCAAATTATTATGCAAAAAGTGTTTAGGAGTGATAAGGGAAGAATTTGTTTGTCAGTTAAACTCATTGATGGTGATGTGTGTCAGGGCTCTTTATATCACTGTAAGCAATTGCAGACACCTGTGCTAATTAGTTTGGCAGGTGTGTCCAATGAACGGCAAGACTACTTAAGAAGGCTGTCCCACATTATTAAGCAGCCTACATTTTCTGCCAAAATGGGAAAGAAAAAGGATGTGTCGGCTGCTGAGAAGCAACAAATTGTGGAGTGTTTAGGTCAAGGCATGACTACAATCAACATTGTGCGATGATCAGGATGAAGTGTCTTGGCAATCAAGAGGTATGTAGCTGATTCACAGTACACACGTGTGCATGCTGATAAGGGCAAATTGAATACTCTTTCCTACAGGCAATTACGTCAGGTTAAAAGAACAGCGGCAAAAAAGCCTTATCATAGCAGCAGACAAGTTTTTGAAGCTGCTGGTGCCTCCAACGTCCCCCGAACAAGAAGATGCAGGGTCCTTCAGAGGTTTTCTGCTGTGCGTACGCCATCCTGTCGACCTCCTCTATCCACTGCACACAAGCAGAAACGGCTCCAGTGGGCCAAACATTACATGAAGACTGATTTCAAAATTGTTTTGTTCACGGATGAGTGCCGTGCAACGCTCGATGGTCCAGATGGATGGAGTGGAGGATGGCTGGTTGATGGACACCCCACGCAAACACGGCTACAGCGCCAACAAGGAGGAGGCGGAGTAATGTTTTGGGCTGGAATCATGGGGAGAGAGATTGTCAGCCCCTTTAGGATCCCTGAAGGGGTAAAGATGAATTCCATAATGTATGTGGAGTTTCTCAAACAGCACTTCCTGCCATGGTTCAAGAAGAAGAACCGTGTATTCCACAGCAAGATCATTTTCATGCCTGATAATGCACCGTCTCATGCTGCACATAACACATCTGCATCTCTGGCTGATATGGGCATAAAAGGGGACAAACTTATGGTGTGACCCCCATGCTCCCCTGACCTCTACCCCATTCAGAACCTCTGGAGCATCATCAAAAGGAGTGTCTATGATGGCGGGAGGCAGTTCACATCTAAGCAACAGCTCTGGGAGGGTATTCTGTCCTCATGCAAAACAATTGAAGCAGAAACCATCCAAAACTTGACAAATTCAATGGACGAGAGAGTTCAGAAGCTCCTTTCGAACAAGGGGTCCTATGTGCAAATGTAACATCACCTAGAATAAAGTTTTGAGTTGAAAACTGTTTGATTTCAGTTTCTAATAACCTGCTAATGCTTATAATTTCAAAAATGACCATTTTTTTGGTCTTTATTAAAATGAAAAGGTTGATCAAAGAGTGTGGGGGATCTAAGAGTGTGGCAACCCAGTAGCCAGGATTACTTCGAATTCTGACAATCTGAGGGTCATGTTGCAGGTAGTGCAGCAAGAAGGCACTTATGTGTCTTGCGCATCTCGGGGCCCCAAAATTATTTTCCTGGCTAGATGCAGCTAAAAATTATTATTAATTTTAAATCTGGTGGAGCTTAGTATAGATGGCCTAATAGAATCAGTGCTGCACACTGCTACAAAGCCCAAATAATTTTCCAGCCAAGATACAGATAAACATGATTAGTAATTTTAAATCTGGTGGAGCTTAGTATAGATGGCCTAATAGAATCATTACTGCACACTGCTACAAAGCCCAAATAATTTTCCAGCCAAGATACAGATAAACATGATTAGTAATTTTAAATCTGGTGGAGCTTAGTATAGATGACTTAATAGAATCATTACTGCACACTGCTACAAAGCCCAAATAATTTTCCAGCCAAGATACAGATAAACATGATTAGTAATTTGAAAGCTTAAAACGGTTGGTGAGGTGTTTTTAACCAATCATCAAGCTTTTACTCTCCCCAGGATGACACAGGGGTAGAAAAGTCGTTTCGGATCCATGATTTGTTCATCTTTATGAACTTGAGTCTGTCTACATTATTAGTGGAGAGCCGCGTGCGCTTATCTGTCAGCACACCACCAGCAGCGCTGAACACATGTTCAGACAGAACGCTGGCTGCGGGGCATGACAAGATCTCCAAGGCGTAAGTGGCGAGCTCCGGCCATTTATCCAGATTGGAAGCCCAAAAAGAGCAAGGGTCCAGTGACACAGTCATGGCTTCAATGTTTACTTGGAGATACTCCTGTACCATCGTCTCTAGGCGTTGACTATGTGTCAGACTTCTTGTCTCCTGTGGCCTTGCAAAGGATGAGCTAAAAAAGTGGTGAAATGATTCCGCAAAATTGATGTTACCAGCAGATACTGTGTTTCTGTTATGGTTTGAGTGCTGAACACTTGACGGTCCCACGGTTGGCAAGTTGGAACTGTGAGATTCACTACGTGCACCACTGGTGTTTTGTGGAAAAGCACATGTAAGATTCTGCAACAGTCTCTGCTGATACTCCTGCATGCGTGCATCCCTTTCTATGGCAGGAATTATTTCTGCAAATTTACTTTTGTACCGGGGATCTAACAGTGTGGCAACCCAGTAGTCAGGATTATTTCTAATTCTCACAATTCGAGGGTCATGTTGCAGGTAGTGCAGCAAGAAGGCACTCATGTGTCTTGCGCATCCAGGAGCACCAAGTCCCTGTTGTGTTGGTGGCGAGGTAACAATCATGCTTCCTTCCTCTGTCCTCTCCCCCCAACCTCGCACAACAGAAATGTGATCAAGGTCTCCCTCATCTGATGAGTCTTCCATCAGTTCGTCCTCCACTCCTTCCTGGGCTCCTGCACCTTCCTCACTAGTTTGGCTGCTACCATGTTCCCTGGTAAAACCATCTCCCCCACCCTCACATGACTGCCGCCTTGGTGCTGCCGACCGTCTGGACCTTGCAGATGTTAGCCCTTCCGCATACAACTCCTCCTCCTCTACTTCCTCCACCTCCTCTTGTGCCACCACCTGACTCCGAATTCTGTTTAACATGTGCTCCAGCATGTAAATCACCGGAATAGTCATGCTGATAATGGCATCGTCAGCAGTAAACATCTTCGTCGCCATTTCAAAACTGTGCAGAAGGGTGCATAGGTCCCTGATCTGAGACCACTCCTCCAGCGTGATTTGCCCCACCTCTGGATCTCGTTGGCCCAGGCTATACGTCAGAACGTATTGCACCAGGGCTTGTCGGTGCTGCCACAGTCGCTGCAACATGTGCAGAGTTGAATTCCACCGGGTAAGCACATCGCATTTTAGCCGGTGAAGTGGCAGGCCCAACGACTTCTGTAGAGATGTAAGTCGCTGAGCTGCGGGATGCGAACGGCGGAAGTGAGCACACAGCGACCGTGCCCTCTGCAGAAGGCCATCTAGTCTGGGATAGTGGGCTAAAAATTGCTGGACAACCAGGTTCAACAATTGAGCCATACAAGGCACGTGTGTGACATTGCCCCGGCGAAGGGCCGCACCCAGGTTTGCAGCATTGTCGCACACGGCCTTCCCTGGTTTCAGGTCCAGTGGAGACAACCATTCATGAAATTGGTTCTCCAGAGCTGACCACAACTCCTCAGCTGTGTGACTCACATTTCCCAGACATTTCAAAGTAAAAACCGCCTGATGACATTGAGCCCTACTGCCAGCATAGTAAGGAGGTGTGCAGGATCCCTTCTGCGCAGTTAGAAAGCTTGTGGCATGACCAGACAGGCTTTGGGTGCAGGTGGAAGACCGAGAGGAGGTTGAGGAGGCAGAAGCAGTGGAGAAACTTTGACATAAAGAGGATTGACGCACAACTCGTGGGGACGGCAAGACTTGGACAGCAGCCCCTTGTCCTGCTGTCACCATAGTTACCCAGTGCCCAGTCAGCGACATGTAATGCCCCTGTCCATGCCTACTCGTCCAAGTGTCTGTGGTGAAATGCACACTGTCACACACAGAGTTTCTCAAAGAAGCGGTGATGTTGTGTGCGACATGCTGGTGGAGCGCAGGCACACCTTTCTTTGAGAAGTAGTGCCGACTGGGCATCTGGTACTGGGGCACTGCGACGGACATAAGGTCTCGAAAATCCTCTGTGTCCACCAGGCGGAAAGGCAGCATTTCTGTAGCCAAGAGCTTGCAGATGGTGAAATTCAACCTCTTAGCTTTCTCATGGCTAGGAGGAAATGGTCTTTTACTTGTCCACATCTGAGGGACCGAGGGCTGGCTATTGTGCTTAGACGGGGTTGATAAGGGTGTCCCCGGCAAACTGCCGGTCTGTGAGGAAGATGCAGGCGGACATGTTAGGTTGCCTTGATCCAAAGGTGGTGCTATCGATGTCGGACAGCGCTCAACACCAGCTGGTATTACCACCTCCAAAGAAAATGATGAGCTGCCAATCACGCTGGCTGTTGCGGGTAAAGAGGTGGCAGGTCTGCGCCCCAAAACAGGTGTGACTGCTGTCCCCCCAGTCACAGAGGATGAAGAGGCCTCGGATGCACAACATATGGCAGACGGTGGTTGGCCCGGCCGGCTAGGCCGCATTGTAGCACACTGAGCTTCCCACTGCAACTTATGCTTCATGTCCATGTGCCGGTTCATGCATGAAGTACTCAAACTATGCATTTTTTGGCCTCTACTTAGCTTTTGCTGACAAATGTTACAGATAACACGAGTTGGGTCATCTTTATCGATCTGAAAAAATGCCCAGGCTATGCAAGGCTTAGCACCCATGCGACCTGAAGAGCCACCACGACTTGTGGTGAGAGGCAGCGTTGTGTTTGAGGATGCAGTTGTTGACGTGCTTCCAGTACTACGTCTCTGTCTAGGAAGGCGCAACCTGACCTCGTCGTCACTAGCATCTTCCTCCACCTCCTCTGCTGACCTCATCTCTTGGCTGACTGTGGGTTGATAGTAAGTGGGATCTCCAACCTCATCATCATCACCCTGTGCGTTATCACACCCGTCGTCCTCAGAGCCAACCTGTTCCTGCCCTGACAAAAAACTAAAGTTGTCGCTCCAATCAGGTATTTGAGTCTCATCATCGTCTTCCTCATTGTCTCCACCAACAGGAGTTACAGTTTGGGAATGAGGGTCTACATTATGGTCAGAACCTTCTGCGTCTGGTCCTGGATCCGACTCATAAAGATTCTGGGCATCAGTGCAGATCATTTCCTCGTCTGGATTCACAGAAGCGCTGGAGTCGACCTCTGATTCCCAGGCTATAGTATGAGTAAACAGCTCTGCAGACTCAACCATCTGTTCTACCTCATACTCAGACGGGCAGCTGGAGATTTGGGAGCTGTGAGGAAGCAAGGGCGATTGGGGTGACACCTTTGAGGACTGGAGTATTTGTGATGTTGAAGTTGATGTGGAGGAGAGCCCACTTAAAGGAGCACTTGATATCCGTTGAAGCACCTGCTGTTTTTGTGCCTTATCTGGAATTTGTAGCGATTGGCGTGGCCGTAAGAAAGGGATCTTATCACATTGTCCGCTAAAAGAAGTAGACGTTTTAGTTTGGCTGGAAGATGGTCTTTCTTCTGCAGATGTTACTGTTGCTTTAACACCTACTCCACGGACACAACCTTTTTTCCCCTTCCCAACACGCCTATTCCCCTTTCCACCAGCAGCAGGCCTTTTTCCACTCATTTTGGTGGTTAACTAATTCACAACTCTGGAGTTGTTTGCACAAAAAATCAAAGGATGGGAACCGAGCAGAGCTGAGTGGCCAAACTGTGGTATTAGGCCAAAACTATTGGCTGGGTAAGATGGAGAAAAAAATTATATTCGATTTGCAACCTGATGGAGGTCAGTATAGATTGACTAATAGAACAAGTCCCACACACAGCTAGAAGCCCAAATATTTTTTCAGAGCTAGATGCAGAAAAAAATTATATTCAGTTTGCAACCTGATGGAGGTCAGTTTAGATGGACTAATAGAACAAGTCCCACGGACTGCTAGAAGGCCAAATATTTTTTCAGAGCTAGATGCAAACAAATATTATATTCAATTTGCAACCTGATGGAGGTCAGTATAGATGGACTAATAGAACAAGTCCCACACACAGCTAGAAGCCCAAATATTTTTTCAGAGGTAGATGCAGAAAAAAATTATATTCAGTTTGCAACCTGATGGAGGTCAGTATAGATGGACTAATAGAACAAGTCCCACACACTGCTAGAAGGCCAAATATTTTTTCAGAGCTAGATGCAGGAAAAGATTATATTCAATTTGCAACCTGATGGAGGTCAGTATAGATGGACTAATAGAACAAGTCCCACACACAGCTAGAAGCCCAAATATTTTTTCAAAGGTAGATGCGGAAAAAAATTATATTCAGTTTGCAACCTGATGGAGGTCAGTATAGATGGACTAACAGAACAAGTCCCACACACTGCTAGAAGGCCAAATATTTTTTCAGAGCTAGATGCAGAAAAATATTATATTCAATTTGCAACCTGATGGAGGTCAGTATAGATGGACTAATAGAATCATGCTATGCCCAAAAGGTTTTACTTCACTAGGTGCAGTAAAAAAATTGGTATTCTATACACAGGTGGTGTAGCTTGCAACACAGATAGGCTACTCCACTGACTAACACACTCTGCAATAGGCCAAAAAGGATTAGCTTTGCTAGATTTAGCCAAATGATGTGAAAAAAACTTGCGCAGCACTGGCACAGACCTGCCTGGCAAAAACTGATAGGAACTGATGTAACTTAGTCCTGAAAAGGACTGCAATTACAATTAGTCTTTACTCCCACAACCTATCTATTTAAGAGCACAGACCTGCCTGATAAAAGTCATAGGTAATGCTGTAACGTAGTCCTTAAAAGGACTGCAATCACAACTATTCCCTACTCCCAAGCTATCTGTAGATTTGTGCAAAAATTGGCTTGAAATTAACAAGGTATAGCGCACACAGCAACAGCGGTGCCGTCTAGCACGCAGCTGCAGCAGTGAGAAAATGGTGGCGACGGGGAAAATGGCTGGGTCTTATAGGGCAAGGACATGTGACATACACTGCCAATGACACATGTCCTTGCTTGTGTGAAAAAAAGCACTTTGCTCCGTGCGTGCGCTGCTGATAGGCTGACAGATTGCACCTCCCCACTGTAAATGCGGGAAAGAGAAAAAAAAATGGAGATCTTCATTATTCCTGCAGAGATCCATCCCCTGCCCCTCCCCCCGCCCCGCTGTACACTCAAACTGTGTATTAACATTAATTTTCATCATTACTGAGAAAAAATCCAATTATGATTTTGGTGCACGAACAGTTATCGAACATAACCTCGAACAGCCGATTTTTTTTCAAATCGTTCGTGTTCGCTGAACGGCTCGAACACTGCCCAAAACAGCTCGAATTTGAGATTGGCGAACAGTTTGAGTCGAACAACGCTCATCTCTAGAGATGAGGCAGGGCTGTGTTTAATCACCCTGTATGGTTCCTTGCTCCATCTCATCGTGCTCCGCCTGCAATGCATCCTCTTTGATTGTGAGCAGAGAGCTTTTCAGAAGACAGCGAAGGGGGATGGTGACACTAATTATGGCGTCATCGCCGCTCACCATTTTGGTGGAGTCCTCAAAGTTTTGGAGGATGGTACATATGTCTGACATCCATG
The DNA here is from genome assembly GCF_046119375.1 of Phyllobates terribilis. Lineage (NCBI taxonomy): Eukaryota > Metazoa > Chordata > Amphibia > Anura > Dendrobatidae > Phyllobates > Phyllobates terribilis. The sequence goes on from NW_027362762.1 coordinate 805,445,426, forward strand.
ACCACTCCTGCGGTCTTTTGTGTGGAGTCTGAACTGAATACCGACAGACTTGTTGATGCTGGTAGTCAACAACTACCCTCTTCTGCTCACAAATCCTTCCCAACATCTGCAATGTAGAGTTCCAACGTGTGGGGACATAGCAGATCAGTCTGTGAGCTGGAAGCTGCAAATGCTGCTGAAGCACGGCAAGAGCGGCGGAAGCTGTAGCTGACTTTCTAAAATGGGCACACAGGCGGCATAATTTGACAAGCAGATCCGGCAGCTTCAGGCAGGTTTTGAGAAACCGTTGAACTACGAGGTAAAACACATGGGCCAGGCATGGTACGTGTGTGAGCTCGCATCGCCTCAGAGCCACCACCAGGTTCTGGCCATGGTCACACACGACCATGCCTAGTTGTAAGGTCAGCGGTGTCAGCCACAGATCTGCCTGCTCTTTCAGAGCTGTCCACAACTCTTCAGTGTTGTGCAGTTTGTCACCTAAGCATATTAGCTTCAGCACAACCTGTTGCCACTTGGCCGAGGCAGTGCTGCAGTGCTTCCAGCTTGCAACTGATGTGGTCTTTTTGGAGATGGAGGCTGAAGAGGAGGAGGAGTAGGAGGTGCAGGAGCAGTAGAATTTGGGGGCAAACCTGATTGACCCAGGGCCCGCAATCCTCCTTCCGTCTTAAGGTCTGACGGGGTCCCGGCTTCTACTACACTGTGTGCAGAATTATTAGGCAAGTTGTATTTTAGAGGATTATTTTTATTATTGATCAACAACTATGTTCTCAATCAAACCAAAAGACTCATAAATATCCAAACTTAATAGATTTGGAAGTTGGAGTGGGTTTTTTTAGATTTGACTATCTTAGGAGGATACAGTATCTGTTTGTGCAGGTAACTATTACTGTGCAGAATTATTAGGCAACTTAATAAAAACCAAATATAATCCCATCTCACTTGTTTATTTTCACCAGGTAAACCAATATCAGTGCACAAAATTTAGAAATAAACATTTCTGACATGCAAAAACAAAAAACAAAAAAATAGTGATCAATATAGCCACCTTTCTTTATGATGACACTCAACAGCCTTCCGTCCATAGATTCTGTCAGTTTCTTGATCTGTTTTCGATCAACATTGCATGCAGCAGCCCCCACAGCCTCCCAGACACTGTTCCGAGAGGTGTACTGTTTTCCCTCCCTGTAGATCTCACATTTTATGATGGACCACAAGTTCTCTATGGGGTTCAGATCAGGTGAACAAGGGGGCCATGTCATTATTTTTTCTTCTTTTAGACCTTTTCTGGCCAGCCACGCTGTGGAGTATTTGGATGCATGTGATGGAGCATTGTCCTGCATGAAAATCATGTTTTTCTTGAACGATACCTACTTCTTCCTGTACCACTGCTTGAAGAAGTTGTCTTCCAGAAACTGGCAGTAGGTCAGGGAGTTGAGCTTCACTCCATCCTCAACCCGAAAAGGTCCCACAAGTTAATCTTTGATGATACCAGCCCATACCAGTACCCCACCTCCACCTTGCTGGCGTCTGAGTCGGAGTGGAGCTCTCTGCCCTTTACTGATCCAGCCTCTGGCCCATCAAGAGTCACTCTCATTTCATCAGTCCATAAAAAATTTGAAAAATCAGTCTTAAGATATTTCTTGGCCCAATCTTGACTTTTTATCTTATGTTTCTTGTTCAAAGGTGGTCATTTTTCAGCCTTCCTTACCTTGGCCGTGTGCCTGAGTATCGCACACATTGTGCTTTTCGATACTCCAGTAATGTTGCAGCTCTGAAATATGGCAAAACTGGTGGCGAATGGCATCTTGGCAGCTTCACGCTTGATTTTCCACAATTCATGGGCAGTTATTTTGCGCCTTTTTTGGCCAACACGCTTCTGGCGACCCTGTTGGCTATTTGCCATGAAACTCTTGATTGTTCGGTGATCACGCTTCAAAAGTTTGGAAATTTCAAGACTGCTGCATCCTTCTGCAAGACATCTCACAATTTTGGTCTTTTCAGAGCCCGTCAAATCTCTCTTCTGACCCATTTTGCCAAAGGAAAGGAAGTTGCCTAATAATTAAGCACACCTTATATAGCGTGTTGATGTCATTAGTCAACACCCCTCCTCATTACAGAGATGCACATCACCAGATTTACTTAATTGGTAGTTGGCTCTCAAGCCTATGCAGCTTGGAGTAGGACAACATGTATAAAAAGTATCATGTAATCAAAATACTCTTTTGCCTAATAATTCTGCACACAGTGTATATTAACCCAGTGTGCCATCAGCGAGATGTACCGTCCCTGCCTACAAGCACTTGTCCACATGTCAGTGGTTATGTGGACTTTCCCAGTAACTGCATTGTTGAGGGCATGGCTAATTTTGTGGGACACGTGCTCGTGTAATGCGAGGACGGCACACCGGGAAAATTAGTGGCTGCTGGGGACCGAATACTGAGGGACGGCCACTGCCATCAGGTTGCGGAAATCTTCCATTTCCACCAGTCTAAAGGGCAACATTTCGAGTGCAAGCATTCGCGAAATGTGTGAATTTAGTAGTATGGCCTGTGGGGCGTTGGCTGCATATTTGCGCTTGCGTTCCAATGGCTGGGGTAGGGACAATTGAACGCTGTGCTGGGACAAGGATATGGTTGCTGATGGTGCTAGTTGAGATTGTGCAACGACACGTGCAGGGCGGGATGCATCTTGGCATGCGCCATGGACAGGGGATTGGCGTGCATGCACAACAGCGGAAGAAACAGTGGTGTCACCCACAGACACTGTTTCTGGACCCTGGTTTTCGGCCCACTTAGTCGGGTGCTTTGCTGCCATGTTCCTGATCATGCTGGTGGTAGTTAGGCTGCTTGTTTTGCTACCCCTGCTGATGCTGGCCTGGCAGGTGGTGAAAATGGCCTTTTTGGGGTTATCTGCAGAGTCTTTAAAAAACAACTAGATTCGGGAAGACCTAACAGTTGTACTGGCAGCTTCCGTTGTGTTGACATTACAAGGAACGCTTTCCTGCCTTTTGTCTGCGGCCACAATGCTTCTTCTTGCTGCCTGCTGTGGTGCTATGCCTCCCTTCCCCTGTGTGCTGCTGTCCTCGCTCTGTATGTCTCCCTGCCAGGTTGGCTCAGTTACTATATCATCCACCACCTCATCTTCCACTTCCGCACCCTGGTCCTCCTCCTGACTTTCTGGCAATTGTGTCTCATCATCATCATTCATCTCTTCAGACAGCAATTGCACTTTCTCACCGTTGCGTTCATGTGACCGTGGCTGCTCTAATATTTGGGCATTGCTACACGCGTTCTTCTCTTGACTCGCTTGAAGCTGGCTGGACGAGAGACCCGAATCTACAAATGGAAAAGTGAACAGCTCTTTTGAATGTCCAAGTGTAGGATCAGATGTCTCCGAGCACTTGGCATGGTGGGAGGAAGGAGGATCAGGATGAGGAATATGCTTTCCAGACTCATGGCTACTGAGACTTGACGGAGTGGAAGACAGGGTGGTGGTGGTGGCTATCTGCTATTTAGCCAAAAACTTTTTAACACTGCTCTGGGTTCAATAGTGGTGTACTGCGGTCCCCTAATAATTGGGACAGGAAGGTCGAGCGACAAGATGTGAGTGTTTGTTGTGGCACAATTTCAGCTTGCCCATGGCCACTTCCTCAGCCTCGGCCTCTACATGCACCATCACCATCACTTCCACTTCCCCATTCCTTGCCACAGAGACCTAGTGTGAATAGCTTGACCAACACACTGCAACGAAATGGAAGGCAGAAATGGCTGGTTTTAGAACACTGTTATAGGTGATATGTCTGAGAGAGAACCATGGTTTTAAATAGCAGGCCTGTAATTTACTAATATTATTCTACACAGAGACCTAGTGTGAATAGCTTGGCCAATACACTGAAACGAAATGGAAGCAGAAATGGCTGATTTTGGAAAACTGTTATAGGTGATATGTCTGACAGAGTAGAACCACGGTTTCAAATAGCAGGCCTGTAATTTACTAATATTATTCTACACAGAGACCTAGTGTGAACAGCTTAACCGTCACACTGCAAGAAATGAAAATGGAAGAAATGGCTGATTTTGGAACACTGTTATAGGTGATATGTCTGACAGAGAACCACGGTTTTAAAAAGCAGACCTGTAATTTACTGATACTATTCTTCACAGACACCTAGTGTGATTAGCTTGACTGGCACACTGCAACGAAATGGAAGCAGAAATGGCTGATTTTGGAACACTGTTATAGGTGATATGTCTGACAGCGTAGAACCACGGTTTTAAATAGCAGGCCTGTAATTTACTAATATTATTCTACACAGACACCTAGTGTGAATAGCTTGACCGACACACTGCAACAGAATGGAAAAGGAGGTCAATATTTTCCACGTTAAGTTAAAATTTCTGGATTTTAATCGCTGAAATATGGAACAGATCGGTCTGTACTCTGCAGTGCTAACAAGCAAATGGAGCAGAAAAATAGTGTACTTTGGATTGCTTTTTAAGGAAATAACCAGGATTAAGATAAAAAATAAATTTGCCCCTGATATCTGGGGCTATGTCTACAAATATCTGTAATTATTAAAGCAGTTATATGCATTGCAGTCTGCCACTTACACTGCCTGCCTGCCTAACACTGATTATATGCAGCTGGATTAGTCCTAGAAGGACTGTTAGTTCAGATGGATATATATATTCATATAATGTTGTGGAATACCTATACTAACAGGACGTTCAATGGACCCTCTTGCACTATATGCACTGCAGTCTGCCACATACCCTGCATCCCTGCCTAACTTCTGCTATCACCACTGAATATATGCAGCTGGATTAGTCCTCAGAAGGACTGTTAGTTCAGATTGATATATACTGTATATATGTTGTGGAGTACCTCTAATAGCTATAAACAAGCAAATCTCTCCCTGACTCAGCAGCACCTCTCCCTACTCTGCCTGATTCCGGGGTAGACTGTGACGAGCATAGTGGCGCCAGGTCTTATATAGACCTGATGACGCTGTGCGGCCAGCCAATCACTGTAATGCCACAACCAACATCGCTACAGTGCATGGTTGGCAATCTCTGCATGTTCATTGGCTCTCTAAAGAGCGCCAAACATGCAGGTAGGAGACCCGAGTTCCCGCCCGAGCAACCCGGAAATACTCGCCGAGCGCCGAGCTTGTTGAGCACCGTGATGCTCGGGCGAGTACCGAGCAGTGGCGAGCATGTTCGCTCATCACTAGTCATCTACTACTACAAATAATGGATGTTGAAGATCATAAAAGGGGGCTACTCCCTACTTTTCTTTAAGTTCCCCCACACAGGTCATTCTGTGCTTTATAATCAATTTGGAAAATAACCTTTTCCAGTGCTGAAGACAGAAGTCTGCTGTTAGAAAAAAGATTGTCAAAATGTAGCAATAAATTTCTACTACTGCCATCGGGCGAGTACCGAGCAGTGGCGAGCACGTTCGCTCATCACTAGTCATCTACTACTACAAATAATGGATGTTGACGATCATAAAAGGGGGCTACTCCCTACTTTTCTTCAAGTTCCCCCAGACAGGTTATTTTGTGCTTTATGATCAACTTGGAAAATAACCTTTTCCAGTACTGAAGACAGAAGTCTGCTGTTAGAAAAAAGATTGTCAAAATGTAACAATAAATTTCTACTACTGCCATCTTGCAGCACATGAACTTATGGTTAATATAGACCTTTTTTGATGCATATTTGCACATTCCTATTTCAGCAGAAGATAGGATTGCTGTGATTCAAGGAAATGTTTCTATTCCAATCCTGAGATCTCTTCTCCAGATTACTATCATATCAAGGATGTTGGCAAAAGTAGTCAATGTTGCCACTTCAGCTTAAATCCTATGGAAATATGTGTCATTCAATATCTAGATGATTGGCTGTCTACCGTAACTTCCCCAATAAGCCTTCATTTCCCTGTGAATTACTTTCCATTTTCCTCTGATTTCTTTTCAAATCTATTTATCTCCAGCTACCAGGAAGTTGTTCTTTGGTTTCATGATGGACTCATGATGTACCAAACCTTATTTCTTTCTGAGGAGAAAAGAGTTCTAACTTTGTGAAAAAGTTGGTGCTCTAAATTATTTTTTCCTTTTCACAGTGCATACACTGCTTCCATCAGTGCAATCAAGTTGGTCAAGACTTTTATTTCCAAGATCTGTGGCAGGAAATTCTTTGAGTCTGAGACTGGGAACCTGCAGGTTTTCACAAGGAATATAAGATTGGTCCCCTTAATCAGACAACTTACTGTGGTGTATTGAACATGACAATGTTTCCAGAGTGTAATAATTTCAACTGAAGGAAAAAATTGTTATAGCTCTTGATGCTTCAGTCCAGTGTTGGGGAGCCCATTCATTGAGCAGTTAATGAGAAATCCTTGGTCTGCTCCAAGATATAAATTAGTTATTCGTCTCAGAGAAATGAAGAATGTAAAATATGAATACTTTCACTTTATGAATCAAGTAAGAAAAGGTCTGGTCTGGTCAGAGTATGCAGTTTTGTATTTTACATCAACTAGCAAGGGGGCATGAGAAGTTTGATCTTGTTATGAGAATGTAAGACAATACTGAATGAGTGAAATTTGCTAGACTGAAGAGCCCAGCTTTTTAGAGGCAGAACTTCAAAACAGTTTGAACGCAGCAGAGATGAAAATCTTCAAAGGAGTCTAAACCCATTCAGATGTCCAAGACGCTTTGTCATTCATGGAAAGTCAGGCTTCTTCTCATCTTCTCTAGTGTTGAGCCACCCCCGTAGTGTTCGAGTTCGGTTCGGTTCGTCGAACACCCGTGTGTTCGCCGAACTGTTCGTCGAACTGTTCGTCGAACACCTTCGAACACCGTTAAAACCAATGGCAGGCAAACAAAAACACATAGAAACACATAGAAAACACCTTCAAAGGTGTCCAAAAGCTGACAAACTGCTCAGAAGACACAACTAACACATGGAAAAGTGACAAGTACATATAGTCATGCGAAAATAAAAGAGGTGGAGGAGTAAAAGGAGGGGGAGACACAGATATAGGCATGTCATGCCCTTCTAAAATCCAAAAAGTGAGAAGCCGACACGGCCAGTCCGCTCCTGCCCGTGCCACCTCCGTGTCGCCGGGTTTGTGCCAGAGCCGCGGTGAACCCTGATGGCCAGCCCCCCTCTCCCAATACTGGTGCCTGTCCGGTGGTGGGTCGAGCGAGCCCCCCTGTGGTGGAGGCAGCTCTAAGCTTTTTAATTTAAATTGTCTCTCTAATTTGAATGAATACACTTTAAATCCATTTACAAGGATCTATTGGAGGGCAAGTCTCATGCCAGCAGCCGCGTAATTCCAGCTCCAGTAGCGTCCACTAAAGCTGCTGCAGTTAAAAAGCTTTTATAAGGATCGAGCTCGGCTGTCCACCGCAAGGCATCCTACTGCCAGTCCCAGCCCCTATGCCTTGGGGTGCCTCCTGATGCTCTTCACTGAGTATCCCATGGTCCCGAAGCATTTCCTTTGAAAAAATTAAGTGTCTAAACTACAGGTGGTGTAGCTTGCTTAACAGCCGGGATAATCCGCTGACTAGCAGACACTGCTACTAGGCACAAAGTATTTCCTGGGCTAGATGCAGTTAAAAATTTGTAATTATATACTCTCGTTGGATGCTGAGAAAGCATTCCATAGAGTCTCCTGGCACGCCATATATGATTCTCTTAAAAAGCTTGGGGTAGGGGTCTAGGGGACCCTTTTATAGCCAAAATCACGGCCCTGTATCGCAATACGTCACCTAGGCTGAAGATAAATGGAACTGTAGCACCCTGAGGGCTCGGTTGCTACAGACGTATTGCACCTCACCCAGAGGTGTGATATCTCACTCTCAGGTAAGGATGGAGTGTGGATCAGGACCCGACACCTGCATGCATTACACCACATTGCCGTGGGGCAGGGCGACCAATATGCCCCTAAGATGGGCACGACAGTCCCTGTCCCTGGCTGGAGTGGGGGGAGGGAACACTGAGGAAGGGGAACCCTGTAGTGCAGGAGCAGGGAGGAAGCAGTTCCTGGGTGCATTGAGAAGGGAGTATAAAAGGTGGGCACCGTCTTAGTTCAGTGCAGAGAAGTCTGAGCAGAAGTGGCAGGGAGCAGGGGCTCTGCATGAGCTCTGCTCCGGAGGCGGGCCTAGTAACAGAGGCCCAGGCCTGGAAGAGGGAGAAGGAAGGAAGAGGAGCGGAGAAGGCTCCAGGAACGAGGAATGAAGGGATCCCAGGGGTGCGGACGGGCGAGTCGCCACCGCACGCCCGAATCCACCTGCGTGGAGGGGTCAGGCCAAAGGGGGAGACCGGTCCCCGAACTAGTGGAGGCAGGAAACGACCCTCAGCTAGAAACCGGAGGCTCTGACATTTTATGTGGCGCAGCCCCTCGCTACACCCGCTAGGAAGGCACCACATAGGGTCAGGGAAACTGGCACCAAGTTTACCAAGAGGAGGCCCGAGGCAGCCGGACAGAAGTGTTGGTAAGAAAGGCCAGACAAAGGACACACAAAGGGGGTCCTGTGAAGTGCTCCAAAGTTATCTGGGAGTTGTCTGAGCCCCTCACCTGGTGAGCACAGTACAACGTGGGCAGCCGTTACCTGCAGACGTGGTCTGGATAATAAGAACTGTGAGTAAAGGCCCTGGACTGCATCACTGACTCCGTGTCGTTACTGCTGCTGCTCTGCACCATCACCCCCATCCTCCGCATACACTGCCCTGAGGCTATACTCCTCCCGTGGGGAGTTATGCTACGCTCTGCTGCACCCACAACACCAGCCTCAGTGGTCTGCCCTGTAGCGGCGGTTCACTCTGACCGCAATCCACGGGTGGCGTAGTCGGACATTTAAACATCAAAAGCACATAAATAGTTCCGCCACTGGTTTGACCGCCCTGAGCCACGGAACCGGGTCGCCGCCACGAAGACTACAACCACCAGCATCCACCAAAAAGGGTCCGGCTCCGGGTGTCCCAAGGCCCAGAGGGTGCGTCAGAACATTTTCATCACCTTTCACAATCACCAATGGGACAAGGCAGGGATGTCCTCTGTCCCCTCTCTTATACATCCTAGTGACGGAGCACCTGCTCTCATCAATTCGCCATAACCCCAATATTAGGTGGATTGAGGTGGGAGGCACCGAGTACAAGTGCTCTCTATTTGCTGATGATGTCCTAGTATATATCACTCAATCTCATATATCCATCCATGCTGTTATGGCTGAAATAGATCACTTTGTTACATGGTAAAATTTTAAAATCAATGCAGCGAAGTCTGAGGCCCTCGATGTCTCCCTACCCAAATCCATATAGGATTCCATCCAGTCCAACTTTCCCTTTGCCTGGCCCTCACAGGGTATCAAATACTTAGGAATTCCTATTCATAGAGACCTCTCCCATCTATGTTATCTTAATTTTGGGCCCTTTATTGAACAATTCCATACAGACCACGGTTGGCAAGTTAGAACTGTAAGATTCACTACGTGAACCGCTGGTGTTTTGTGGAAAAGCACATGTACACCGCGTTCCAAATTATTATGCAAAAAGTGTTTAGGAGTGATAAGGGAAGAATTTGTTTGTTTGTCAGTTAAACTCATTGATGGTGATGTGTGTCAGGGCTCTTTATATCACTGTAAGCAATTGCAGACACCTGTGCTAATTAGTTTGGCAGGTGTGTCCAATGAAAGGCAAGACTACTTAAGAAGGCTCTCTCACATTATTAAGCAGCCTACATTTTCTGCCAAAATGGGAAAGAAAAAGGATGTGTCGGCTGCTGAGAAGCAACAAATTGTGGAGTGTTTAGGTCAAGGCATGACTACAATCAACATTGTGCGATGATCAGGATGAAGTGTCTTGGCAATCAAGAAGTATGTAGCTGATTCACAGTACACACGTGTGCGTGCTGATAAGGGCAAATTGAGGACTCTTTCCTACAGGCAATTACGTCAGGTTGAAAGAGCAGCGGCAAAAAAGCCTTGTCATAGCAGCAGACAAGTTTTTGAAGCTGCTTGTGCCTCCAACATCCGCCGAACAACAAGATGCAGGGTCCTTCAGAGGTTTGCAGCTGTGCATACGCCATCCTGTCGACCTCCTCTATCCACTTCACACAAGCAGAAACGGCTCCAGTGGGCCAAACATTACATGAAGACTGATTTCAAAACTGTTTTGTTCACGGATGAGTGCCGTGCAGCGCTCGATGGTCCAGATGGATGGAGTGGAGGATGGCTGGTTGATGGACACCCCACGCAAACACGGCTACAGCGCCAACAAGGAGGAGGTGGAGTAATGTTTTGGGCTGGAATCATGGGGAGAGAGATTGTCGGCCCCTTTAGGATCCCTGAAGGCGCTAAAGATGAACTCCATAATGTATGTGGATTTTCTCAAACAGCACTTCCTGCCATGGTTCAAGAAGAAGAACCGTGTATTTCACAGCAAGATCATTTTTCTGCATGATAATGCACCATCTCATGCTGCACATAAAACATCTGCATCTCTGGCTGATATGGGCATAAAAGGGGACAAACTTATGGTGTGACCCCCATGCTCCCCTGACCTCTACCCCATTCAGAACCTTTGGAGCATCATTAAAAGGAGTGTCTATGATGGCGGGAGGCAGTTCACATCTAAGCAACAGCTCTGGGAGGGTATTCTGTCCTCATGCAAAACAATTGAAGCAGAAACCATCCAAAACCTGACAAATTCAATGGACGAGAGAGTTCAGAAGCTCCTTTCGAACAAGGGGTCCTATGTGAAAATGTAACATCACCTAGAATAAAGTTTTGAGTTGAAAACTGTTTGATTTCAGTTTCTAACAACCTGCTAATGCTTATAATTTCAAAAATGACCATTTTTTTGGTCTTTAATAAAATGAAAAGGTTGATCGAAAAGTTTGGGGGATCTAAGAGTGTGGCAACCCAGTAGTCATGATTACTTCGAATTCTGACAATATGAGGGTCATGCTGCAGGTAGTGCAGCAAGAAGGTACTTATGTGTCTTGCGCATCTCGGAGCCCCAAAATTATTTTCCGGGCTAGATGCAGCTAAAAATTATTTTTAATTTTAAATCTGGTGGAGCTTATTATAGATGGCCTAATAGGATCAGTGCTGCACACTGCTACAAAGCCCAAATTATTTTCCAGTCAAGATACAGATAAACATGATTAGTAATTTGAAATCTTAAAACGTTTGGTAGGGTGATTTTAACCAATCATCAAGCTTTTACTCTCCCCAGGATGACACAGGGGTAGGAAAGTCGTTTCGGATCCATGATTTGTTCATCTTTATGAACGTGAGTCTGTCTACATTATCAGTGGAGAGCCGCGTGCGCTTATCTGTCAGCACACCACCAGCAGCGCTGAACACACGTTCAGACAGAACGCTGGCTGCGGGGCATGACAAGATCTCCAAGGCGTAAGTGGCTAGCTCCGGCCATTTATCCAGATTGGAAGCCCAAAAAGAGCAAGGGTCCAGTGACACAGTCGTGGCTTCAATGTTTACTTGGAGAAACTCCTGTACCATCGTCTCTAGGCGTTGACTATGTGTCAGACTTCTTGTCTCCTGTGGCCTTGCTAAGGATGGGCTAAAAAAGTGGTGAAATGATTCTGCAAAATTGATGTTACCAGCAGATACTGTGGTTCTGTTACGGTTTGAGTGCTGAACACTTGACGGTCCCACGGTTGGCAAGTTGGAACTGTGAGATTCACTACGTGCACCACTGGTATTTTGTGGAAAAGCACATGTAAGATTCTGCAACAGTCTCTGCTGATACTCCTGCATGCGTGCATCCCTTTCTATGGCAGGAATAATTTCTGCAAATTTACTTTTGTACCGGGGATCTAACAGTGTGGCAACCCAGTAGTCAGGATTATTTCTAATTCTCACAATTCGAGGGTCATGTTGCAGGTAGTGCAGCAAGAAGGCACTCATGTGTGTTGCGCATCCAGGAGCACCAAGTCCCTGTTGTGTTGGTGGCGAGGTAACAATCATGCTTCCTTCCTCTGTCCTCTCCCCCCAACCTCGCACAACAGAAATGTGATCAAGGTCTCCCTCATCTGATGAGTCTTCCATCAGTTCGTCCTCCACTTCTTCCTGGGCTCCTGCACCTTCCTCACTAGTTTGGCTGCTACCATGCGCCCTGGTAAAACCATCTCCCCCACCCTCACATGCCTGCCGCCTTGGTGCTGCCGACCTTCTGGACCTTGCAGATGTTAGCCCTTCCGCATACAACTCCTCCTCCTCTACTTCCTCCACCTCCTCTTGTGCCACCACCTGACTCCGAATTCTGTTTAACATGTGCTCCAGCATGTAAATCACCGGAATAGTCATGCTGATAATGGCATCGTCAGCACTAAACATCTTCGTCGCCATTTCAAAACTGTGCAGAAGGGTGCATAGGTCCCTGATCTGAGACCACTCCTCCAGCGTGATTTGCCCCACCTCTGAATCTCGTTGGCCCAGGCTATACGTCAGAACGTATTGCACCAGGGCTTGTCGGTGCTGCCACAGTCGCTGCAACATGTGCAGAGTTGAATTCCACCGGGTAGGCACATCGCATTTTAGCCGGTGAAGTGGCAGGCCCAACGACTTCTGTAGAGATGTAAGTCGCTGAGCTGCGGGATGCAAACGGCGGAAGTGAGCACACAGCGACCGTGCCCTCTGCAGAAGGCCATCTAGTCTGGGATAGTGGGCTAAAAATTGCTGGACAACCAGGTTCAACACGTGAGCCATACAAGGCACGTGTGTGACATTGCCCCGGCGAAGGGCCGCACCCAGGTTTGCAGCATTGTCGCACACGGCCTTCCCTGGTTTCAGGTCCAGTGGAGACAACCATTCATGAAATTGGTTCTCCAGAGCTGACCACAACTCCTCAGCTGTGTGACTCACATTTCCCAGACATTTCAATGTAAAAACCGCCTGATGACGTTGAGCCCTACTGCCAGCATAGTAAGGAGGTGTGCAGGATCCCTTCTGAGCAGTTAGAAAGCTTGTGGCATGACCAGACAGGCTTTGGGTGCAGGTGGAAGACCGAGAGGAGGTTGAGGAGGCAGAAGCAGTGGAGGAACTTTGACATAAAGAGGATTGACGCACAACTCGTGGGGACGGCAAGACTTGGACAGCAGCCCCCTGTCCTGCTGTCACCATAGTTACCCAGTGCCCAGTCAGCGACATGTAACGCCCCTGTCCATGCCTACTCGTCCAAGTGTCTGTGGTGAAATGCACCCTGTCACACACAGAGTTTCTCAAAGAAGCGGTGATGTTGTGTGCGACATGCTGGTGGAGCGCAGGCACACCTTTCTTTGAGAAGTAGTGCCGACTGGGCATCTGGTACTGGGGCACTGCGATGGACATAAGGTCTCGAAAATCCAAGAGCTTGCAGATGGTGAAATTCAACCTCTTAGCTTTCTCATGGCTAGGAGGAAATGGTCTTTTACTTGTCCACATCTGAGGGACCGAGGGATGGCTATTGTGCTTAGACGGGGTTGATAAGGGTGTCCCCGGCAAACTGCCGGTCTGTGAGGAAGATGCAGGCGGACATGTTAGGTTGCCTTGATCCAAAGGTGGTGCTATCGATGTCGGACAGCGCTCAACACCAGCTGGTGTTACCACCTCCAAAGAAAATGATGACCTGCCAATCACGCTGGCTGTTGCGGGTAAAGAGGTGGCAGGTATGCGCCCCAAAACAGGTGTGACTGCTGTCCCCCCAGTCACAGAGGATGAAGAGGCCGCGGATGCACAAGATATGGCAGACGGTGGTTGGCCCGGCCGGCTAGGCCGCATTGTAGCACACTGAGCTTCCCACTGCAACTTATGCTTCATGTCCATGTGCCGGTTCATGCATGAAGTACTCAAACTATGTATTTTTTGGCCTCTACTTAGCTTTTGCTGACAAATGTTACAGATAACACGAGTTGGGTCATCTTTATCGATCTGAAAAAATGCCCAGGCTATGCAAGGCTTAGCACCCATGCGACCTGAAGAGCCACCACGACTTGTGGTGAGAGGCAGAGTTGTGTTTGAGGATGCAGTTGTTGACGTGCTTCCAGTACTACGTCTCTGTCCAGGAAGGCGCAACCTGACCTCGTCGTCACTAGCATCTTCCTCCACCTCCTCTGCTGACCTCATCTCTTGGCTGACTGTGTGTTGACAGTAAGTGGGATCTCCGACCTCATCATCATCACCCTGTGCGTTATCACACCCGTCGTCCTCAGAGCCAACCTGTTCCTGCCCTGACAAAAAACTAAAGTTGTCGCTCCAATCAGGTATTTGAGTCTTATCATCGTCTTCCTCATTGTCTCCACCAACAGGAGTTACAGTTTGGGAATGAGGGTCTACATTATGGTCGGAACCTTCTGCGTCTGGTCCTGGATCCGACTCATAAAGATTCTGGGCATCAGTGCAGATCATTTCCTCGTCTGGATTCACAGAAGCGCTGGAGTCGACCTCTGATTCCCAGGCTATAGTATGAGTAAACAGCTCTGCAGACTCAACCATCTGTTCTACCTCATACTCAGACGGGCAGCTGGAGATTTGGGAGCTGTGAGGAAGCAAGTGCGATTTGGGTGACACCTTTGAGGACTGGAGTATTTGTGATGTTGAAGTTGATGTGGAGGAGAGCCCACTTAAAGGAGCACTTGATATCCGTTGAAGCACCTGCTGTTTTTGTGCCTCATCTGGAATTTGTAGCGATTGGCGTGGCCGTAAGAAAGGGATCTTATCACATTGTCCGCTAAAAGAAGTAGACATTTTAGTTTGGCTGGAAGATGGTCTTTCTTCTGCAGATGTTACTGTTGCTTTAACACCTACCCCACGGACACAACCTTTTTTCCCCTTCCCAACACGCCTATTCCCCTTTCCACCAGCAGCAGGCCTTTTTCCACTCATTTTGGTGGTTAACTAATTCACAACTCTGGAGTTGTTTGCACAAAAAAACAATGGATGGTAACCGAGCAGAGCTGAGTGGCCAAACTGTGGTATTAGGCCAAAACTATTGGCTGGGTTAGATGCAGAAAAAAATTATTTTGAATTTGCAACCTGATGGAGGTCAGTATAGATGGACTAATAGAGAAAGTCCGACACACTACTAGAAGCCCAATATTTTTTCAGAGGTAGATGCAGAAAAAACTATATTCAGTTTGCAACTTGATGGAGGTCAGTATAGATGGACTAATAGAACAAGTCCCACACACTGCTAGAAGCCCAAATATTTTTTCAGAGGTACTGTAGATGCAGATAAAAATTAGTTTTAATTTGCAACCTGATGGAGGTCAGTATAGATGGACTAATAGAGAGAGTCCGACACACTACTAGAAGGCCAAATATTTTTTCAGAGGTAGATGCAGAAAACAATATATTCAGTTTGCAACCTGATGGAGGTCAGTATAGATGGATTAATAGAACAAGACCCACACACAGCTAGAAGCCCAATATTTTTTCAGAGTTAGATGCAGAAAAAAATATATTCAGTTTGCAACCTGATGGAGGTCAGTATAGATGGACTAATAGAACCAGTCCCACACACTGCTAGAAGCCCAAATATTTTTTCAGAGGTACTGTAGATGCAGATAAAAATTAGTTTTAATTTGCAACCTGATGGAGGTCAGTATAGATGGACTAATAGAGAAAGTCCGACACACTACTAGAAGGCCAAATATTTTTTCAGAGGTAGATGCAGAAAAAAATATATTCAGTTTGCAACCTGATGGAGGTCAGTATAGATGGACAAATACAACAAGTCCCACACACAGCTAGAAGCCCAAATATTTTTTCAGAGGTACTGTAGATGCAGATAAAAATGAGTTTTAATTTGCAACCTGATGGAGGTCAGTATAGATGGACTAATAGAGAAAGTCCGACACACTACTAGAAGGCCAAATATTTTTTCAGAGCTAGATGCAGAAAAAAATTATATTCAGTTTGCAACCTGATGGAGGTCAGTATAGATGGATTAATAGAACAAGACCCACACACAGCTAGAAGCCCAATATTTTTTCAGAGGTAGATGCAGAAAAAAATATATTCAGTTTGCAACCTGATGGAGGTCAGTATAGATGGACTAATAGAACAAGTCCCACACACTGCTAGAAGCCCAAATATTTTTTCAGAGGTACTGTAGATGCAGATAAAAATTAGTTTTAATTTGCAACCTGATGGAGGTCAGTATAGATGGACTAATAGAGAAAGTCCGACAACACTACTAGAAGGCCAAATATTTTTTCAGAGCTAGATGCAGAAAAAAATTATATTCAGTTTGCAACCTGATGGAGGACAGTATAGATGGACTAATAGAGAAAGTCCGACACACTACTAGAAGGCCAAATATTTTTTCAGAGGTAGATGCAGAAAAAAATATATTCAGTTTGCAACCTGATGGAGGTCAGTATAGATGGATTAATAGAACAAGACCCACACACAGCTAGAAGCCCAATATTTTTTCAGAGGTAGATGCAGAAAAAACTATATTCAGTTTGCAACCTGATGGAGGTCAGTATAGATGGACTAATAGAACAAGTCCCACACACTGCTAGAAGCCCAAATATTTTTTCAGAGGTACTGTAGATGCAGATAAAAATTAGTTTTAATTTGCAACCTGATGGAGGTCAGTATAGATGGACTAATAGAGAAAGTCCGACACACTACTAGAAGGCCAAATATTTTTTCAGAGGTAGATGCAGAAAAAAATATATTCAGTTTGCAACCTGATGGAGGTCAGTATAGATGGATTAATAGAACAAGACCCACACACAGCTAGAAGCCCAATATTTTTTCAGAGGTAGATGCAGAAAAAAATATATTCAGTTTGCAACCTGATGGAGGTCAGTATAGATGGACTAATACAAGTCCCACACACTGCTAGAAGCCCAAATATTTTTTCAGAGGTACTGTAGATGCAGATAAAAATTAGTTTTAATTTGCAACCTGATGGAGGTCAGTATAGATGGACTAATAGAATGATGCTATGCCCAAAAGATTTTACTTCACTAGGTGCAGTAAAAAAATTGGTATTCTATACACAGGTGGTATATCTTGCAACACAGATAGGCTACTCCACTGACTAACACACTCTGCAATAGGCCAAAAAGGATTAGCTTTGCTAGATTCAGCCAAATGCTGTGAAAAAAACTTGCACAGCACTGGCACAGACCTGCCTGGCAAAAACTGATAGGAACTCATGTAACCTAGTCCTGAAAAGGACTGCAATTACAATTAGTCTTTACTCCCACAACCGATCTATTTAAGAGCACAGACCTCCCTGATAAAAGTCGTAGGAAATGCTGTAACCTAGTCCTTAAAAGGACTGCAATCACAACTATTCCCTACTCCCAAGCTATCTGTATATTTGTGCGAAAATTGGCTTGAAATTAACAAGGTATAGCGCACACAGCAACAGCGGTGCCGTCTAACACACAGCTGCAGCAGTGAGAAAATGGTGGCGACGGGGAAAATGGCTGGGTCTTATAGGGCAAGGACATGTGACATACACTGCCAATGACACATGCCCTTGCTTGTGTGAAAAAAAGCACTTCGCTCCGTGTGTGCGCTGCTGATAGGCTGACAGATTGCACCTCCCCACTGTAAATGCGGGAAAGAGAAAAAAAAATGGAGATCTTCATTGTTCCTGCAGAGATCCATCCCCTGCCCCTCCCCCCACCCCGCTGTACACTCAAACTGCGTATTAACATTAATTTTCATCATTACTGAGAAAAAATCCAGTTATGATTTTGGTGCACGAACAGTTATCGAACATAACCTCGAACAGCCGAATTTTTCTCAAATTGTTCGTGTTCGCCGAACGGCTCGAACACCGCCCAAAACAGCTCGAATTTGAGATTGGCGAACAGTTCGAGTAGAACAACGCTCATCTCTAATCTTCTCATTTTTTGCTTTTGCTATGATCATACTGGACATCCTATCTCTGATTATTTTAGCCCTGTTCTGTCCCTGTCCTGCATAAGCTTCTTCCAGTGAAGTAGAGGATGTACACACATTTGATTTATTATCCCTAACCATGCTGGTTGATACTATGTACCATTGTGCTAAACACTGTATGAATTATGAAACTTAGGTTACCTTTTCTGAAATAGAGTGGCATTGCCAGGTGCTGTAGTCTTTCCGACTTGTCCTTGCCCTTTGATTTAGTATTTTATGCATTTTTGTTTTTGATTAATAAATAACATTGTATTTAGAATGGCTATAGCTTCCTTCTCCTTATTAGTTTATAATGTTTTGCTTTTGTGCAAGTGCCACTACTATATGGGTCTTATCTAGGTATATAAACTCATTTATTACCTGTGTTTGTCCTAAATCCATCTAATGAGTAATTTTTTTTTTCAGAATTTTGGATCTTCTGTACGAGAGATCTACCTTTACAATAATAAAAAAAATAGTTGTATTATCTGGCCCTAGGAAGGGCTCAAACTTTTCTAAAGACTCTAGCCGAAAGGTTTATAACCTGAAAAAGTACTGTAGTTTTTTCTACTTAAAACTCATATTACCAGATCTACTTCCACATCATGGGCAGAAGAACTTCAATATCCACATCATATACTGTAATCTGTAATCCCACATTCTGGTCACCCTCCTCAGCGTTTGCAAAACTAAACTGTCACGACTCCACCACTCACGATGTCCTAAGGATGCTGTGAGTTACAACTCAGCTGCCATACAGGCTCAGGGGCGTGCTGGGCTGTTAGAATTGTGAGTGATAGCCCAGCCACTCAATCAGAGGCATGGGCGTGCTGGGCTGTCAGTATTGTGAGTGACAGAGCAGTTGCCCAGTCTGACCTGTGGGATTTCTTCCAGGTGTCCCCCATTCAGGGTGATTACCTGGCTATTTACCTGGCTGGCAAAGGTCAGACCATTGCCTGTCGTAGCCCTGCTTGGTGGTGTTTTTGCTTTGTGCTCTGTGTTCTGGTATTCTGATCTTTGTAGCCAGATCTCAAATTTGCCTTTTTACTACTCGTTTATATTACCCCGTTTGCCCTTGACATACTCTGATATTTGTTGCCTTACCCTGGACTTTGCCTTTCACTATTTGTTTGTCTTATCCTTTTTGTCCTACTCTCCTGGCATTTGACCTTGGGCTTCTTGACTTCCCCGCCTCACGGCTTGTCCAGGAGAAGTGACTCAGCATCACATAAATATGCTTAACATTGAATCTCTTTCCCATAATTGGTTAATTGACTGCTAGGTGGGCGGTGCTAGGACAGAGGCATGGTGCAAAATATTCCATTCTGTGCTGCATGAAAGTAAAATTACAGGTAACAAATTTTTCCTATTCTTCTTAATGTAGTAAATCTATTACAAATACTGTATATAACTGGTAACTAAAATGTTTAAAGAGTTAAACAAAAAAAAGAAAAAACAGAAATGGGTAAAGCACAAAGGACTATAGAAACAATGAAAAAGTAATTTGTTTTGCTATTACAATTATGCTCTATGTGCCATATTTTATTACCATTATTTTTTCCATCCAGCACAAAAGGCTATTATATAAAACCACCATAATTGTTGAATTTGTACTGCTTAAAGTATTTTTGCATTGAAAAGAAAATTAGATTTATACGTTATTCAAATGTTTTGTGAGTTCCAGCTAAGTAGATAAAACAAAATTAACCGCTTCCCGACCGCCCACTGTACATAAATGTCGGCGCTGCCTGGGCTCTGTGTAGCGCCGACGTTTATGAATGGTCAGTGGTCCCGCAGCCCTCAGGACCTCCAGGGTCCTGCAAGTGCTACGTTTGCGGTTCAGAGAGACAGCTCTGACAGGGGACATCATCAGGACCTGATTGGATCAGGTCCCAATGATGTTAACCCTTTGCTATCTTCTATATGCGGCGATCTATAGTGATCGCGGCATATAGAAGATAGTGAGAGGAGAGGGGGTCGTCCACTTACCTCTCGGATGGCCCCCTGATGCCTTCCAGGACCTGCCGTTGTTATGGCAGCTGGAGGTCACATGACCGCCTCCAGATCTGCCATATATGGTGTCCTGCTAGGCTCAGCCTGCAGTTGAAGCCTGGCAGGAGACAGACAGTGTAAAACTGTCAGCAAACTTCTCATGCAATGTAATACATGTCTATTACTTTGCATGAGAACAGTGATTAGAAAAATAAAAATTAATGTCCCATACAGGGACTAAGTAAAAATGTAAAAAAAAAAAGTCTAAAAATTTTTTTCAAACTGTTAAAAAAAATCACAAAATAAATAAAAATAAATAAATAAAATATTAAACCAATAAATCCGTATATTTATGCAAAAAGAGTACACATATTGGATATCGCCACGTCCGAAACAACCCGATCTATAAAACTGTCACACTAATTAACTCCTTCTGTGCACACCGTAATAAAAATAAATAAAAAACGTAGCAAAAAACTATGCTTTTTCATCATATCGCCAAACAAAAAGTGGGAAAAATGCGATCAAAAAGCAAAATGGAAATAAAAATGGTACCGCTGAAAAAGTCATCTTGCTCCGCAAAAAAAAAGCCACCATACAGCTCCATCAGCCAAAAAATCAAAAAGTTATAGCTCTCAGAATAAAGCGATGCAAAAAAATATTTTTTATATAAAATAGTTTTATTGTGTAAAAGCGCCAAAACATAAAAAAATATACAGTAAGTGTAGTATCGCTGTAAACGTACTGACCTGAAGAATAATGCTGCCTTATCACTTTTACCACATGCAGAACGGCATAAAAAAAACCTCAAAAAACAATTCCTGAATTGTTGGTTTTTGTTAATTTTACCTCCCAAAAAACGGAATAGAAAGCGATCAAAAAATGTCACGTACCCAAAAATGGTACCAATAAAAATGTCAACTCATCCCGCAAAAAACAAGCCTTCACATGACTCTGTCGGCCGAAATATGGAAAAATTATAGCTCTCAAAATATGGCGCTGCAAAAACTAGATTTTGCAAAAAAAAGCGTCTTTTAGTGTGTCATTCATAAAAACCCTATATAAATCTGGTATTTCTGTAATCGCACCGACCCAAAGAATAAAGTAATCTCATCATTTATACCGCACGAGGAATGGCATAAAAAATAAGTAAAACCAATTCTTCACCCGCTACTGATTTGTTTATTATGTCTCCCAAAGATCGCAGTAAGGCTCTGCTCACATTTATCCTGCGCTCTGCGCTGAGCACTTACACCAGAGTTTCCGTGTAAATCTCTGAAATACGTGATTCAGACGGAACCCATGACGGAAGATTCCCTGTAATGAGGCAGATATACACCACTGTGGATGTCGTCTAGCCTGTAATCCCACGGTGTCAGTTTTTTTAGCCGTGAATAAAAGTGGGGTTGGCCACAGTTTTGTGCACTTCTGAAAAAAAGGACACCGCTAAACAGAGGCCAGACGGAGTCCAGAGTAACTCTGCTGCCTCATTACAGTGAATGGATCCCGCAGGGGTTTCATCTGAATTACATCACTTGGAAATTTAGATGGAAACCCCGATGTAAGTGCTCAGCATAGAGCGCCGGATAAACAATATGTAAAATGTTCCCAATAAAAGCTTCAACTCAGTCCTCAAAAAAAACTGGTCGCCACTCAGGTCCGTCATCTGTTAAAAATATAAGGGACTTCCAAGTTACTGGTAGCAGAAAGGCTCTGGAAAAGCGAAATGGCTCTTGCCCCCCAAATGAAATTCAGAAAATGTTGTGCTCCCAAATCCAAATGCCTATTCTACAATAATTTGTTTTCCAATTGTCAAATAGCGCTCTGTCCCTCCCAGATCTCGCTGTATGGCTAAGCGGTACAATACAGCCACATATGGGGTATTGCCACTTTTAGAAGAAATTGTGTGACACATTTTGGCACCATTTTTACCCATTGCCCTGTGTGAAAATGTAAAATCTGAGGGTAAAACATTTTTTTGTGGTCAAAATATAATTATGTTTTCTTCACTGCCCAATGGTATAAATGTAAAAATTAAAAAATACTCACTACTTCCCTAGATGAATTCCTTGAGAGGTGTAGTTTACAAAATGGGGTCACTTGTGGGGGTTTCTGCTGTTTCGGCATGTCAGCGACTCTTCAAATGTGACATGGTGTCTGCAACCTATCCCAGCCAACATAGCGCTCCTTTCTCTTCCGAACCCTGCCGTACACCACAGCAGTGGTTTTCCCCCATATATGGGGTATCGGCATACTCAGGAAAAATTGCACAGCAAATTTCATGGTGCAATTTCTTCTGTTACCCTTATGATAATGCAAAATTAGGAGATGAAAAACATTTTTTGTGGGAAAAATGTGAAAATTTTATTTTTATGGCTCAATATTATAAACTTCTGTGAAGCACCTTGGGGTGCAAGGTGCTCACCACACATCTAGATAAGTTCCCTAAGGGGTCTAGTTTCCAAAATGGTGTCACTTGTGGGGGGTTTCCACTGTTTAGGCACATCAGGGGCTCCCCAAATGCAACATGGCGTCCGCTAATTATTCAAGCAAATTTTACATTCAAAAAGTCAAATGGCGCTCCTTCCCTTCCAAACCCTGCCGTGCGCCCAAACAGCGGTTTTCCTCTACATATTGGGTATCAGTGTGTTCAGGAGAAATTGCACAACAAATTTCATGGTGCAATTTATCCTATTACCCTTATGATAATGCAAAATTAAGGGATGAAAAACGATTTTGTGGGAAAAATGTGAAAATTTTATTTTTACAGCTCAATATTATAAACTTCTGTGAAGCACCTTGGGCTTCAAGGTGCTCACCACACATCTAGATAAGTTCCATAAGGGGTCTAGTTTCCAAAATGGTGTCACTTGTGGGGGGTTTCCACTGTTTAGGCACATCAGGAGCTCTCCAAACGCAACATGGCACCTGCTAATTATTCAAGCAAATTTTACATTCAAAAAGTCTAATGGCGCTCCTTCCCTTCCGAACCCTGCAGTGCGCCCAAACAGTGGTTTTCCCTCACATATGGGGTTTCAGCGCGCTCATGAGAAATTTCACTACAAATTGTGTATTCCATTTTTTCCTGTTACCCTTGTGAAAATAAAAAAATTGGGTCTAAAATAACATTTTTGTGAAAAAAAGTTAAATGTTCATTGTTTTCTTCCACATTCCAAAAATTCCCGGGAAACACCTGAAGGGTTAATAAACTTCTTGAATGTGGTTTTGAGCACCTTGAGGGTTTTTAGAATGGTGTCACTTTTGGGTATTTTCTGTCATAAAGGCCCCTCAAAGTCACTTCAAATAAGATGTGGTCCCTAAAAAAATGTTTTTGTAAATTTTGTTGGAAAAATGAGAAATCGCTGGTCAACTTTTAACCCTTATAGCTTCCTAACAAAAAAAATTTTGGTTCCAAAATTGTGCTGATGTAAAGTAGACATGTGGAAAATGTTATTTATTAACTATTTTGTTTGACATATCTCTCTGATTTAAGGGCATGAAAATTAAAAGTTTGAAAATTGCAAAATTTTCAAAATTTTCGCCAAATTTCTGATTTTTTCACAAAGTGATATCGAAGAAATTTTACCACTATCATGAAGTACAATATGTCACGAAAAAACATTCTCAGAATCAGGGGAATCCATTGAAGCGTTCAAGAGTAATTACTTCATAAAGTGACAGTGGTCGGAATTGAAAAAATTGGGCCGGTCACGAAGGCAAAAACAGGCTCTGGCGCGAAGTGGTTAAATATTCTGAAAAACAAAATTAAATATTCTGAAAAACAACTTTAATCACTTCATGACTGAACCCAACTTTTAGTATTTCTGTTTTACGTTTAGACTTGACCCTTTAACAAGGCTTCCCCTAGTCAGTGTCCAATTTTTTCAATGCTATCTTAAAGGAATAGTGTAGCAAACAAATATATACTACAAAGGTATAGATTAGCTTCTAAAGTAAATTTCTATCCTTAAGTAGCATTTTGCTCTATTTTCAGCTAAATATAATAAAAATGTTGTGTATTAATTTGTTATTATACATCTACAGTATATTAATGTTGTTAAAGTTGTGAAAGTTTTATATTTCTGATACAGGGTTCAAAAAATTCCTCTTCATAGACAAATGTTTCAAGGATCATATGCTGGCTACATGGAACCACCATTATAGCGAATTTACTGCAGAAGCGTGGTGTCACAGGGTAATTCCTCAATTATAACTCCATAACTTAGACCAGTTTCACTCATGTCCACCGACCGCCTGGTATCCTGATCTGAGTTAACTGCTTCATTTAAGCCCTTGATCCTAGCATATTTCATGGATGTGTGAAACTGACCTTAACCACTTCACATCATATGTCGTGTCCATGACTTTGATGCGGGCTTGCATGCCTAGCCCACATCTTTCCTGGCAGATGAAGGCTGATTTAATTAGCTATCATCCGCCTTTAACAGCCATGTGTGGAATTCAGTTCTGCCTGCGGCTGTTAACATGTTAAATGGGCACAGAAAAATGATTCGACTCCCGGTCGGTGTGTGTTAGGTGGTCCCACTGTCAGAGAATGATAGCAACAGCACTTAACATGCACCAGAAGGGGGGCTGAGACATTCCATGTGCCCATTGACATGCCCGTAACATGATTGTGGGGTGCCGATGGGTTGTCATGACAGACGCGGGTCTACTGAAAACCTCCATGATTGTCATGACAATTCTCCTGTCACAGCCAGCACTTAGCTGGCGTTCATAAGAGATTGTGATTTCAGCTATACATATCAATGCATCAGCACTGCTACGTATAGAACAAGCGATAAGACGATTGCAGGTTCAAGTCCCCTAAGGAAACTATTATATACACTAAAAAGTGGGGAAAAAAAGTTTTGTAAAATATGAAAAAAATACAAAGGTTCAAATCACCGCCCTTTGCCCCACTAAAAATAAAATAAAAAATAAATAAATACACATATTTGGTATTGCTGCATTCATAACAGTCCAATCTATCAAAATATAAAATAAATTAATCTTATCGGTAAACGTCGCAGAAAAAATCTAAACGTCAGAATTACGTTTTTTTGGATGCCACAACATTGCAATATAATGCAGTAAGAGGCAATAAAAATATTGTATCTACTCCAAAATTATATCAGTAAAAGTGTTCTCTCAGGGCGCAAAAAATAAGCCCTCACACAGCCCCATATCCCGAAAAATTAAAATGTTATGGGACTCTGAAAATGGTAACACAAGTAAAATAATTTTTTTTTAAATTTCCTAATTCTTTTTCACCACTTAAATTTAAAAAAATATATATATACTGTATATATATATAAGTATATATATATATATATATATATATATACATATACAGTGCCTACAAGTAGTATTCAACCCCCTACAGATTTAGCTGGTTTGATAAGATGCAAATAAGTTAGAGCCTTGAAACTGCAAACGAGAGTAGGTTTTATGAACAGAAGCATAAATCTTACAAACCAAAAAGTTATGTTGCTCAGTTGAATTTTATTAAATTTTAAACATAAAAGTGTGGGTCAATTATTATACAACCCCTATGTTTAATATTTTGTGGAATAACCCTTGTTTGCAATTACAGCTAATAATCGTCTTTTATAAGACCTTATCAGGCCCGCACAGGTCTGTGGAGTTATCTTGGCCCACTCCTCCATGCAGATCTTCTCCAAGTTATCTAGGTTCTTTGGGTGCCTCATGTGGACTTTATTCTTGAGCTCCTTCCACAAGTTTTCAATTGGGTTAAGGTCAGGAGACTGACTAGGCCACTCCAACACCTTGACTTTTTCCCTCTTGAATCAGGCCTTGGTTTTCTTGGCTGTGTACTTTGGGTCGTTGTCTTGTTGGAAGATGAAATTATGACCCATCTTAAGATCCTTGATGGAGGAGCGGAGGTTCTTGGCCAAAATCTCCAGGTAGGCCGTGCTATCCATCTTCCCATGGATGCAGACCAGATGGCCAGGCCCCTTGGCAGAGAAACAGCCCCACAGCATGATGCTGCCACCACCATGCTTGACTGTAGGGATGGTATTCTTGGGGTCGTATGCAGTGCCATCCAGTCTCCAAACGTCACGTGTGTGGTTGGCACCAAAGATCTCGATCTTGGTCTCATCAGACCATAGAACCTTGAACCAGTCTGTCTCAGAGTCCTCCAAGTGATCATGAGCAAACTGTAGACGAGCCTTGACATGACGCTTTGAAAGTAAAGGTACCTTACGGGCTCGTTTGGAACGGAGACCATTGCGGTGGAGTACGTTACTTATGGTATTGACTGAAACCAATGTCCCCACTGCCATGAGATCTTCCCGGAGCTCCTTCCTTGTTGTCCTTGGGTTAGCCTTGACTCTTCGGACAAGCCTGGCCTCGGCACGGGAGGACACTTTCAAAGGCTGTCCTGGCTGTGGAAGGCTAACAGTAGTTCCATAAGCCTTCCACTTACGGATGATGCTCCCAACAGTGGAGTCACGTAGGCCCAACTCCTTGGAAAGGGTTTTGTACCCCTTGCCAGCCTTGCGACCCTCCACGATCTTGTCTCTGATGACCTTGGAATTCTCCTTTGTCTTTCCCATGTTGCCCATGTCTGAGTGCTGTTCACAAGTTTGGGGAGGGTCTTAAATAGTCAGAAAAGGCTGGCAAAAGAGATCTTTAATCCACACATGTGAAGCTCATTATTCTTGGTGCCTGAACTACTTCTTAATACTTTTGGGGGACCAAACAGAATTCTTGTAGTTTGAGGGGTTGAATAATAAATGACACTCTGAATTAACTTTTAACGTTTTTTAAAAAAAAAAAATTGCTGCAGTGCATTTCCCACTTCCAGGCTGATCTACAGTACAAATGTCACAATGCCAAGTTAATTCCGCATGTGTCAACCAGCTAAATCTGCAGGGGGTTGAATACTACTTGTAGGCACTGTATATATATATATATATATATATATATATATATATATATATATATATATATATATGGTGTCTGTGTAATTGCACTGACATGGAAAATCATATTGCCAGGTCAGTTTTGCTATATAGTGAACATGGTAAAAAACCTAAAAATACAATTCTGGAATTGCACTTTTTTGCTACTTCAACGCACTTGGAGTTTTTTTCCCATGATAAAATGAATGATGTCATTCAAAAGTGCAACTCGTTCCGCAAAAAACAAGCCCTCATAGGGTTATGTGGTTGTAAAAAATAAAAAAATTATGACTCATGTAAGAAGCGGAGGAAAAAAATGAAAACAAAAATACGGAAATTGACAGCGGCATGAAGGGATTACAGAGAGTCTGTCAGCACAAAATGACTGTTCAAATCAAGCACAGACACTTGTATGGTGTCCATTTTAGGACATGATCAGATATCAAAGTCAAACATCAGAAAGATTTCATATATAAAAATAGTTGATGAAGGCGCTGGTAGGCTGTTCACTTACAGCAGCTGCGAATTTAGGGACAAAGAACCACTGTTTGTCAACTGGTGAGTGTATTAAAAAGGTTAGGGTTTAAATTCACGCTAAGGTAGTGATGCAGACTCGGGTTGAGTAGGTAAAAGAAGTTATTTTTTATTTATTATTTATAATTAGTGCGGTATTATAAAAGGATTTGGTTTAAAATATTTTTCATAAAAACAATGCATTAGGCAAAGAGAGGTAAGAGGAGCATAAAATAGGTCTTTCTGAGAGGATAGGCATGATCACTTTGGGTTGAGGTGTTGGTTGAGACGGCCTGTTGGGTTCAGAGGTGGGGAGCCTGTAAGGAAGAGAATTAGATTGTTTAGGCCCAGTTGAGGGGTGGTGGTCTGTGGTGTTGGTAGTAGAAAAACGCAACAATTACCTGGTTGGATGATTGGTAGGCTGTTGATTATTGATGCGGTGAAAGGGGAGCTGTCCAAGGTTTCTGCAATGTAAATATGTAGCACCCTGAGGATTCGGCTGCTACAGGGGTATTGCACCTCAAGCCAGAGGTGTGATATTCCACTCCCGGGTAAGGATGGAGTGTGGAACTGAGCTCAGTAGGCTGCATGCACTACATACATCCCATTTCCGGGGGACAGATCAATGGTACTCCCACTAGGTATATGTGCAGGTACGATAGTGTCTGTCCCTGGCTGGAGTGGGAGGGGGGTGGAACATCCCAGTAGTGTAGGGGCAGATAGGGGGAGCAGTCTGGGTAATGCTAGGAGCTCATTGGGTGCTGGTCACCTGAGCTCACACATAGAGGGAGTATATAAGGTGGGAACCATCTTAGAACAGGGTCTTTTGTAGAGGTTTGGTCAGACAAGCAGAGCAGCTCAGCCAGCTCCAAGGCCAAGAGAGTGAGAGAGAGGAGAAAAGAAGGACCCAGAGGGGGAGAAGAGGGAACTCCAAGAACCCAAAATTAGACCAGAGGGTGAAGAGTTGGCACAAAGGTACCAGATCCCAAGCTGGTGGAGGGCACTAATCCTTAGCCAGAGACCGGAGGTCGTGGGCAGGATCTGCCACGACCACCCACTAAATCCACCCGGAAGGCAAACCAAGAATAGGGTCAGGGAACCCAGAGATAAGGGTTTTACCAACAAGAGGCCCGAGGGAGCCGGACATAGGTGGATCCCTGGTGGGGAAGGCCAGAGAGAAGGACAAGTCAGAAAGGGAGCTCAGGAACACGCTCCAGAATCACCTGGGGGTTGGCCGAGTCCAGGACCTGGTGGACGCAGCACGGCTCGGGTGGTCACTCAAGGCCGGAGTGACCAACACAAAAGCAGTAAGTAAAAACCCTGAACTGCACAGCCCGACTCTGAGTTTCATTACCATCCTCACTGCACCTCCACAACCACCATCCTCTGCAACTGACCCCCTGAGGCTATACCCCTCCCGTTGGGGGTTATACTACCTGAGCTGCACACACACCACCAGCCTCAGCGGACCCTGCTGCAGCGGCGGCCGTAGTGACCGCAAATCAACGGGTGGCGTAGTCGACACTAAAGAACATCCAGCAACATCTGTAGGGCTGCCACACACTGAGCTTGACACCCTGGGCACGGACCGGGTCACCGCCACTCGGAGACTACAACCCCCATCTGATCCGGCTCCGGGTATCCCCCAAACAACACTGGCCCAGGGGGTGCGTCAACTTTGGCGTAGTCGGCAGGATTACGTGCCCGCAACAACCGGGTACTGCGTGCCTGAAGAAAAGTTCACCGTTACCTCAAAAAGAAGTCTCCCGCCGGTTCCGGAGGGTCCCCGCCAATGGACCCCATCACAGGTCGTTTCCCGCCGGTTGTCCGCCATTTGCAGCTTTTTCCCTCCATCCATGGAGTTTCCCGCCACTGGGAGACGATTCCCGCCATTTCCAAAGATTTCCCGCCTTGGAAGAGCGGACGCCATTATGGGCGTGCCAGAGGGTGGCAAAAGGCCACCTCCCATCGTGGGCCAGGTCGAAGAATGGCGCCAAAAGCGGAAACCGCGCCCACCAACAGAGACTGTGATGCTGGAAGTGTCCATCAGCGTGAGAGAACTGCCCCTGGAACTGACAATCACAAAGTTGCCCCGGGACCACCTTCAATGTGGGCGGAGACAGAAGAAAAGAACGAAGATGGGTGCAGCCTGGAGGAGTCTGGAGAGAGCGCACCCGGAGACAAGAAGTCTGGAGAGGACTCCGGAGAAGTCGTACCCGGAGATGGAGGGAGAGGCAGGCAGCACCGACCCAGTGGTCAGGAGCCTGCTGCAAGCAACAACGCCACTAGGCTTAGTGGAAATCCTAGCACAGCTCCCCCGAGACCGGGAGTGTGCACAGACCGCGCTGGAGGGCCTCGCACGGAGGATGGCCCAGGTGCAGCAAGACACGCTGACGGAGTGGAGCCGTGAGATGGCCCAGCAGACCGGAACCCGTCAGCGGAGCACGCCACCCGAGACGAGGAGACAGACCGCCTCTGAGGATGGTGCAGGAGGAGTGAAGGCCGGAGACGGCGCCGAGAAGGGAGCTGAACGGACGGAGGCAGGTAAAGGGGACGTCACTACCCCGAGCCGAGAAACCGTGAGCCTGCCCCAGCTCCCCGTCGCAGAGCCCGAAATTCCCCCTGCCGTGCCCGTCGCTGCATCGTCACTGTGCCGGACTAGGCCTCAAGTAGAAGCCGCGGCCGCGACCCCTGTGACGTCATACTCCTCGACCCTGAGCGCGGCGAAGCAGGAAATACCATCGGCCTGGTCGCAAGGTCTAGTACCTCCGGGCGCCGCAATTCCAACAGCGCCCCCTACCTCCACGGAGCCACCGGCCTGGTCGCAGGGCCGAGTACCCCCGGGCGCCGCCGTCCTTACGGTGCCCTTTACCTTTAGGGTGCCCCAAGCCTGGTCGCAAGGCCTGGTCAATCCGGGCGCCGCTTCCATCAACGCGCCCTCAACATCTCGAGTGCTGCACCTGGGCGAAGATCTATTTGCCCAGCACACGTGCCCGGATGGGCAGCCCTTTGTATGGCCCCAGGAGTACTACCAACTGGAACTCCAAAGAGCAAGGCCCCTGTGCGAGCCCCTGATTCCGGCTCCGAAGCCCGTCAGGAGAACCCCGCTCCCGCTAGAAGAAGCACAATTCGAGTGGGACCCCACCGGAGGAGATCTCATGGGGTTCACTCAAGAAACGCGGGCAGCCGCAGCAGAGCGAGTGGAGTGCTGCCGCCAGCAGTTGGCAGCCTTTGAGCAAGAGCGGAAAGAGAGGCGGATCCGAGAGCAGCGGCTGCAAGAACAGAGCGCAGGGCAGAAGAGCCGGACCAGGAGGAACCCCCGTGCAGCTCATGGTCCCCGTACCACCGGGACTGTGATTAAATTCAACCTGCAGCATGGGTGGGGCTTCATAAAAGACCATCATACCCCCGGCGACGTCTTTGTAACCCACAGAGACGTAGAAAGCCATCTGCCGGAGGGACACAGAGGACGTGATCTGTACGTAGGGGACGAGGTCACGTTCACCCGGCACAAATGTGCCAAAGGACCCTACGCCCTCCATGTGCATCGCCTGACGGAGGAGGAGCTGCGGTGTGAGGAGGAGCAAGAGGACCCGGACGGGTCTGAAGATAAAGAAGGAGCAGGAGGACGCCGTCGTTAAAGTACGGTAAAGAGACTGTAAATAGTTACCCGTCGGGGTACAGTGAACTGTTGCTGCTTTAAATATGTCCCCGTTGGGACAAGAGTAAACTGTTACCCGTATTTCCCTTAATCCCACTGACCGAGGACTGAGAGCGGTCATTCCTTCCTTATACCTGGCCGAGGACTGAGAGCGGCCATACTTTCCCCTTGTATATAGTTGCGCTTCTTAAAGTGCCCCCTACCGGTTTTATAGGAAACTGTTGTTTTTTTCTACAAGAGACTGTCGCACTTTACCCGGTCACAAGTCGCACCGTGGCCGGAGGAGCAAGAGTGTTAATATATATATATAATGTTTTATATGTTATTGTTGTTATAAAAATTTGTATGTTTGATGTTTTTATTCTCTTACAGCCCGAGGACGTGCTGTGATTTACCAGGGGGGAATGTAGCACCCTGAGGATTCGGCTGCTACAGGGGTATTGCACCTCAAGCCAGAGGTGTGATATTCCACTCCCGGGTAAGGATGGAGTGTGGAACTGAGCTCAGTAGGCTGCATGCACTACATACATCCCATTTCCGGGGGACAGATCAATGGTACTCCCACTAGGTATATGTGCAGGTACGATAGTGTCTGTCCCTGGCTGGAGTGGGAGGGGGGTGGAACATCCCAGTAGTGTAGGGGCAGATAGGGGGAGCAGTCTGGGTAATGCTAGGAGCTCATTGGGTGCTGGTCACCTGAGCTCACACATAGAGGGAGTATATAAGGTGGGAACCATCTTAGAACAGTGTATTTTGTAGAGGTTTGGTCAGACAAGCAGAGCAGCTCAGCCAGCTCCAAGGCCAAGAGAGTGAGAGAGAGGAGAAAAGAAGGACCCAGAGGGGGAGAAGAGGGAACTCCAAGAACCCAAAATTAGACCAGAGGGTGAAGAGTTGGCACAAGAGTACCGGATCCAAAGCTGGTGGAGGGCACTAATCCTTAGCCAGAGACCGGAGGTCGTGGGCAGGATCTGCCACGACCACCCACTAAATCCACCCAGAAGGCAAACCAAGAATAGGGTCAGGGAACCCAGAGATAAGGGTTTTACCAACAAGAGGCCCGAGGGAGCCGGACATAGGTGGATCCCTGGTGGGGAAGGCCAGAGAGAAGGACAAGTCAGAAAGGGAGCTCAGGAACACGCTCCAGAATCACCTGGGGGTTGGCCGAGTCCAGGACCTGGTGGACGCAGCACGGCTCGGGTGGTCACTCAAGGCCGGAGTGACCAACACAAAAGCAGTAAGTAAAAACCCTGAACTGCACAGCCCGACTCTGAGTTTCATTACCATCCTCACTGCACCTCCACAACCACCATCCTCTGCAACTGACCCCCTGAGGCTATACCCCTCCCGTTGGGGGTTATACTACCTGAGCTGCACACACACCACCAGCCTCAGCGGACCCTGCTGCAGCGGCGGCCGTAGTGACCGCAAATCAACGGGTGGCGTAGTCGACACTAAAGAACATCCAGCAACATCTGTAGGGCTGCCACACACTGAGCTTGACACCCTGGGCACGGACCGGGTCACCGCCACTCGGAGACTACAACCCCCATCTGATCCGGCTCCGGGTATCCCCCAAACAACACTGGCCCAGGGGGTGCGTCAAATACAGGAGTCAGTATATTAGATATTAGCCCCTGCTGGAGAGTATAGTTTATAGCGAAGCATGTACTTACAGAAATCAGTAGTGGAGTTCTTGATAGTGGTCCACAATAGAGTGCTTGGTTAGATGGGTGGTGAGCCTTTAGGTTGCTTTTGCTTAGATGCTTGGCTCAAGGTTTTTTGTTCCTTAAGAGGTAGGAAAATACAACATGTAAGGATCAAGTAGGGTAACCCTAGTGGTGGTGTAGGTTACTAGAGTTTAGTGGAGTAAAAAAGTACCTATTAACATTCTTAGGTGAGGACTAGAGATGAGCGTTGTTCTACTCGAACTGTTCGCCAATCTCAAATTCGAGCTGTTTTGGGCGGTGTTCGAGCCGGTCGGCGAACACGAACAATTTGAGAAAAATTCGGCTGTTCGAGGTTATGTTCGATAACTGTTCGTGCACCAAAATCATAACTGGATTTTTTCTCAGTAATGATGAAAATTAATGTTAATACGCAGTTTGAGTGTACAGCAGGGCGGGGGGAGGGGCAGGGGATGGATCTCTGCAGGAACAATGAAGATCTCCATTTTTTTTTCTCTTTCCCGCATTTGCAGTGGGGAGGTGCAATCTGTCAGCCTATCAGCAGCGCACACACGGAGCGAAGTGCTTTTTTTCACACAAGCAAGGGCATGTGTGATTGGCAGTGTATGTCACATGTCCTTGCCCTATAAGACCAAGCCATTTTCCCCGTCGCCACCATTTTCTCACTGCTGCAGCTGCGTGTTAGACGGCACCGCTGTTGCTGTGTGTGCTATACCTTGTTAATTTCAAGCCAAATTTCACACAAATCTACAGATAGCTTGGGAGTAGGGAAGAGTTGTGATTGCAGTCCTTTTAAGGACTAGGTTACAGCATTTCCTACGACTTTTATCAGGCAGGTCTGTGCTCTTAAATAGATAGATTGTGGGAGTAAAGACTAATTGTAATTGGAGTCCTTTTCAGGACTAGGTTACATCAGTTCCTATCAGTTTTTGCCAGGCAGGTCTGTGCCAGTGCTGTGCAAGTTTTTTTCACAGCATTTGGCTGAATCTAGCAAAGCTAATCCTTTTTGGCCTATTGCAGAGTGTGTTAGTCAGTGGAGTAGCCTATCTGTGTTGCAAGATATACCACCTGTGTATAGAATACCAATTTTTTTACTGCACCTAGTGAAGTAAAATCTTTTGGGCATAGCATCATTCTATTAGTCCATCTATACTGACCTCCATCAGGTTGCAAACTGAATATAATTTTTTTCTGCATCTAGCTCTGAAAAAATATTTGGGCTTCTAGCAGTGTGTGGGACTTGGTCTATTAGTCCATCTATACTGACCTCCATCAGGTTGCAAATTAAAAATAATTTTTTTCTTCATTTAGCTCTGAAAAAATATTTGGGCTTCTAGCAGTGTGTGGGACTTGTTCTATTAGTCCTTCTATACTGACCTCCAGCAGGTTGCAAATTGAATATAATTTTTTTCTGCATCTAGCTCTGAAAAAATATTTGGGCTTCTAGCGGTGTGTGGGACTTGGTCTATTAGTCCATCTATACTGACCTCCATCAGGTTGCAAATTAAAAATAATTTTTTTCTGCATCTAGCTCTGAAAAAATATTTGGGCTTCTAGCAGTGTGTGGGACTTGGTCTATTAGTCCATCTATACTAACCTCCATCAGGTTGCAAATTAAAAATAATTTTTTTCTTCATTTATCTCTGAAAAAATATTTGGGCTTCTAGCAGCGTGTGGGACTTGTTCTATTAGTCCATCTGTACTGACCTCCATCAGGTTGCAAATTAAAAATAATTTTTTTCTGCATCTAGCTCTGAAAAAATATTTGGGCTTCTAGCAGTGTGTGGGACTTGGTCTATTAGTCCATCTATACTGACCTCCATCAGGTTGCAAATTAAAAATAATTTTTTTCTGCATCTAGCTCTGAAAAAATATTTGGGCTTCTAGCAGTGTGTGGGACTTGGTCTATTAGTCCATCTATACTGACCTCCATCAGGTTGCAAATTGAATAAAAAAAATTTCTGCATCTAGCTCTGAAAAAATATTTGGGCTTCTAGCGGTGTGTGGGACTTGGTCTATTAGTCCATCTATACTGACCTCCATCAGGTTGCAAATTAAAAATAATTTTTTTCTGCATCTAGCTCTGAAAAAATATTTGGGCTTCTAGCAGTGTGTGGGACTTGGTCTATTAGTCCATCTATACTGACCTCCATCAGGTTGCAAATTAAAAATAATTTTTTTCTTCATTTAGCTCTGAAAAAATATTTGGGCTTCTAGCAGTGTGTGGGACTTGTTCTATTAGTCCTTCTATACTGACCTCCAGCAGGTTGCAAATTGAATATAATTTTTTTCTGCATCTAGCTCTGAAAAAATATTTGGGCTTCTAGCGGTGTGTGGGACTTGGTCTATTAGTCCATCTATACTGACCTCCATCAGGTTGCAAATTAAAAATAATTTTTTTCTGCATCTAGCTCTGAAAAAATATTTGGGCTTCTAGCGGTGTGTGAGACTTGGTCTATTAGTCCATCTATACTGACCTCCATCAGGTTGCAAATTAAAAATAATTTTTTTCTGCATCTAGCTCTGAAAAAATATTTGGGCTTCTAGCAGTGTGTGGGACTTGGTCTATTAGTCCATCTATACTGACCTCCATCAGGTTGCAAATTGAATAAAAAATTTTTCTGCATCTAGCTCTGAAAAAATATTTGGGCTTCTAGCGGTGTGTGGGACTTGGTCTATTAGTCCATCTATACTGACCTCCATCAGGTTGCAAATTAAAAATAATTTTTTTCTGCATCTAACCCAGCCAATAGTTTTGGCCTAATACCATAGTTTGGCCACTCAGCTCTGCTCGGTTACCATCCATTGTTTTTTTGTGCAAACAACTCCAGAGTTGTGAATTAGTTAACCACCAAAATGAGTGGAAAAAGGCCTGCTGCTGGTGGAAAGGGGAATAGGCGTGTTGGGAAGGGGAAAATAGGTTGTGTCCGTGGGGTAGGTGCAGAAGAAAGACCATCTTCCAGCCAAACTAAAATGTCTACTTCTTTTAGCGGACAATGTGATAAGATCCCTTTCTTACGGCCACGCCAATCGCTACAAATTCCAGATGAGGCACAAAAACAGCAGGTGCTTCAACGGATATCAAGTGCTCCTTTAAGTGGGCTCTCCTCCACATCAACTTCAACATCACAAATACTCCAGTCCTTAAAGGTGTCACCCAAATCGCACTTGCTTCCTCACAGCTCCCAAATCTCCAGCTGCCCGTCTGAGTATGAGGTAGAACAGATGGTTGAGTCTGCAGAGCTGTTTACTCATACTATAGCCTGGGAATCAGAGGTCGACTCCAGCGCTTCTGTGAATCCAGACGAGGAAATGATCTGCACTGATGCCCAGAATCTTTATGAGTCGGATCCAGGACCAGACGCAGAAGGTTCTGACCATAATGTAGACCCTCATTCCCAAACTGTAACTCCTGTTGGTGGAGACAATGAGGAAGACGATGATAAGACTCAAATACCTGATTGGAGCGACAACTTTAGTTTTTTGTCAGGGCAGGAACAGGTTGGCTCTGAGGACGACGGGTGTGATAACGCACAGGGTGATGATGATGAGGTCGGAGATCCCACTTACTGTCAACCCACAGTCAGCCAAGAGATGAGGTCAGCAGAGGAGGTGGAGGAAGATGCTAGTGACGACGAGGTCAGGTTGCGCCTTCCTGGACAGAGACGTAGTACTGGAAGCACGTCAACAACTGCATCCTGAAACACAACTCTGCCTCTCACCACAAGTCGTGGTGGCTCTTCAGGTCGCATGGGTGCTAAGCCTTGCATAACCTGGGCATTTTTTCAGATCGATAAAGATGACCCAACTCGTGTTATCTGTAACATTTGTCAGCAAAAGCTAAGTAGAGGCCAAAAAATACATAGTTTGAGTACTTCATGCATGAACCGGCACATGGACATGAAGCATAAGTTGCAGTGGGAAGCTCAGTGTGCTACAATGCGGTCTAGCCGGCCGGGCCAACCACCGTCTGCCATATCTTGTGCATCCGCGGCCTCTTCATCCTCTGTGACTGGGGGGACAGCAGTCACACCTGTTTTGGGGCGCAGACCTGCCACCTCTTTACCCGCAACAGCCAGCGTGATTGGCAGGTCATCATTTTCTTTGGAGGTGGTAACACCAGCTGGTCTTGAGCGCTGTCCGACATCGATAGCACCACCTTTGGATCAAGGCAACCTAACATGTCCGCCTGCATCTTCCTCACAGACCGGCAGTTTGCCGGGGACACCCTTATCAACCCCGTTTAAGCACAATAGCCAGCCCTCGGTCCCTCAGATGTGGACAAGTAAAAGACCATTTCCTCCTAGCCATGAGAAAGCTAAGAGGTTGAATTTCACCATCTGCAAGCTCTTGGCTACAGAAATGCTGCCTTTCCGCCTGGTGGACACAGAGGATTTTCGAGACCTTATGTCCGTCGCAGTGCCCCAGTACCAGATGCCCAGTCGGCACTACTTCTCAAAGAAAGGTGTGCCTGCGCTCCACCAGCATGTCGCACACAACATCACCGCTTCTTTGAGAAACTCTGTGTGTGACAGGGTGCATTTCACCACAGACACTTGGACGAGTAGGCATGGACAGGGGCGTTACATGTCGCTGACTGGGCACTGGGTAACTATGGTGACAGCAGGACAAGGGGCTGCTGTCCAAGTCTTGCCGTCCCCACGAGTTGTGCGTCAATCCTCTTTATGTCAAAGTTCCTCCACTGCTTCTGCCTCCTCAACCTCCTCTCGGTCTTCCACCTGCACCCAAAGCCTGTCTGGTCATGCCACAAGCTTTCTAACTGCGCAGAAGGGATCCTGCACACCTCCTTACTATGCTGGCAGTAGGGCTCAACGTCATCAGGCGGTTTTTACATTGAAATGTCTGGGAAATGTGAGTCACACAGCTGAGGAGTTGTGGTCAGCTCTGGAGAACCAATTTCATGAATGGTTGTCTCCACTGGACCTGAAACCAGGGAAGGCCGTGTGCGACAATGCTGCAAACCTGGGTGCGGCCCTTCGCCGGGGCAATGTCACACATGTGCCTTGTATGGCTCAATTGTTGAACCTGGTTGTCCAGCAATTTTTAGCCCACTATCCCAGACTAGATGGCCTTCTGCAGAGGGCACGGTCGCTGTGTGCTCACTTCCGCCGTTCGCATCCCGCAGCTCAGCGACTTACATCTCTACAGAAGTCGTTGGGCCTGCCACTTCACCGGCTAAAATGCGATGTGCCTACCCGGTGGAATTCAACTCTGCACATGTTGCAGCGACTGTGGCAGCACCGACAAGCCCTGGTGCAATACGTTCTGACGTATAGCCTGGGCCAACGAGATTCAGAGGTGGGGCAAATCACGCTGGAGGAGTGGTCTCAGATCAGGGACCTATGCACCCTTCTGCACAGTTTTGAAATGGCGACGAAGATGTTTAGTGCTGACGATGCCATTATCAGCATGACTATTCCGGTGATTTACATGCTGGAGCACATGTTAAACAGAATTCGGAGTCAGGTGGTGGCACAAGAGGAGGTGGAGGAAGTAGAGGAGGAGGAGTTGTATGCGGAAGGGCTAACATCTGCAAGGTCCAGACGGTCGGCAGCACCAGGGCGGCAGGCATGTGAGGGTGGGGGAGATGATTTTACCAGGGCGCATGGTAGCAGCCAAACTAGTGAGGAAGGTGCAGGAGCCCAGGAAGAAGTGGAGGACGAACTGATGGAAGACTCATCAGATGAGGGAGACCTTGATCACATTTCTGTTGTGCGAGGTTGGGGGGAGAGGACAGAGGAAGGAAGCATGATTGTTACCTCGCCACCAACACAACAGGGACTTGGTGCTCCTGGATGCGCAACACACATGAGTGCCTTCTTGCTGCACTACCTGCAACATGACCCTCGAATTGTGAGAATTAGAAATAATCCTGACTACTGGGTTGCCACACTGTTAGATCCCCGGTACAAAAGTAAATTTGCAGAAATTATTCCTGCCATAGAAAGGGATGCACGCATGCAGGAGTATCAGCAGAGACTGTTGCAGAATCTTACATGTGCTTTTCCACAAAATACCAGTGGTGCACGTAGTGAATCTCACAGTTCCAACTTGCCAACCGTGGGACCGTCAAGTGTTCAGCACTCAAACCGTGACAGAACCACAGTATCTGCTGGTAACATCAATTTTGCGGAATCATTTCACCACTTTTTTAGCCCATCCTTTGCAAGGCCACAGGAGACAAGAAGTCTGACACATAGTCAACGCCTAGAGACGATGGTACAGGAGTATCTCCAAGTAAACATTGAAGCCACGACTGTGTCACTGGACCCTTGCTCTTTTTGGGCTTCCAATCTGGATAAATGGCCGGAGCTAGCCACTTACGCCTTGGAGATCTTGTCATGCCCCGCAGCCAGCGTTCTGTCTGAACGTGTGTTCAGCGCTGCTGGTGGTGTGCTGACAGATAAGCGCACGCGGCTCTCCACTGATAATGTAGACAGACTCACGTTCATAAAGATGAACAAATCATGGATCCGAAACGACTTTTCTACCCCTGTGTCATCCTGGGGAGAGTAAAAGCTTGATGATTGGTTAAAATCACCCTACCAACCGTTTTAAGCTTTCAAATTACTAATCATGTTTATCTGTATCTTGACTGGAAAATAATTTGGGCTTTGTAGCAGTGTGCAGCACTGATCCTATTAGGCCATCTATACTAAAGCTTCACCAGATTTAAAATTAAAAATAATTTTTAGCTGCATCTAGCCCGGAAAATAATTTTGGGGCTCCGAGATGCGCAAGGCACATAAGTGCCTTCTTGCTGCACTACCTGCAGCATGACCCTCATATTGTCAGAATTCGAAGTAATCATGACTACTGGGTTGCCACACTCTTAGATCCCCCAAACTTTTCGATCAACCTTTTCATTTTAATAAAGACCAAAAAAATGGTCATTTTTGAAATTATAAGCATTAGCAGGTTGTTAGAAACTGAAATCAAACAGTTTTCAACTCAAAACTTTATTCTAGGTGATGTTACATTTTCACATAGGACCCCTTGTTCGAAAGGAGCTTCTGAACTCTCTCGTCCATTGAATTTGTCAGGTTTTGGATGGTTTCTGCTTCAATTGTTTTGCATGAGGACAGAATACCCTCCCAGAGCTGTTGCTTAGATGTGAACTGCCTCCCGCCATCATAGACACTCCTTTTAATGATGCTCCAAAGGTTCTGAATGGGGTAGAGGTCAGGGGAGCATGGGGGTCACACCATAAGTTTGTCCCCTTTTATGCCCATATCAGCCAGAGATGCAGATGTTTTATGTGCAGCATGAGATGGTGCATTATCATGCAGAAAAATGATCTTGCTGTGAAATACACGGTTCTTCTTCTTGAACCATGGCAGGAAGTGCTGTTTGAGAAAATCCACATACATTATGGAGTTCATCTTTAGCGCCTTCAGGGATCCTAAAGGGGCCGACAATCTCTCTCCCCATGATTCCAGCCCAAAACATTACTCCACCTCCTCCTTGTTGGCGCTGTAGCCGTGTTTGCGTGGGGTGTCCATCAACCAGCCATCCTCCACTCCATCCATCTGGACCATCGAGCGCTGCACGGCACTCATCCGTGAACAAA
The DNA here is from genome assembly GCF_046119375.1 of Phyllobates terribilis. NCBI lineage: Eukaryota > Metazoa > Chordata > Amphibia > Anura > Dendrobatidae > Phyllobates > Phyllobates terribilis. The sequence goes on from NW_027362762.1 coordinate 805,485,714, forward strand.
ACAGTTTTGAAATTAGTCTTCATGTAATGTTTGGCCCACTGGAGCCGTTTCTGCTTGTGTGAAGTGGATAGAGGAGGTCGACAGGATGGCGCATGCACAGCTGCAAACCTCTGAAGGACCCTGCATCTTGTTGTTCGGGGGACGTTGGAGGCACAAGCAGCTTCAAAAACTTGTCTGCTGCTATGACAAGGCTTTTTTGCCGCTGCTCTTTCAACCTGACGTAATTGCCTGTAGGAAAGAGTCTTCAATTTGCCCTTATCAGCACGCACACGTGTGTACTGTGAATCAGCTACATACTTCTTGATTGCCAAGACACTTCATCCTGATCATCGCACAATGTTGATTGTAGTCATGCCTTGACCTAAACACTCCACAATTTGTTGCTTCTCAGCAGCCGACACATCCTTTTTCTTTCCCATTTTGGCAGAAAATGTAGGCTGCTTAATAATGTGAGAGAGCCTTCTTAAGTAGTCTTGCCTTTCATTGGACACACCTGCCAAACTAATTAGCACAGGTGTCTGCAATTGCTTACAGTGATATAAAGAGCCCTGACACACATCACCATCAATGAGTTTAACTGACAAACAAACAAATTCTTCCCTTATCACTCCTAAACACTTTTTGTATAATAATTTGGAACGCAGTGTACATGTGCTTTTCCACAAAACACCAGTGGTTCACGTAGTGAATCTTACAGTTCTAACTTGCCAACCGTGGTCTGTATGGAGTTGTTCAATAAAGGGCCCAAAATTAAGATAACATAGATGGGAGAGGTCTCTATGAATAGGAATTCCTAAGTATTTGATACCCTGTGAGGGCCAGGCAAAGGGAAAGTTGGACTGGATGGAATCCTATATGGATTTGGGGAGGGAGACATCGAGGGCCTCAGACTTCGCTGCATTGATTTTAAAATTTTACCATGTAACAAAGTGATCTATTTCAGCCATAACAGCATGGATGGATATATGTGATTGAGTGATATATACTAGGACATCATCAGCAAATAGAGAGCACTTGTACTCGGTGCCTCCCACCTCAATCCACCTAATATTGGGGTTATGGCGAATTGATGAGAGCAGGTGCTCCGTCACTAGGATGTATAAGAGAGGGGACAGAGGACATCACTGCCTTGTCCCATTGGTGATTGTGAAAGGTGATGAAAATGTTCTGACGCACCCCCTGGGCCTTGGGACACCCGGAGCCGGACCCTTTTTGGTGGATGCTGGTGGTTGTAGTCTTCGTGGCGGCGACCCAGTTCCGTGGCTCAGGGCGGTCAAACCAGTGGCGGAACTATTTATGTGGTTTTCATGTTTAAATGTCCGACTACGCCACCCGTGGATTGCGGTCAGAGTGAACCGCCGCTACAGGGCAGACCACTGAGGCTGGTGTTGTGGGTGCAGCAGAGCGTAGCATAACTCCCCACGGGAGGAGTATAGCCTCAGGGCAGTGTATGCGGAGGATGGGGGTGATGGTGCAGGGCAGCAGCAGTAACGACACGTAGTCAGTGATGCAGTTCAGGGCCTTTACTCACAGTTCTTATTATCCAGACCACGTCTGCAGGTAACGGCTGCCCACGTCGTACTGTGCTCACCAGGTGAGGGGCTCAGACAACTCCCAGATAACTTTGGAGCACTTCACAGGACCCCCTTTGTGTGTCCTTTGTCTGGCCTTTCTTACCAACACTTCTGTCCGGCTGCCTCGGGCCTCCTCTTGGTAAACTTGGCGCCAGTTTCCCTGACCCTATGTGGTGCCTTCCTAGCGGGTGTAGCGAGGGGCTGCGCCACATAAAATGTCAGAGCCTCCGGTTTCTAGCTGAGGGTCGTTTCCTGCCTCCACTAGTTCGGGGACCGGTCTCCCCCTTTGGCCTGACCCCTCCACGCAGGTGGATTCGGGCGTGCGGTGGCGACTCGCCCGTCCGCACCCCTGGGATCCCTTCATTCCTCGTTCCTGGAGCCTTCTCCGCTCCTCTTCCTTCCTTCTCCCTCTTCCAGGACTGGGCCTCTGTTACTAGGCCCGCCTCCGGAGCAGAGCTCATGCAGAGCCCCTGCTCCCTGCCACTTCTGCTCAGACTTCTCTGCACTGAACTAAGATGGTGCCCACCTTTTATACTCCCTTCTCAATGCACCCAGGAACTGCTTCCTCCCTGCTCCTGCACTACAGGGTTCCCCTTCCTCAGTGTTCCCTCCCCCCACTCCAGCCAGGGACAGGGACTGTCGTGCCCATCTCAGGGGCATATTGGTCGCCCTGCCCCACGGCAATGTGGTGTAATGCATGCAGGTGTCGGGTCCTGATCCACACTCCATCCTTACCTGAGAGTGAGATATCACACCTCTGGGTGAGGTGCAATACGTCTTTAGCAACCGAGCCCTCAGGGTGCTACAGTTCCATTTATCTTCAGCCTAGGTGATGTATTGCGATACAGGGCCGTGATTTTGGCTATAAAAGGGTCCCCTAGACCCCTACCCCAAGCTTTTTAAGAGAATCATATATGGCGTGCCAGGAGACTCTATGGAATGCTTTCTCAGCATCCAACGAGAGTATCTAATTACAAATTTTTAACTGCATCTAGCCCAGGAAATACTTTGTGCCTAGTAGCAGTGTCTGCTAGTAAGCGGATTATCCCGGCTGTTAAGCAAGCTGCACCACCTGTAGTTTAGACACTTAATTTTTTCAAAGGAAATGCTTCGGGACCATGGGATACTTAGTGAAGAGCATCAGGAGGCACCCCAAGGCATAGGGGCTGGGACTGGCAGTAGGATGCCTTGCGGTGGACAGCCGAGCTCGATCCTTATAAAAGCTTTTTAACTGCAGCAGCTTTAGTGGACGCTACTGGAGCTGGAATTACCGCGGCTGCTGGCATGAGACTTGCCCTCCAATAGATCCTTGTAAATGGATTTAAAGTGTATTCATTCAAATTAGAGAGACAATTTAAATTAAAAAGCTTAGAGCTGCCTCCACCACAGGGGGGCTCGCTCGACTCACCAGCGGACTGGCACCAGTATTGGGAGAGGGGGGCTGGCCGTCAGGGTTCACCGCGGCTCTGGCACAAACCCGGCGACACGGAGGTGGCACGGGCAGGAGCGGACTGGCCGTGTCGGCTTCTCACTTTTTGGATTTTAGAAGGGCATGACATGCATATATCTGTGTCTCCCCCTCCTTTTACTCCTCCACCTCTTTTAGTTTCGCATGACTATATGTACTTGTCACTTTTCCATGTGTTAGTTATGTCTTCTGAGCAGTTTGTCAGCTTTTGGACACCTTTGAAGGTGTTTTCTATGTGTTTCTATGTGTTTTTGTTTGCCTGCCATTGGTTTTAACGGTGTTCGAAGGTGTTCGACGAACAGTTCGACGAACAGTTCGGCGAACACACGGGTGTTCGATGAACCGAACCGAACTCGAACACTACGGGGGTGGCTCAACACTATTTATAACATGTACCACTACAGGAGTGATTTATGGCTTGATATGCCCGTGCAAAAAGATGTACGTGGGGAGAGCGAAACGCCCCTTGAATGTCAGAATAAACAAACACCTACGTAATATCAAACACAAATTCACAGGCCACCCACTCTCCAAACACTTCCTGGAAAAACATAATGGATCCACTCATTGGATCCAGGTGACAGGCATTCAGACTGTGCTGACACACTGGAGATCAGGAGACTTTATTAAGACAATGTGAAAAGCAGAAAGCCAATGGATCTTCAAATTAAACACTTTAAAACCAAGAGGGCTCAATAGCAAAATTGAGCTGTTTGCCTTTAATGACTGACAGGTGTACTATATCAGCACACCACCATTGGGTATATAAGAGCACCCTACAGCTGGACATGACCATCCTTGAGGAAGAAAGCAGATGCATTCAAAACGCGTTGGAAAGTGTCACTGATTCAGCACAGCTTCCGTACCCTCCGACCACGTGTGTGTCACGTGCCGCCACGTCACACAGGTACTCGCACGCTCTCCACAAGTAGCGCAAAACACCAACCCGGAACACGCGAGCAAGCGGCAGTCACCGGCCGGGACTCCTCTCTCGCTCCGGCCCGCCAAACCAGCCCGCTTGCCTCCTCTCAAGCCATGAGTAACACTTGGGCTCCGGCCCTCAGAACCAGTCCGCCTGCCTCTCCCGAACTGTGAGTAAAGCCTGAGCTCTGCGCCGCCTCCCTGGACCACCACACCAGACATCGCTGCCAGAACTCACCCTCACTATATACGGAGCTTCCAGGAAATCCAGACTGTTTTATATATAAAGAAAAAAAGAGTTAAGCATAATCTCTACATTGACTCCCTGGGCCACCACACCAGGTATCGCTACCATAACCCAGCCGTGCTATACACGGAACAATTAGAGCCCTTGACTGATTTAAAACACACTTGACCTAAAACCTAGGGATGTATCTTATATCTAACAGGTCCACCTGAAAACCACCCAGGACACTCCTGGACGTCTGTGCAATCTTGCAACTACATATAGAGAAAAGAACTAAGTACCTCAGCACCAGCTTGACCAACAACTAGTCCTCAACTAAGAACGTTAATAGGTACTTTTTTACTCCACTAAACTCTAGTAACCTACACCACCACTAGGGTTACCCTACTTGATCCTTACATGTTGTATTTTCCTACCTCTTAAGGAACAAAAAACCTTGAGCCAAGCATCTAAGCAAAAGCAACCTAAAGGCTCACCACCAATCAAACCAAGCATTCTATTGTGGACCACTATCAAGTACTCCACTACTGATTTCTGTAAGTACATGCTTCACTATAAACTATACCCTCCAGCAGGGGCTAATATCTAATATACTGACTCCTGTATTTACATTGCAGAAACCTTGGACAGCTCCCCTTCCACTGCATCAATAATCAACAGCCTACCAATCATCCAACCAGATACTTATTGCGTTTTTCTACTACCAACACCACAGACCACCACCCCTCAACTGGGCCTAAACAATCTAATTCTCTTCCTTACAGGCTCCCCACCTCTGAACCCAACAGGTCGCCTCAACCAACACCTCAACCCCAAGTGATCGTGCCTATCCTCTCAGAAAGACCTATTTTATGCTCCTCTTACCTCTCTTTGCCTAATGCATTGTTTTTAGGAAAAATATTTTAAACCAAATCCTTTTATAATACCGCACTAATTATAAATAATAAATAAAAAATAACTCTTTTACCTACTCAACCTGAGTCTGCATCACTATCTTAGCGCGAATTTAAACCCTAAATTTTTAATACATCAGAATGATTTCAGTTCAAGGCTAAATACCCTGTCTGAGAAACGATTTTGATAAGTGACTTTGATATCTGACTTTGACAAGTGACTTTGATAAGTGACTTTTACAACTGATAATAATAGTAAAAAAAAATCACTGTTCGCTGATGGGACTGGAACCCAAAATTCTATGTCTGGAAGCCAGCGCACTTACCATTGTCCTATAAACTCAGTTGAAGAAATCTAGGTGTTCTATTTGGTTATGTGATTTTCAGTGCAAACCTGTCTGAAATTGATTGGGACTTTCACAAATACCTCCTCCAAGCCAAATTCAAATGATGTGTGACTTTGATATGTGAGTCTGATATTTGACTTTCTTAAAACATCAGAATCAGAATCACAATGACTTTTAGTCACCCTGAGTATTTTTGTGGTTGATCCTATAAGACAATAAAAGCCACCCGTCACTATGAGGCTTCAGGTTCAAATCCCAGGAGCAGAAGACCCTTTTATTTTTTCTAAATTATGCTGTAAAAGTCACTTATCAAAGTTACTTATCAAAGTCGCATATCAAAATTGCATATCAAAGTCTCATGTATCATGAGATTTCAGTGACACTAGTGTGGACTTATTAAAGGGAATCTGTCACCACTTTGGAGTTATCAGACCTCTACTATGGGCATACAGGATATAGAAAAGAAAATCTATGCATACCTTGTTGGCCCATAGTAGAGGTTTGATTGCAGAGAAATCTGTTTTTATAAACCCCATTTTTCACAAGCTTGGCGTCCCCCGGACGCCAAGCAATCCCCACCTATGTACTTTTTATTCCCCCAAATCCCCGCCTACATGCTTAATTACCATATTCCCCCCTCCCCTGCACGTCACAGGGCCCTGTGACGTGCACTGTGCTCCCTCTTGTGCCGGGCATGCGCAAAGCGCTTTGCTTCATCCCGGCCCCGTCTACCTGTGCTCTGCGCCGCAAGGGGTCTATTGTGCCGAAGTGACGGTGACTCCCCTACGCCTGCGCAATAGAAACCTGCGGCGCAGTGCACTGGCAGACGGAGCCGGTCATATATCAAAGTCACTTATTAGACAGGGTATTTAGCCTCAAACTGACATCATTCTGATGTTTGACTTTGATATCTGATCATGTCCTAAAATGGACACTGTACACTTGGTGCAATCTTGGCATGGCCGTGCAGTTCAGAGCATCATCCCATCTACTGCATTTATTTTACATTCATCTCCTTCCCCCCTCTTCCTTGATTAACAGTTTTGGCTTTACAGGATCCAGAAAGCAAATATAGATGAAATAGAGAGATATGGGATAGATAGATGATAGATAGATAGATAGATAGATGATAGATAGATAGATAGATAGATAGATAGATAGATAGATAGATAGATAGATAGATAGATGGGCCATTTTAATGATGCACCATGCACCTGTAATTGGTTTGAACAGTTATTTTAGTTTAAAACCAAGTCAATCCAGCATTGATAAATTGGTATTATCAACATGTTAATTAACAATATGTGATATTGATCACACAGTCTGATCTACCAGCAAAATGGTACAGGACAGGAAGTGCTGGACAGACTGATATATAGGTTTGCAGAAAACAATTCAGTTTATTTTGACTTTATTTATTGAAATCTCTGCTAGTTTTGGGCTTAGCGGTTAAGGTGAGGGCACTAATCACTTATTAGGACCTCCCACTTTAATGCTAAGCCCATTATGAACACATATTGCATTTATTAAAACACAAGTACAGGCGGCTTCAAACATTCCAAGTACATGTCATGGTATGGATGCGACTTCCAGAAATGCCACTGGTTTCCTGAGCCAAACTCAACAATTTCATATATGTTTAGGCTGGTTCAAACATTGCAGTCCATACGCAGGCCGTGAATCTTGGATGTGAGAAAACCACCTTTTACTGATTTTTTTTCCATAAATCTATATTATTGATCCATACAGCTCTTCCGGCAATGTAACACGGTGCTGGGAGATTGCATGGCATATCCAAGCTAACAGATTCTCTTTAAAACTGTACATAAATGTGAAATGATTAAATAATGTACAATACACTGGTATAATACATCCATCAAATCATAAGTCCCTATTTGCTATAAGATATCGATGGTCTTCCTTTTTTTTTTCATGAGAACATGATCTTAATACAATTGTCTATTCCACTTCAAAGTTACACTTTTTGTTGCAGAATTTGTATGCATGTTGCTGCTTTTGCTGTCAAGGTCTTTTTTTTCCTTTCCACGGTGTCTGTAATTTTCATATTTATATTGCTGCACGGATGATGTTTTCCTGCAATAGAGGTTGCTAAGCAACTTCTCCAGAGCAACTGAAAAGGTTTCTTTATAGAAAAGTAAGTCTAAATTATAAATACGCTTTACATTTCCTACTTCAAGCACATTCCCTGGGGTCATGTCTTGTGTCAATGATGTCTGCTCCCAATGAATTCTCCATTGATAGCATTGTCAAGACCATTATTGATGTGGCTTCAAAATTTCACCTTATTTTTACATAATTCAAGCTATTTGGGAAGTATAAAGTGAGAATGAAAAAAGGTATAAACAATTCCTTATTTCACCTTATTCCGGTGTGTTAAGAACACTAAATATTAATATGTAAGCCAGACATATCTGGAATATATTAAATAGAATTTATGAGTCAATGACACACTTTAATGGTTTCCGTACAAAAGACGTAACAGTATGGGAAGGTAATCCCACAAATGGACTTACTGGTATATCATGGTGTTTGTGTGGGCACAGGAGCTGTGCCTGGTATGATCATCAAGGGAGGCTGGCTTAACTGAGAGCCAAGCTCCTCCAGTAACAGCCAGGACCCATGCCCATGCTCATGCCTAGTGCATTTAGATGGATTGCGAGTGGGAGGTTGGTTGAAATAGCAACGAGAGGGCAAAGAATGATCACCTGGTCAGCCAGACATAGTTGCCTGTTAGGCCCTTATATATGCATGGTCTCACAAGCCTCCTCTCAATGAAAAGAGCTCATGCAGACGACCGTATTTTCGGTGTGAATGCAAACTGACAAAACATCGTATTTCACTTGGACCAATGTAATTCTATTGGGCCATGCACATATCCGATTCTAGAGTCTGTCCAAGGAAAACTTTGCAGCATGCATGATTTGCATCCAATATTTAGATCTCACTCGGCCATTCATGCCTAGGGGTTCGTGTAAAAAATTGCACTGCACTCCGATGACATCTGAGTGCAGTCTGATTTTCACAAACTGACAGAATGGAGAAGATGGAGAAGACCCCCAACAGATCACTATTTCAGAATTTCTGTAGTATTGCTCAGGTGATGGAGTTATTATCAGGGCAGCAGAAATTGTCATATGTTCTCAACTGTGCAAAACTGAGGAAATTCTGAGAACATGATCTGTTGGAGGCCGCAAAGACTGGAGTATTGGAAATACTGCCTTAGCCTAACAATGATAGCCTGAAATTCATGAGTATTGCAGCGTATTTGACCACCGATCACACTATAAAATGGTCAAGTCCCAAAGAGGGACTAAGTAAAAAAGGGGAAAAAAACAACACAAAATAAGTGGAAAAAATCATGGAAAAATTTTCTACAATAGTTAGTTAGACATTTTTTAAGTAAAATAAAAAATAAACAAAATAGTACACATATTTGATATTTCCATATACTGAACAACCTGATTTCTAAAACTGTCACATTATATAAAAATAAAAAGCAAAAACTGTTTTTTTTCCTCATATTACTGCACAAAAAAGTAGAATAAAATGTGATTTAAACAGTCATGTGTAAAGAAAAGTAATATCACTGAAAACATAAATTTGTCCAACAAAAAAATTAATTTCTCTTATGATTCTGTCAGCAGATAAATAAAAAAGAACTAGTTATCAAAATATGAACTATGCACTAATAAATTATTTTTTCTAAAAAAAAATATTCATATTACAAAAGTGGCAAAACATAAAAAACTTATATAAATGTGGTAATTGTACCGACTCAAAGAATAAAGTGGTCTTATCACTTTTACCACATGGTGGACAGTGTAAAAAAATGTTTTGAATATATATGTGGATAACCAAAGGTGGATTGTAATGAGGGTAATCTGGGCTACTGCGCAGTGCCCAAGGCTCCGGGGGAGGACCCATGGCCAAATTGCCTTCATTATAATATTTTGTGCGCCACCATCACACTTATCCACTGCCAGCAATAGAGAATGGTAGCAAGACTACAAGGGCTCTCCATTTGCCTTCTCTGTGACTCAGCCAGTGATATGATAATCGCGCGAGCATGTATACACCGGCCACAAGAGGAAGTGGAGCTGTGAAGTTGGTATGGACAGGTAAGTATTAAAACTTTTTTTTTAATAAACGTAATCACTCCCATCTCAATAGCTGAAGTGTCTACCTTGACAAAGAAAGGCAGGTCGACCTTGGGTTGGCTAAGAACAGGAGCCTTAGAGAAAGCTGTCTTGAGAGAAGAAAAAGCTGAAGAAAATTCTGTTCCCTTCTTAGTCATGTCAGCTAAAGGCTATGGCTGAAAGTTTTAATTAAATTTCTGATAAAAATTTGCATAGCAAAGAAATCTCCATAATGCTTCCAGGTTATTCCGTTGAACTCAATCATGGACTGCTTACACCTTAACGGAGTCTATCTGAAACCTTGATGCAGAAACCAAATGTCCTAAGAACTGGACCTGTTGTACTTCAAATTGACATTTCTCCAGATTAGCAAATAAATGGTTTTCACATAGAACTTGGAGAACCTGTCTCACATGCTCACGAAGCTCCTCCTGAATATGCAAGTAAATCAATAGGTCATCCAGATAAATTACCACAAATCTACCCACCAGAGAGTGAAAACTGTCATCTATCAAATTTTGAAAGACTGCCGGAGCATTGGTTAACCCGAACGGCATCATCAAATTTTCAAAATTACTTTCAGGCGTATTAAATGCGGTATTACATTCGTCACTTTGACAAATGAACGAACTTCTGTGCCCATCAAAACAATCCAGGAACCTTACATGGGGTTCAACCACGATGCTCTCTAGGCCTGAGTCATTTGGGTCAGCAGAACATGCAAACTGTTGTTCATGCTTGATATCCGCAACCTCAAAGGATAAAGACTGCAACTGTGCAGACAAGGCGTTTACTGGATCCATGCTGATGCCTCAGAATGCACTATTGGGCTGGCTATAATGTTATGAATGTATACGTACTCAGGTAACTGACAAAGGGAAGTTCAACCACCGGGAGACGCCACACCTACACCCAACTGGTCTCCGTACAGACTAGAAAGGCCCTTACCACACAACTAAAAAAACACTACCTCGGACCTAATTCCCTAAAAAGGCCTGTGGTAAAGTGACTTGCTTTGCTCTCCAGAGGCAGACACAGGACACACGGTTTGGGTTAACTTCCTGCTGGTTTATTCTGTGGCATAAACTCCAGAAGTGTCCCATAAAAATAAACAGACCCTCTCGGGGTTAATGGGAAAAACAAAAAGATAAGATATGACAGAGGCCAATAGTAAGCGAGGCTCTGCCCGCTTAAAGTAACACAATGAAGTCTTCAGCAACACCAGTGCTCCGGTGTTGCTCTCTGGTTTCACCCAAACACAGCCTGGAGACTTCACTCTCCAGACAAACAAATCTGACTCAGCATTTAGCCACACCCTGAGGGGAGGTAGGGGAATGGCCTCCCACCCTCTTTGTCATTCCCATAAAACCACACCCTTTTAAGAGAGTTAACCCCCCAGCTTATAACATGCTAGCAGAAATTGAGTAGGTTTCAGTTCACACAGGAGAGCATCCTGAGTGACACATACCTCCCCTTGTATATCAGACCAGTGACTCTGTCACATGCCATTCAAGGGTTTCTCGTACCTCCTGAGGAACCAAAGGGGAGGCTGCAACACACTGTAAACAAGACTAGAGGAAAGTGTGAAAAAAGATATGAAAACCCAGGGTGAGAAACTAAAACACGTTCATATAAGGTAGACAGTAGTGATGCATACTCGCAAGTACTTGGTACTCGCCCGAGCGGATGCTCGGGTCCCCTCCCTGCATGTTTGGCGCTCTTTAGAGCGCCAATCAACATGCAGAGATTGTCTGCCACACACTGTAATGCCGCAGCCATGTTGGTTGTGGCATTACAGTGATTGGCTGGCCCCACAGCGTCATCAGGTCTATATCAGACCTTGCGCCGCTGTGCTCGTCACAGTCTACTCTGCAATCAGGCAGCATAGGGAGAGGTGCTGCTGAGCTAGGGAGAGATTCGGTTGTTAGCTAGTGTAGTTATTTTACAAGATTCTCTACATATCGATCTCAGCTAACAGTCCTTCTGAGGACTAATCCAGCTGCAGAGATATCAGTACTAGGCAAGCAGGGAGGGTATATAGCAGGATGCAGTGCATATAGCAAAACGGTCCATTCCAGTTCTGTCTGCTGGGTCTTTTACAGATATTTGTATAAATAGCCCCAGGTATCATGAGCCAGGAATATATTTTTTTTATCTTAATCCTGATTATTTGCTTAAAAAGCAATCAAGAGAACACCGTTTTTCTGCACCATTAGCTTGTTGGCACTGCAGAATACAGCCAGGTCTTTTCCATATTACAGCGCTAAAAATCCAGCTATTTAAAACTGTGGTTTGTCCGTCACACGGATCACATATAATTGCCATTTTTGGCCTCCATTGAAATATTGTTGCAGTGTGTTAGCGAACTTATTGACACAAGGTCAGTGCTGTTAAAAATAGTTACCTACAGGCCAGCTATTTAAAACTGTGGTTTGCCCATCACACAGATCACATATAATTGCGCTGAAAATTCTGCCATTTCTAGCCTCCATTAAAATTTTGTTGCAGTGTGTCAGCGAACTTATTGACACGAGGTCGGCGCTGTTAAAAATAGTTACCTAAAGGCCAGGTACTTAATACTGTGGTTTGTCCATCACAGAGATCACATATAAGTTCACTCCAAATTAAGCCATTTGTAGTGAGCGTGGAAGATATTGTTCTCCATTTAAAATGGACAAGGCGCGTGGCAAGGGACGGGGAACAGGACGTGATGGTGATGGTGCATGCAGAGGCCGAAGCCGTGGGCAAGCTGAAATTGTGCCACAACAATCACCCACATCTTCTCTCTTGACCTTCCTGTCCCAATTAATAGGGCACCGCAGAACACCACTATTGAACACAGAGCAGTGTGAAAAGGTTATAGGTTGGATAGCAGATAATGCTTCCAGTCACTTAACCACCACCACCCTTTCTTTCACACGGTCAAGTCTCAGTAGCCATGAGTCTGGACCGCATATTCCTCACCCTGATCCTCTTTCCTCCCACCATGCCGAGTCCCCAGAGACAACTGATCCCACACTTGGACACTCTGAAGAGCTGTTCACTTTTCCATTTATATCTTCAAGCCTCTTGCCTGGTCCACTTGAAGCGGTGCAAGAGGAGATCGCATGTAGCGATGCCCAAATATTTGAGCAGTCACGGTCACACGAAGGCCATGGTGGGAAAGTGTTACAAGAGGTGGACGATGATGAGACACAATTGCTAGAAAGTCAGGAGGAGGACTAGGGTGCGGAAGTGGAAGATGAAGTGGTGGATAATATAGTAACTGACCCTACCTGGCAGGAGGACATGCAGAGAGAGGACAGCAGCACACAGGGAAAGGGAGAGCACCGCAACAGGCAGGAGGAAGCAGTGTGATGGCCACAGACAGAAGGCGGGAAAGCGTTCTCCGTAACACCAACATGATGGAAGTTGCCAGTACAGTCATGGCCAAAAGTTTTGAGAATGACACCAAAATTATATTTTCACATGATCTGCTGGCCTCTGGTTTTTATTAGTGTTTGTCTGATGTTTATATCACATACAGAAATATAATTACAATCATATTATGAGTACCAATAGGTTATATTGACAGTTAGAATGAGTTAATGCAGCAAGTCAATATTTACAGTGTTGCCCCTTCTTCTTCAAGACCTCTGTAATTCTCCCTGGCATGCTCTCAATTAACTTTTGGACCAAATCCTGACTGATAGCAGTCCATTCTTGCATAATCAATGCTTGCATTTTGCCAGAATTTGTTGGTTTTTGTTTGTCCACCCGTCTCTTGATGATTGACCACAAGTTCTCAATGGGATTAAGATCTGGGGAGTTTCCAGGCCATGGACCCAAAATCTCTATGTTTTGTTCCATGAGCCATTTAGTTATCACCTTTGCTTTATGGCAAGGTGCTCCATCATGCTGGAAAAGGCATTGTTGGGCGCCAAACTGCTCTTGGACGGTTGGGAGAAGTTGCTCTTGGAGGACATTCTGGTACCATTCTTTATTCATGGCTGTGTTTTTAGGCAAGACTGTGAGTGAGCCGATTCCCTTGGCTGAGAAGCAACCCCACACATGAATGGTTTCAGGATGCTTTACAGTTGGCATGAGACAAGACTGGTGGTAGCGCTCACCTCTTCTTCTCCGAATAAGCTGTTTTCCAGATGTCCCAAACAATCGAAAAGGGGATTCATCAGAGAAAATGACTTTGCCCCAGTCCTCAGCAGTCCACTCCCTGTACCTTTTGCAGAATATCAGTCAGTCCCTGATGTTTTTTCTGGAGAAAAGTGGCTTCTTTGCTGCCCTCCTTGAAACCAGCCCTTGCTCAAACAGTCTCCGCCTCACAGTGCGTGCAGAAGCACTCACACCAGCCTGCTGCCATTCCTGAGCAAACTCGGCACTGCTGGTAGTCCGATCCCGCAGCTGAAACAGTTTTAAGATACGGTCCTGGCGCTTGCTGGTCTTTCTTGGGCGCCCTGGAGCCTTTATGACAACAATGGAAGCTCTCTCCTTGAAGTTCTTGATGATGCGATAGATTGTTGACTGAGATACAATCTTTGTAGCTGCGATACTCTTCCCTGTTAGGCCATTTTTGTGCAGTGCAATGATGGTTGCACGTGTTTCTTTAGAGATAACCATGGTTAACTGAAGAGAAACAATGATACCAAGAACCAGTCTCCTTTTAAAGTGTCCAGTGATGTCATTCTTACTTAATCATGACTGATTGATCGCCAGCCCTGTCCTCATCAACACCCACACCTGTGTTAATGGATCAATCACTAAAACGATGTTAGCTGCTCCTTTTAAGGCAGGACTGCAATGATGTTGAAATGTGTTTTGGGGGTTAAAGTTCATTTTCTGGGCAAATATTGACTTTGCAAGTACAGTAATTGCTGTTAAGCTGATCACTCTTTGACATTCAGGAGTATATGCAAATTGCCATTACAAAAAATGAAGCAGTAAACTTCGGAAAAATTACTATTTGTCTCATTCTCAATACTTTTGGCCATGACTGTACAACTGTTAGGTCTTCCCGAGTCTGGTTGTTTTATAAAGACCCTGCCGATAACCCCAAAAAGGCCATTTGCACCACCTGCCAGGCCAGCATCAGCAGGGATAGCAAAACTACCAGCTTGACCACCACCAGCATGATCAGGCTCATGGCAGCAAAGAACCCGACTTTGTAGGCTGAACTCCAGGGTCCAGGAACAGTGTCTGTGGGTGACACCACTGCTTCTTCCGCTGTTGTGCATGCAAGCCAATCCCCTGTCCATAGTGTATGCGAAGATGCCTCCTGCCTTGCACCTGTCGTTGCACACTCTCAACTAGCACCATCAGCAAGCACGTCCTTGTCCCAGCATAGCGATCAGTTGTCCAGACCCCAGTCCTTGGAATGCAAACGCAAATACGCAGCCAACGCCCTACAGGCCACACTACTAAATTCCCACATTTTGAATCTGCTTGCGCTCAAAATATTGCCTTTTAGGCTCATGGAGACGAAAGCTTTCCGCAACCTGATGGCGGAGGCCGTCCCTCGGTACTCAGTCCCAAGCCGCCACTATTTCTCCAGGTGTGCTGTCACCGCGTTGCAAAAGCACGTGTCCCACAACATTAGCCGTGCCCTCAACGATGCAGTTACTGGGAAAGTCCACCTAACCACGGACACGTGGACAAGTGCTTGTGGGCAGGGATGGTACAACTCGCTGACAGCACACTGGGTTAACATGGTGGAATCCGGGACCCAGTCGGACCTTGGGATGGAACACATCCTCCCGACGCTGAGGATTGTGGGACCTAGGTAAATCAGGGTTGCCCCCACAGTCTACAGGTCCTGCACCTCATCCTCCTCAGCCTCCCCCTCTTCAACCTCCATCTACGAAATGACCACATCAGACACAAGTTGGAAGCACTGCAGCACTGCCTCAGCCAAGCGGCAACAGGCTGTGCTGAAGCTAATAGGGTTAGGTGACAAATCGCACAATGTTGAAGAGTTGTGGACAGCTCTGAAAGAGCAGGCAGATCTGTGGCTTACACCACTGAACCTACAGCCAGGCATGGTTGTATGTGACAAAGGCCGGAACCTGGTGGCGGCTCTGAGGCGAGGCGAGCTCACACATGTACCATGCCTGGCCCATGTGCTTAACCTCGTGGTTCAGCGGTTTCTCAAAACCTACCTGGAGCTGCCAGATCTGCTTGTCAAAGTACGCCGCCTGTGTGCCCATTTTAAAAAGTCAGCTACAGCTTCCGCTACCCTTGCCGTGGTTCAGCAGCATTTGCAGCTTCTGGCTCACCGACTGGTGTGTGATGTCCCCACATATTGGAACTCTACATTGCAGATGTTGGGAAGGATTTGTGAGCAGAAGAGGGCAGTTGTTGACTACCAGCATCACCAAGGCAGTCAGTATTCAGTTCAGACTCCACACATAAGACCTTAGGAGTGGACATGGATGTCAGACATATATACCATCCTCCAAAACTTTGAGGACTCCACCAAGATGGTGAGCATCAATGACGCCATAATTAGCGTCACCATCCCGCTTCTCTGTGTTCTGAAAAGCTCTCTGCTCACAATCAAAGAGGATGCATTACAGGTGAAGCACGATGAGATGGAGCAAGGAACCATATGGGAGATTCCACACAGCCCAGCCTCATCTCATCCCAACGTGGATTGGGTGACAATGAGGAGGAAGAACTGGAGCTAGTTTCATGCGCTATAGATGGTACTACCTGCACAACTGTCATACCGTCGTCTGTTTAGCGTGAATGGCTAGAGGACAGGAAGGATGAGGAGAGCATGGTCAGTCGTCCTCTTGGTGAGGACACGGAAGTCTTGTCTGTTAGCAGTCTGGCACCCATGACAGAGTTTATGTTACGCTGCCTTTCTCGTGAGTTCTCAAAATTTTGGTTGACAGTCATTACTGGTTGGTGACACTTCTAGACCCACGCTACAAGGAAAACTTTATATTGTTTCTTCCTGAGGCGGACAGGTCTACAAAAATGGGGCAGCACCAGAAGGCCCTTGTTGTGGTTCTATTAAAAAAATTCCCATCTGAAAACGCTGGCGGCAGAGGTCACAGTTCATTGGACAACCAAGGAGTACAGGCGAGAGAGACACAACTCCAATCCAGCAGAGACAGGAGAACACTGTTATAGTTCTGGGAGAGTTTTCTCAGCCCCTCCCATCGCACAGGCCCTGAGACACGGGGTATTTTCACAAGGAGTGCAAAGTTTGGTAAAATGCTGAGGGAGTACCTTGCCGACTGTACCACTATCCTCCCTGATTCCTCTGTGCCTTTTAATTATTGGGTATCCAAGCTGGACAAGTGGAATGCACTAGCTCTTTATGCCTTGGAGGTCCTAAACTGACATGCCGCTAGCGTTTTATCAGAGACGGTTGTTAGTGCCGCTGGTGGAATTATAACTGATAAGTGCATTCCCCTGTCAACTGAAAATGCTGACAGGCTGAATCTTATAAAAATTAACAAGGGCTGGATTGGGCCAGACTTCTCAACACCACTGAATGATAGCATCGTAACTTAAACTCAAATCCAGTGGAGTTTTTTGGGAGGTGTATTCCCATGCACCTTTTCACACCCACACATGGGTATTCCTGATTTTGGCTGCTTGCTCTGGTCCTCCTTCTTCTCCTCATTCTCATCCTCCACCACCATATCGCCAGGGTGACCGTGGCCGGTGATGCAACACCCACATAATTTTTTTAAAGGGTGTTTATAAAGGAAAAAAAATTATACAGTATGTTCATGTATACCCCCCAGGGGTAAACGTTTGTCAGCCCATACACTTAGTGCATGGACATTACAAGTATAGGAGACCCGCTCCTTTCTAATGGGAACATTTTTTTATGAGGCCCTCCGCCACATCTTTTCCAAGGGACATTGGAGTGTCTTCCAATTTTTAACAGCCCTTGCATTCACTGCATAGGCAAAAACAATGGTAGACCCACTTCCTAATAATTGGAACATTGTTTTCAGGAGGCCCTCCGACCTCTACGTCTCTTCCAAGGGGCATTGGAGTGCCTCCCAATTTTTGGCAGCCCTTGCATTCACTGCATAGGCAAACAGTATGGAAGACCCACTTCCTAATAATGGGAACAATGTTTTTGGGAGGCCCTCCTCTAAGGGGTATTGGGGTGGGTCCAAATTTTCAAAGGGGTATTGGGGTGCGTCCAAATTTTGGGCAGCTCTGCCACTCACTGCATATGTAATAACAGTATGGGTGACCCACTCTTTAGTAATGGGACCAACAAAGCATAGCCAGCTGATGGCTCTCTAAGAATAGTGAGGGCCAACTGCTGGCCCTTTAAGAATTGTAAGGGCTGTCTGATGGCCCTATAAAAATAGGCTTTGTGACTTTCAGAGTCCCTCCTTTATTAATGAAACATGATGTATCTGATCATGTCTCACACACCACATGGCCAGATAAGGTTGTAAAATGTTAAAATGACATTTCCCGGTGAATGCATTTGTCTTGGTTGAAAGCAATGCAAAAGTGCAAAAACGCATCAAAAACGCTACATGTGAACATAGCCCAAGGTGTGGAGGAGTATTTTTTTTTCTGGCTATTTATTTTGCCTTATATACAAGTCATTACCCTGGAAAGGATGTTCCTTAACATATTTCCCAGGAAAATCCATTTTAGTTTCATTTTTGTATGTTTTATTGTGAATCCGTAAAAGTGGCAAAATATCTCTGACAACATTGTTCACAGCAGTGACCTGGGAGTCAGAAATGCTTCTAGGGGTCATCCCCATGCTGTTTTCATGTCATTTGAGCACTGTTTCCATCGATTTGGGCAATTTTTAGGCCCTCTGCAGACCGCCGGGGGTAACCGCCTGAAAAATGCTCAAGTTTCCCATAGACTTACATTGGGCTCATTGCTCGAGTCGAGCACCCGAGTATTCCAATGTTCTCGACCCGAGCAACGAGCACCTGAGCATTTTAGTGCTCGCTCATCACTAGTAGAAAGGGAAAACTAAGGAGAACCAAAATAAAAGAAACAAGTAACATCACAGAAACCCCTTACCTGAAGGGCTGGAACTCCTGAACACACATCCACCAAGAGGTATAGCCAGCAAGGAAGTGCAGTGAAGGGTGAACATATAAAAGTCCACCCGGAATGTGATAGGGCAAACCCAAAATGGGAAAATGAGAAAAACCTGGAGAAGAGCAAACCAAGAACGGAAAACAAAGACAATTGAAATCATCAGCATTTCAACAGGGAAGTAAGGGCAATTGCTCAGCAGAGAGGGGAACTGACCATGAAGCAACAGGTCACTGGACCGAATCAATAAACCGAGGCATGACAGATTGGTTGAATAATAGCTAATTATATTTTAATGGTGTGGTGCATGTCTGTATTCATTGGCGCAGTGTAGGGGATTTCTTAGTCAGAAATCAAATGTGTACATATATGTGGCCTTTTTTATTTTCAGGGGCACAATGATCAATGCGGCAAACTTCGCAGTGACCGAGTCATGGCGTTAGGACATCGACATGAAGGTTTAATAAGATGGAGAAGCAAAAGGCTGTAATCATATGAGACACCAGCGGTAAGTTGCTGGATCGTGATGGGTGAATTCGGGTTCGGGTACAGTTTATTAAAAGTTCGGGTTTGGGTACCAGAACACTACCCAAACCTCGAACCCGAACATGGACGCCATTCATGTGAATGGGGGAGCCGAATATACCTGGTTTCTTGCGCTGTCATTTGCGTGACAGCGCAGGAAACACAGGCTCTGATCTGCGGTAATAGCATTACCGTGGTCAGAGTGCTGTGAGATCATGCTGACAGGTGTCAGCAGGATCCCACAGCTGTGACAGTGACCCGGTTAAAAAGTTAACTGCGGGTCATAGGCGCCGGCTGATGGTACTACTATTACCATCAGCTGGCACCTACTGCCATAGGAAACAGCGAGCGCAGCGCCGCTGGATGGAAGCAGTAGTCTCTCACCAGTGGTGCCTGTGCTCAAAGTAAAAAAAAATTGTTAAAATTAATAAAAAAATTAAAATGAAAATAAAACACATTATACTCACCTACATATTGTCCCCGATGTTCTCCACCCCTGCAAAAAAAAAACAACAAAAAAAACCACCATATACTCACCTTACAGCTAATCCCCGAAGCTCATGATCACCTGTAATAAAGGTAAAATAATAAAGCAACCTCATCCTCACCTGTCCGCCGCAGTCCAAATGTGTACCCCACATCATTTTTTGGGGGGGTTCCCCATTTTAATAGCCAGTAAAGGCTAAGTATACAGGTGGGGGTTGATATTAGTAGCCTGGGAAGCTTCATGGGTATTACCCCCTTCCCAGGCACATGATGTGCCAATTCTGGCACTTAGCCTCCCTCTACCCACTGCCCTGTAGCAGTGGCAGTGGGGTTATAGGGTTGGGGTTGATGTCAGCTTATAATGCCAGCTGACATCAAGCCAAGGTCAGTAATGGAGAGGTGTCTATAAGACGCCCCCATTTCTAACCCCATAGTGATGGTGAAATGTAAAATAAAGACACCCACACCCAGCATAAAATATTCTAATTGAAATAAACACAGACACCTTTATTGTTCTAAATTAAACCATACTTACCATCAAGCCCATTCCAGTTGAAGCCATTGTCACCTGCAATGAAAGTAAAATAATAAACCAACCTCATCCTCACCTGTCCGCCATAGTCCAAATATCGAGGGTCGTTGTGAAATATCACCGCTCTGTTCATTTGCCGTTAATACACTGACGCTCATTGCCACCAAATGAAGTCAGTGCATGCGCGGTGAGTATTTTCCCATGCTAGCATCAATGAGTTGAACTCAGTTCAACTCATTGACGTCAGCACAAGCGTGGGAAGACGTTTGTTTGAGAAGATGTTTGGAGGATTTAAGATAAGATTGTTGTGTGGTTTAGGTTTTTCCCTATCCTCCACTTCCCGGTGTTAATCTCTGTTGTTTGTGTACATATATTTGTGTGATTGGTATTTTCCTTTAGCCCTGTTTGTATTATCTTGTTAGTCTGGTTGGTATACTACCATACACTATTACTCCCCTCTGCCCTCAGTGGGGGAAGGGAACAGACTGATGGCGGATTGAGGAGCTCAGACAACGTACATGGCCCCGGCATCTTCACCTTCAGAAGTAATCCGGGAACAGGGCCAGCAAGGGAGCCCCTAGCATTAGGGACAGGGAAGAATCCCCTGGCCCCGGGATACCAGACAACAGAGTCGTGACATCTGGACTAAATTCTACAAATATTACATGTTGCAGATATTTCCTACAAGTAAATTAACAATTCATTTTTTCCTAAACACAGCGTGAAAAATCTATTTGTGAAATCCAGTGCAATGCATAAAGTAAAGTCTGCAGAAATTCTGCAATTAAACCCAGGTCAAAACTGTCAAATAACATTGAGGCATGCAGAGATGCAATCTGATTTTTTTTCTACATATTTGTGTGTACAGATCACTGGTAATTATGATCTTAATAAGCTGTTACAATTAGATCATTGTCATCAGTGATTCATATATGGAGACAGAATTAAAAATATAATATTCTGTATTAGCCCATGGTACAAAAAAAAAAGTAAATATATAAAGACGGTAAAACAAAAAAGATTACTGATTTAACCTGTCAAACAACATTCTTATATTTTCAACTACTATACCGCACATTGAAAAATAAAGCAAAAAACTATACTAAAATAGTCCAAGAACAAAAAACAAGGCATCATTTTCTGCTGAACCCAAAATCTAGTTATGAGAGAAGGGAATAAAACTAGACGTCATAATTCTCCTAGGGTTGAAAACTGGGCAGGCAACTTCATAATCCACACTCTGTAATGTGACCTGCAGCTTTTATATTATATAAGCCGTGAAGTGATTCTTAACGGAAAATCATTTTTATGTGCTCCATGAATTTGTTTCTGTCAGTGCAGCAAGGCTTTGGCTGGTATAATTAGATAAAATTCTTGATTAATAAAAGTTCTAACACACTTGTTTATATCTCTTCCATTCTGCCTGGAGGCTTACAAGTCTTCCCCAGTGGCAATCTTTCACGCTTCGATGGTATGTCTGTTCCATGATCATAACAAGTCATCATTATGGCTTGAAAAATAAAAATGAGTAATCTTGCCACTAAAGCTATTTTAGATTCATACTTCATGTTCTTTTAAGGGGTTGTCAACTACTTGGACAAACCCTTCTGGAACCAAATGTTTGGCCCCGATAAAATTAGGCGATTAGGCGTCGGCAACATGTGTCAAAACAACAGCACGGGAGCCCTGGGGAGAAAGAGTTTCAACATCGCAGGAACAGAGGCGACACGGCAGATGAGTATAAGCTTTTTTATTTTAATGGGGACAAGCGTGGGGGATGACAAGGAGTTGTTCAGGTAGTGAACAACTTCTTTAATGAAGACTTTATAGGATTTTCATCAACAGAGACAATAACTGTATACACAGCTGATAACACAGGAACCATCAATATGCGATGTCACAGCTGACCCCCACTCCCTGGTAGGGTTTGAGTCTGTTCATTGTGGCTAATGTACATGTGTTGTTTCCTGAAACAAACGGATATGAGAGTCTAAAGAAGCCCCAGTGAACAGTGCAACAATTGTTGTAATAATATATAATTGTAGTAATAATTGTATTAATACAGATTGTGACATGGAAAAAAACATTGCCAGAATGTTTTTTAAAAATACATTTAACACAAACAACTTGATTTAGGAGTTATTTTCTGATGTCAGCTTATCTTCCCTTCCCAATAGAGCTTTCAGCTATGAATGATCTTCCATTAAAGAATATTCCACCAAAAAATGTTTATTTCGCTACCCTGTGTCATTGAACATGTATGACCAGGCTGAACGACTGTAACAGCCAATATAAACTAAAATATGTATTGGCTTTGTCAGTGTAATGATATCTCAGAAAACTATTGTGTGTTCATTGGTGGTTCAGCCATCAAACTACTTTCATCTAATCTGAATGAGCACTGTGACAAAGTCACTGGCGGAATATTGGAGGGGAGATATGTATCACTGAGGCTATTAGCTTCAGTCATGTGAAACGTGGAAGTCTTCTCTTGCATGGTAGGTGCAGAGACGGTTAATCAGGCACATTTTAAAGGACATGTTTTGTTGTGAATGGCCATAGTGCGGGCGGGAGGCCATTCACCATATCTCCACCCCAGAGTGTGGTCTGGGCTGTAAATAGCCAGCCGTATAACTCTGGTGTGGGTCAGTATTTGGAGGGACTTGATCCAGAGAGGAGCTTGCATGTGTTGTGCTGAACCGTGTGTAGATAACCCTGAGTGGCCGGACCCTGGCCGATATACCTACTGTGCTGTAACTTTTTATTTTGTTTTGCTGTTATGCTGAATGGGCTGTGTTTACTTTATGGACTCCAGGGTGGTTTATTACATTTTTTAATAAACCAACACGAAACTTAAAGAGACAGTGTTCAGTGTCTACCTCCATGTACAGCCGAGCAAACCGCTTTACCACACCACCTTTGCTTAAAATAGTTTAATAACACCAAAAGATATTGTTAGTTTGGTGCTACTTCTGTGTGAAAGTAATAAAAATATATTAAAAGGATGTAGTCAATTCTATTGTCATGGTTGTAGTGCTTAGATTGTTAACTTAGTGCAGTGTAAGTTTGTAATATAATATCTGTAGCTTTAAATAGGAGAGTATATGGCTTAGTTGCACAGATTCAGCTATGCTATAAATGTATTCATTATTAATATAGTGTTATTGGTAGACATCTACGAAGTGCGACTCATTACCTTTATGAGAAGAAATTCACTCAAATGAAAAATCGGTAATTAACAACTTTAAGAATAATCGCCTACTAAGTAAATACACTTCATGGAACATAGACTTGCACACATTTCCAGGGCAGCACATAAATAGCAGGATGTCCATAAGGACATTAGGCACCAGCACAGTACATTGAGCAGTACGTGATAAGTGTGCAGCAAATTGTATGTGAAAATCTACATTACTGTAATTTGAGGCTGACCTTTTTGAAGATGCAAAGAGCAAATTATACTGTCAAAAAAGATTGCAATAATTTTAAATAAAATGTCTCAATGTGATGAAATGAAAAATTATTATAAATTGTACTTTAAATATAAAATATTCTACTTAATATTTGTACGACCAGGAAAATTCAGTTTTTCTTCCTACTTTTCAAGTAACTTAATTTTCTAAGCAATGTAAACAACTGTCAAAAAATTAAAAGAAAATTATTATAACTTTTTCAGAGTTTGAGCCGAGTGTCACCTTAATGTAATCAGATTCTCTCGCATAAGAGAATTGCAGCACAGCTGAGGAGAAGATGGAGAATTTAATTTCTCCATCTTATCCCTTGTCTGCGTCCACGTAAATCAGACTGCAATCGGATGTCATCTGAGTGCAGACCAATGTTTTACATGCACCCATAGACTTGTCTGATTTAGGGAGTCACTCACAGCATGCTGCGATTGTTTTCTCATGCCAAATCTGCATGATAAAAAAATCACAGATCTTCACTGCCCCATAATATAAGATTGGTGCCTAGTGATATCTGATAAAACATCTGACAGCACTCGACTGTGTTATATGCTTGTGTGATCGAGCCCAAAGGTGCATTCTCACATAGCAGTGGAAATGTTAAAAACCTATTGCTAATTGTATTATTTTTGGCATTCACGTGCATTTTTTAAAGTGTAAATGCCCATTTTGAAAACTGAAGTTTTGATCAGTTGTGACACCTGGAGCACAGGGCACCCATTACACCGTGTATAGGTCGGACACTCTTCACTGTCACGTGGTTGGTGGTGGCCGTGCCCGATGCCTGGCACTCCAGAGCACTGTAATAGAGCACACAGCAGTGAGTGTGCGGGGGTAAAATGCTGGCAGTTACTGTTCCCTTTCTATATGTTGGTGCTGGTGGCGTTCCCCATGATGTTGCTCTTCCGATGTCATCACTCAACGTCTTCCGGGTCCCAATTTAGGTAGAGAGGCTGTTGGTTTGGGGGTCGGTCCTGTGGTGATGGGGGAATAGGTGATCATCGGAAGGTCCGGTGTACAGGCCAGACTGACCTGAGTCATGACTGCATCAGATGGGCCTTTGTCGCAGGACTGCACGGCCTGGTGCTGTCGTGGCTCCACCTTCTTTTCTGTCTCCGATTCCGGGCCTGGTGTTGTAAGGGGGGACATCGGGACTTGGTTTGGTGCAGTCCTCTACTGCTGGCATGGGCAGCTCCAGGTAGTAGTAGTCAGTGCTGTCTTCTTCCTCCGTACTCATTTCGATAGAAGTTGACATTGCTTTTTCTGATGTGAGGGAAGCAGCCAAGGTGGTAACTGTTGCTTCTTCCTCTAGCTCAGCAATGGCCCTTCTCAGAGAGCAGAGCAGTCTTTTCTTTGATTCCTCCCTTTGGGGGCGTGATCAGCATTTCGATTGGTTTACTTCTTGGCAGGCAGGACTTATTTCCGATGGGCTGTACTTTTGTAAAGTATTTTCCCTTGCAGAGGCCTGGGCTATCTTTGGTGCTCGTTCTTCTTGCCAAGGTGACAGTCATCCATTTTGAGTAAACATGATCCACCATTTTAACTTTTCACATTAACTTTCTTCAGTAACAATAGCATTGTTTAAATCTGTCTTCTTAAAGGCATAAGTGACTCTGAGATAAGATCTTGTTCATGATGACATTTTTTGTGACACCCAGAGCGCAGGGAATAGGTAAGATCCTCTTCACTGTCACATGGTTGGTGGTAGCCTGGTGCCTGGCGCTCCAGAGAACTGTAATAGGGCACACAGCTGTGGGTGTGCGGGGATTAACCCCTTTACCCCCGAGGGTGGTTTGCACGGTAATGACCGGCCAATTTATACAAATCTGACCACTGTCAATTTATAAGGTAATGCCTCTGGAATGCTTCAACGGATCCCGCTGATTCTGAGTTTGCTTTTTCGTGACATATTGTACTTCATGATAGTGGTATAATTTCTTCAATATCACTTGCGTTTTTATGTGCAAAAATCGGAAATTTGGCGAAAATGTTGAAAATTTCACAATTTTCAAAATTTTAAGTTTTATGCCCTTAAATCAGAGCGATATATCACACAAAATAGTTAATAAATAACAATTCCTACATGTCTACTTTACATCAGCACAATCTTGGAACCAAAATTTTTTTTTATTAGGGAGCTATAAAGGTTTAAATTTGACCAGCGATTTCTCATTTTTACAACAAAATTTGCAAAACCATTTTTTTAGAGACCACATCACATTTGAAGTGACTTTGAGGGGCCTTTATGACAGAAAATACCCAAAAGTGACACCATTCTAAAAACTTCACCCCTCAAGGTGCTCAAAACCACATTCAAGAAGTTTATTAACCCTTCACGTGCTTCACCGGAATTTTTAGGAATGGGGAAGAAAAAAATTAACATTTAACTTTTTTCACAAAAATGTTAGTTTAGACCCCAATTTATTTATTTTTGCAGGGGTAACAGGAAAAAGTGGACACTAAAATTTGTTGTGCAAATTCTCCTGAGCATGCAATTACCCCATACGTGGGGAAAAAAACACGTTTGGGCGCACGGCAGGACACTGAAGGGAAGGAGTGCCATTTGACTTTTGAATGTAAAATTTGCTTGAACAATTAGTGGACGCCATGTTGCGTTTAGAGAGCCCCTGATGTGCCTAAACAGTGGAAACCCCCCATAAGTGATACCATTTTGGAAACTAGACCCCTCAGGGAACTTATCTAGATGTGTGGTGAGCACCTTGAACCCCCAGGTGCTTCACATAAGTTTATAACATGGAGCCATGAAAATAAATTTTCACATTTTTCCAACAAAATTGTTTTTCAGTTCCCAGTTTTGCATTTTCATAATGGTAACAGGAGAAATTGCACCATGCAACTTGTTGTGCAATCTCTCCTGAGTTAGCCGATACCCCATATGTGGGGGAAAACCATTGCTTGGGCACACGGCAGGGTTCGGAAGGGAAGGAGTGCCATTTGACTTTTTTAATGTAAAATTTGCTTGAATAATTAGCGGACGCCATGTTGCGTTTGGAGAGCCCCTGATGTGCTTAAACAGTGGAATCCCCCCACAACTGACACCATTTTGGAAACTATATCCCTCAGGGAACTTATTTAGATGTATGATGAGCACCTTGAACCTCCAGGTGCTTCACAGAAGTTTATTACATGGAGCCGTGAAAATAAAATTTTCACATTTTTCCCACAAAAATGTTTTTCAGCCCCTAGTTTTCCATCTTCATAAGCGTAACAGAGGAAATTGCACCATGCAACATGTTGTACAATCTCTCCTGAGTAAGCCAATACCCCATATGTGGGGGAAAACCACTTCTTGGCTGCACAGCAGGGTTCGGAAGGGAAGGAGAGCCATTTGACTTTTTGAATGAAAAATTTGCTTGAATAATTAGGGGATGGGCCCCTGATGTGCCTAAACAGTGGGAACCCCCACAAGTGACACCATTTTGGAAACTATACCCCTCAGGGAACTTATCTAGATGTGTGGTGAGCACCCTTAACCCACAGGTGCTTCACAGAAGTTTATAACATGAAGCCGTGAAAATAAAAAAATCTAACTTTTTCCACAAAAGTAATCTTTTAGCCCCAAATTTTTTAGTTTCACAAGGGTAAGAGGAGAAAATGGAACCTAAAAACTGTTGTACAATTTATCCTGAGTACGCCAATACCCCATATGTGGGGAAAATACACTGTTTGGGCACCCATCAGGGTTCAGAAGGGAAGGAGCACTGTGTGACTTTTTGAACGCAAAATTGGTTGGAATCAAGAGCAGACGCCATGTCGCATTTCGGGAGCCCGAAATAGTGGAAACCCCCCACAAGTTGACTCCATTTTGGAAACTAGACCCCTCAAGGATTTTATCAAGGGGTATAGTGTACATTTTGAACCCAGAGGTACGACAGAATTTGATAACATTAGGTCATCATATTGAATAAGTTGTCATTAGTCTTGAGCGCAAGTGCTCTCTACTTGAGTTTGCATCAGGTACTCGGGTATACACCATGTATCACGGGTGATCGAGTGACACGCTCAAGTCCTTGCCCCGCATGTTTCACGGTTGTTAGACACCCAAAAAAACCTATGCTGGGATTGCTCATGCAAGGCAGGCGATCCCAGCAACATTTTTTTTGGCCGCGAAGCATATGGGGCAGAGACTCGAGCATGTCACTCGAACACTCACGATACTCAGTGCATACATGAGCACCCGGTGCAAACTCAAGAAGCGAGTACTTGCGCTCAACACTAGTCGACATATCGTCATCATTTTTTTTCTTTACTTTTGAAAAAATCCCAACTCTAACCCCAACCCTAACCCTAGCCCAACCCTAACCCCATCCCCAACTCTAACCCTACCCCAACCCTAAGCCTAGCCCAACCCTAACCCCATCCCCAACCCTTACCCTACCCCAACCCTAACCCTAGTCCAATCCTAACCCTAACACAATGCTAACCCTAGCACAACCCTAACCCCAACCCTATTACAACCCTAACCCTAAAGTTTAATTTTTTACACAGTTCCTCGTGTGGTATAAGTGATTAGATGACTTTATTCTTCGGGTCGGTGCGATTACAGCGATGCCAGATTCATATCGGGTTTTTATGATTCTCAGCTGTCACACTAAAAGATGCATTTTTTGCAAAGACTAGTTTTTGCATTGCCATATTTTGAGAGCTATAATTTTTCCATATTTTGGCCGACAGAGTCATGTGATGGCTTGTTTTTTGCGGGACAAGTTGACGTTTTTATTGGTACCATATTTGTGCATGTGACATTTTTTGATCTCTTTCTATTCCGATTTTTGGAAGGTAGAATAAACAAAAAACAGCAATTCCATAATAGTTTTTAGGGGTTTTTTTTATGCCACTCCGCGTATAGTAAAATTGATAAGGCAGATTTATTCTTCGGGTCAGTATGTTTACAGCGGTATCGCATTTATATAGTTTTTTTATGTTTTGGTGCTTTTACACAATAAAAACTATTTTCTAGAAAAAAAAAAATTTTTGAACGCTTTATTCTGATAGCTATAACTTTTTTATTTTTCGGATGATGGAGCTGTATGGTGGCTTGTTTTTTGCGGGACAAGATGACGTTTTCAGCGGTACCATTTTTATTTACATTCATCTTTTTGATCGCGTGTTATTCCATTTTTTGTTTGGAGGCATGATGATAAAGCATTGTTTTTTGCTTTGTTTTTTATTTTTTTACCGCGTTCACTAAAACTAGTAAGACAGTTTTATAAGTCAGGTTGCTCCAGACGCAGTGATACCAAATATGTGTACTTTTATTGGTTTATTTTTTTTTTTCATAATAAATAAATATTATGGGTTCAATATATTTTTATTTTTTGGGGATTATTTTTGTTGATTTTTTTAAAAAATATTTTTTACAATTTTTTTTTTTTTCACTTTTCTACTTTTGTTTTTAACTTTTACACTATGTCCCACTATGGGACTTTTACTTTTTGCAGCCTGATCCCCTGCATGGCATTAGAGAGCAGCAGCTCCCTATGTCATGCAGCCTGTCAGCACTGCACACAGGGGAGACATTTACTTTGGTCATGCACTGCGCATAACCAAAGTAACGTCCTGCCTCCTGGTGACCCGGATGTTGTCATGACGACGTCTGGTCATCATGACAACATCTGGAAAAATCTGCAGACACCGCAGGATGCTGGCAGGAGAGCTGAGTATAGCGATCACCTCCCCCCTTGCGATCGCAGCATTGCGGTGCGGTGGTTAATGTGCAGGGAGCGGTGCGGGACCACTCCTGGCACATAGCACTGGGTGTCAGCTGTGACAATCAGCTGACACCCGGAGGCGATCACCCGCACCGCTTGTGTGGGGGCGCAATCACTGCACGCGTAATAGTACGTAGCTAGTCCATAAGTCCCAGGGCGCAGCTACGTACTATTACTGACGTCGTCGGAAAGGGGTTAAACCCCGGTGATTACTGTTCCCTCTCTAAGTGTGGGTGCTGGTGGCGTTCCCCATTATGTTGGTGCAAAGGGAGACAGGAGAGTCAGGAGTCAGGTTACCGGTGAAACATATTAACTTTACTTGCAGCACAGCCAAAAGGATAACAGCCGGAGATGGTACAATAAAACACTTGCATATGGTGCAGATGACCAGGGTTCCAAAATTACAGTCAGATATTGAGAACCGGATGCACATGAAGATTGCATGGCAGCAAGTCCCTCTGGTATCGAAGGCTCGTGTCCTATGCTGACAATATCGAATTATCTTACACCCTTCTGGGGCCATGACCCCTAGCTGACCTCCATGTCCCAGTCTCACTAATCTTCATCATTTGTGTGGTTAGCAAACGTTTTCCCATAGGTGCTAGGAGTAACTAACTTCTGGCTGAGTACTCCTCCAGCACCCTTGGCACACTTTCAATGGCAAATAGATTGTGTATGCTTGAAGACCAAGGTATTCCTCCAATCCCAGTAGTAGAAAAGTAAAATGTTTCCCACAATTTCCTCCGATTAGCTGTTCCATAATGGCCTTCTGGAATAGGGAGATAGTTCCCTCACATACTTTACTTGAACTGTCCTGGTGCTGATTCTTCCTCAAACTCTAACTAACTACAACTCTAACTAGAACTACAATATATTTTCTGTAGGTTTTAGTGTACCTAACTCCACCCACCAAGCAATTCTCCTAGCAACCTAGCTTAGTGAGGAGTTTAGCTGTTTCCTCCCTGAACTGGTGTAATAGATGATGATTTACAATGACAATAATACAAATCCCTACATAAAATAATACAAAATTTCAACACTATAAATACAAGTTTACAGAGTTATAGTAATACCCAACTGTGGGGTATTACACAGTAAGGTTACCCAACTATTAAATCAAGATAGCGGAAGTGCTCAGCCGAGTGCTGCTCTCCTCCAAAACTTCAGTCCCAATTCATCATGGCAGTTTCACTAGTTTTCTGTCAAAGAACTCCTTGAAATCATTCTTCCAGATGTGCCAAACAGTCTGAGAGTGACTTCATCACAAAAAATAATTTTACTCCAATTTTCTAAAGTCTAATTCCTATACTTCCTGCAAAGTTATTTTCTCTGATGAAGGCTCCTACAGACTGTTTGGGACATCTATAAGAATGATTATCCAAAAAACAAAAAGAGGAGCACTACCATGAGTCCTGTGTCATGCCAAAAGTAAATCATACTAAAACCATTCATATGTGGACTTGCTCAATATCCAAGGGAGTGGGTTCACTCATAATTTTGCCTAAGAACACTACATTGAATAAAGAATGGGATCTAAACTTCCTCCAAGAGCAACTTTTCCCAATGATCCAAGATCAATTTGTTGATGAACAATATTTTTTTTACAGCATAATGGATCACTATGTCACAATACAAAGGCAATAACTAAGTGGCTCTGAATAAAACTTTGACATTTTGGATCTATGGCCAAGAAACTCTCCAGATCTCAATCCCGTTGAGAACCAGTGGTCAATCCTCCAAGAGCAGGTGGACAAACAAAAACACAGATATTCTGATAAACTCCAAACATTGACTAGACAAGTATGGGTTGCATTCACTAAGGATTTGGCACAGAAGCTGCTATCCAACAACCCAGGGCAAACAATCCAGGACACAGACTCACACTGAGAACGCACCGTTAACACAATGATGGCGGCGGTGCGGAATTTTAAAAAGGAGGCAGG
Source organism: Phyllobates terribilis (assembly GCF_046119375.1). Taxonomy (NCBI): domain Eukaryota; kingdom Metazoa; phylum Chordata; class Amphibia; order Anura; family Dendrobatidae; genus Phyllobates; species Phyllobates terribilis. The sequence continues at coordinate 805,517,039 of NW_027362762.1, forward strand.
TCACTGAATAATCAGTGATCTGTACAAGAAGCAGAGGAGGCAGGAAGGGGGCGGAGAACCAGAAGAAGACCCTGTCCCCAGATCTTGCCCTGAAGCACACTAAAGCACAGAAGATGTCATTTTATGAATACTTCATAAGGTGAGTATTCAATAGCCACTGATCAGATCCCTTCACATCAGGTATCAGATTAATCAGCATCCCAGTGCCATTATAGCCATGACTTTAGTTTATAGGGCTAAATCCTGCTGACAGGTTCTCTTTAACTGGTACCAAAGGTTCCCCCACATCTAAATTTAGAGACTGCACATGTAGTTGGGTTGAGCTATATATTGCCCATGTTCATTCTGGTCTGTATTTTGAAGTCACTATGCACAAATAGACTTTATAATTGTATGGCTGATTCTCTTTTTTTGCATCAGGTGGATTGAGGCTAACTATTTTGCAGCAATTGGGATTACTTGATCAAATTGCCATCTGTAGTTTTATTATTTTCTGAACATTTATTATTACTAAATAATATATGCTGAAACCCTAGAAAACATTTGAAGTAAATTTAGAGACTCTTTTACAATTTTTTAAAGGATGTTCCACCTCAGTATGTGTCTGGCTCAAGCATCCCTACTTGTAGTGACATCAAATGTAACAGACACAAACATAAATATTGAATAGAATCGACCAGGGCTGGAAAGGGGTTGTTAGAAGCCCAGGGAATGAGGAACTCTCCTTCTGTTCCAGTTCTGTCCACATCTACTAACAGTGCTGTGTCAACAGACATCCAAAGTTGAATAGAATGTGTCAGTGTCTAATAATCAGTTTTTATTGGCATTAAAATATGTACACCACATGAGCGTCTTCCCCTGCAAATTCTGCCATGACTTCTCACTTATTTCTACATTGCAGCATTCTATAAACAATAGGTTCTAAAGAGCGTGTTGTTATCTCTACCAATAAGAGAAAGGATGCATAGAGCTAATAATATCAGCACTAAGAAGTAGTCTATCGTATCTATGTTAGAAGCAATGGACAGTCAGCCATATATAGGAGTTGCACAGACTTTACAGCAGCACAATGGTAGGACATTTTTAATGAAGATTATTTAATAAGTTATTTAGTTTTGCACTTAGGTAACAAATAAAAAATGAATGAGAAAATACTTTTAAAATGTTATTTTATCTTTCTCATGCTTCAATCTAAACTACACTGTGCTACACAATAGCATATTTATTATGATATTTTGTGTCTGTCACTTGGTTCTTATCCAGCATTTAATATTAAATAAAAATTAATGTCAATGTTGTGATGTGAATGGTATTTCTTTTGCATTAGAATCAAGTGCTCATGAGAAGTACAGATGTTATGTAGTGCTTTTAGATAATTCACACAGAGTACTGCTGACAAACAGAAGGCTCTTTGAGATTCTGGAAATTAAATGACATTCTCACTCATGCAAAATCATTATTCAAGACAGCACTGAGCTATGCAGAATGTTTTGGACGCAGTAAATACACACTGAAAGATGGGAAAAGACAAGCCATATTCTGACAGATACTGATAACAGTTTATTCTAAATTATGTAACCTATTAAAGGTTTAATTCCAATTTTGTAAATTATTACCTATTCACAGGAAATGCCCCATTGGAAAGGAGCGGTAGCCATGCACACATGCCACTGCTCCATTCATTTTGTGTTGAACTGCTGGAGAAAACCAAATGATGAACTCATTTACCGTATTTTTTGGACTATAAGATGTACCGGACCATAATATGCACCTAGATTTTTGAGGAGGAAATTAGAAAAAAAATTAAGCAAAAAATGAGGTCATGACTAGAGATGAGAGAATGTTTTGATGTTTGAGTTCATCGACTTAACCCAAACATCAAAAAAAGGTTTGTGTTCGGGCACCTGAGCCTGAACACAAGCCCAAACGGGGCCCGGAACATCAGTAGTTTCCCCGTTCACCTCAATGACGTCGCCGCGAGAGCCGTGGGAAAGTTCTCACATCGCTCGTGGTGACGTCATTGAGGTGAACGGGGAAACTACTGATGTTCATTGGTTAAGAATCCCACTCACGTAATTGATGGCACCGCGAGGCACTGAGCTGTGCTAGCATGCACAGCTCAGTGTTTCTGCTGTCTGACAGGCTGAATGCTGGCATCATGCCAGCGTTCAGCCTATCAAACAGATGTAGTATAAGTGTTTTTTTATTTTTAAATAAAGGAGTCTGTGTCATTATTTAAAATAAAAGACTTTACTCTGGGTGTTATTTATTTCAAATTTGACTACAAAGTTAGTAATGGGGATGTCGTATAGATGCCTCTCCATTAATAACCCCTGGCCTTGATGTCAGCTGCCATTACAAAGCTGACATGAACCCCAACCCTATTATCTCACTTGCCACCACCACAGGCTAAGCGCCAGAATTGGCACATCTTATGGATGCGCCATTTCTTGAGCCGCTGAGAGCTGATGTTATTAGCCTCAAAGGTGGCCAGGATCCATGGCCCCTTCCCTCACTATTAATATCAGCCCGCAGCAGTCTGCCTAGCATTTGCCGGTTAGATTTTATAGCGGGACCTCATGTCAATTTTTTTTGGGGGGATCGCACTGTAGTGTAGCCAGTAAAGGCTAATCAAACAGCTGTGAGCTGTTATTAATAGACAGGAAACATCTTTGGCTAATGGCCCCCTTCCCTGGGTAGTAATATCAGCCCCCATGGGTCGGCGTTCCCTCTGCTGGTTATGAATAATCAGCGGGAGCCCACACTGTTTTTTTTATAATTCTTTATTTTACACATAATGTGCACTATGGGTGTTGAGGACAACTCCCATCATTGTTCACTGCTCGGAGACAAGGCGACAATGATGGGAGCTGCACTCAGTAACCGGCAGACGGCACTCTGGCATTCAACAGTCGGGCACTAGAGCTACCGTGAGACCCAGTGGCTTCAACTCAGGTAACCTTTCAGAGCCACCAGGTCTGGTGGTCCAGAAAACTCATGGGAAACTTTTAGGGATGTTTAAAGTTCACTGGTGTTTCCAGCTGCTGGAACACCTGGAGGCTGTGAACTAAGGTTACCTTGGGTATTATACTGTACTTGTTAATAAATAAAAAAATTAAATGAAAAAGATGGTGTGGGGCTCCCTGTAATTTTCATAACCAGCAGAGAGAACACTGACCTCTTTGTGCTAATATTACTAGTCAGGGAAAGGGGCCATTAGGCCTAAATGTTCCCTGGCTATTAATAACAGCTCACAGCTGTTTGGTTAGCTTTTACTGGCTAGATTACATGGGGATCACAGAAAAAAATTGACGTAAAGTCCCCCTATAAATTCTAACCTGCAAAGGCTAAACAGACAGCTCTGAGCTGATATTAATAGAAAGGGAAGGGGCCATGAATCCTGGCCCCCTCCGAGGCTAATAATATCAGCCGTCAGTGACCCTAGAAATTAATCATCAATAAGATGCGCCAAATCTGGCCCTTAGCCTCTCTCTTCCCACTTGCCTTGATGTGGTGGCAAGTGGGGTAATAGAGTCAGGGTTCATGTCAGCCTTGTATTGGTAGCTGACATGAAGCCCCGGTTAGTAATGGAGAGGCGTCTATAAGATGCCCCCATTAATAACCCCATGGTGAAATTGTAAGAAAAAACCCAAACACCCAGAATAAAGTACTTTATTTTAAATAATTACACAGAATCCTTTATTTATGATTGTTAATTTCCCAAAAACAATTATACTTACCTAAACCCTAATCCAATGAAGCCCATGTCTCCTGTAACAAAAATAAAAATAAAAAACAACCATATCCCTCATCTGTCCAATGTGATGAAATAATCCAGAGTATCCCACAATGTTCGGATCATTTATAGAACAGCCATATCTGGAGATGTGACTGCTCTATCTGGCAGCCGGTGATACACTGATAGAAGCATCATCACTCCTGTAGTGTATAGCGCTGAGCTGCCAGGAGAGAAGTCACTTGATTTCATCACCTGATGAACTCCTGTGACCTCACTTACGGCATCACCACTGCGTGAGAATTTTCTTAAACAAAATCTAATATCCTTAGAATCTATTTCATTCTCAGATGAATGACCATTATTTGATGAAAATTTTCTTAATAGTTGAACATTGTGAGTCCAGTGAAGTTCCGTAACGCTGTAAAATGGTATTTACATGATGAAAAAAATCCATGCACAAATGTATTTGTTTCTTCCATATCACAGCCTCGAGAGTACAGAAACCTTGCAACCAGTTACTGAAAGATCTGGTTACAGATGTTCTCCTTTTATACATCGCTATATCATAAATTATTTTTTCTTTAACTATGTTTTTAGACTAGGGATGCCATGACATAATGTTTACACAATCCCTACATAATTTTTTACAGCTTAATTTAAGTGAAAATCCAAAGACAATATCTCACACGTGAGCACCTCTTTCATGCACATTTCTGCAACTTTAGCAGCTTTCTCTAAAATTGGCTGAGTAGAAACAGTTAAATCTACCACAGGAGATTGACCTCTTTGGCCTCTTATTGTGGGATCACATACTAACAGGAGTTATGCTAAAAGCTGAACTAAAACTACATTAGTTTTCCCTAACTAATCTTGACTACCAGTGACATTAACATAATCAGATATATTAACATTGGTAGGCACCAATCTGGTGCTCTACTGGTTCCTCTCTGCACTTCACTCAGGATCCTGCTTCCTCTTCCATCTGCCTATACTCTTAGGATATCCAAGACAACTTCCTGTTCTCCAAGTACTGCCTGAAGATGATGGGGAAATCTTACGGCCTCTTGAAATGCTGCTTTGCATCTTTTCTTGTTTTGTAATTTGATCTTTGCGAATTCAGCAAGATGATGGCCGGCAACACCATAAAACTTCAAGCTATAACCATGGTCGGGTAGAGGAACTTACTGTTATGCGCTGCGCAGCGAGATCCAGCAATACTGGCACCAAACCAGCAAAGGCGCAGCCACAGACACACTTGGCGCAAGCTGCCCAGCTAAGCGAGCCCTTGAGGGCCAGGAATACTCTTCACCCAGCTCTCAGTAAATGAAAGGGGACTTTGACAGAGTCTTTCCCAGGCCCACTGCTTCCCAAGTCCAGCTGGCGTCAGGTGACGTGATCGGTGCTTAGTCAAGGACCAGGTGAGAACCTCTGCAAGAACCCCATGAAGTGTAACCAGAAGAGAAAATGCGAAAACCCCTGAAAAGATAGCAACACTACTGCTAGCACCACTCACCACCACAGCACATAGGAACTGTAATAAACAGCAAAGGACTGCGCATGGAATAGGATTAAATAGCCCACGTAATGATGGTGTGGAATACCTCCCAAACATCCCCAGATAACCACTCCCTGCTAGCTTGCACAGCAGAATGCTCAACATCCCACAACTGCCTAGTGCCTGAAACAGCAGCATCCTGCTTTGCCTAACAACTGGAGAAATCAGTGAGAGACATGGCGTCCCACATCCTTACATAAGGTAAAACACCAGAACATGAAGCTCCAAATGGTTGGGATGATTTCACTGCACACATAGTAGCTCCTCCTCCAGGGTCAAGACTAGTGTTGAGCCACCCCCGTAGTGTTCGAGTTCGGTTCGTCGAACACCCGTGTGTTCGCCGAACTGTTCGTCGAACTGTTCGTCGAACACCTTCGAACACCGTTAAAACCAATGGCAGGCAAACAAAAACACATAGAAACACATAGAAAACACCTTCAAAGGTGTCCAAAAGCTGACAAACTGCTCAGAAGACACAACTAACACATGGAAAAGTGACAAGTACATATAGTCATGCGAAAATAAAAGAGGTGGAGAAGTAAAAGGAGGGGGAGACACAGATATAGGCATGTCATGCCCTTCTAAAATCCAAAAAGTGAGAAGCCGACACGGCCAGTCCGCTCCTGCCCGTGCCACCTCCATGTCGCCGGGTTTGTGCCAGAGCCGCGGTGAACCCTGATGGCCAGCCCCCCTCTCCCAATACTGGTGCCTGTCCGCTGGTGGGTCGAGCGAGCCCCCCTGTGGTGGAGGCAGCTCTAAGCTTTTTAATTTAAATTGTCTCTCTAATTTGAATGAATACACTTTAAATCCATTTACAAGGATCTATTGGAGGGCAAGTCTCATGCCAGCAGCCGCGTAATTCCAGCTCCAGTAGCGTCCACTAAAGCTGCTGCAGTTAAAAAGCTTTTATAAGGATCGAGCTCGGCTGTCCACCGCAAGGCATCCTACTGCCAGTCCCAGCCCCTATGCCTTGGGGTGCCTCCTGATGCTCTTCACTGAGTATCCCATGGTCCCGAAGCATTTCCTTTGAAAAAATTAAGTGTCTAAACTACAGGTGGTGTAGCTTGCTTAACAGCCGGGATAATCCGCTGACTAGCAGACACTGCTACTAGGCACAAAGTATTTCCTGGGCTAGATGCAGTTAAAAATTTGTAATTAGATACTCTCGTTGGATGCTGAGAAAGCATTCCATAGAGTCTCCTGGCACGCCATATATGATTCTCTTAAAAAGCTTGGGGTAGGGGTCTAGGGGACCCTTTTATAGCCAAAATCACGGCCCTGTATCGCAATACGTCACCTAGGCTGAAGATAAATGGAACTGTAGCACCCTGAGGGCTCGGTTGCTACAGACGTATTGCACCTCACCCAGAGGTGTGATATCTCACTCTCAGGTAAGGATGGAGTGTGGATCAGGACCCGACACCTGCATGCATTACACCACATTGCCGTGGGGCAGGGCGACCAATATGCCCCTGAGATGGGCACGACAGTCCCTGTCCCTGGCTGGAGTGGGGGGAGGGAACACTGAGGAAGGGGAACCCTGTAGTGCAGGAGCAGGGAGGAAGCAGTTCCTGGGTGCATTGAGAAGGGAGTATAAAAGGTGGGCACCATCTTAGTTCAGTGCAGAGAAGTCTGAGCAGAAGTGGCAGGGAGCAGGGGCTCTGCATGAGCTCTGCTCCGGAGGCGGGCCTAGTAACAGAGGCCCAGGCCTGGAAGAGGGAGAAGGAAGGAAGAGGAGCGGAGAAGGCTCCAGGAACGAGGAATGAAAGGATCCCAGGGGTGCGGACGGGCGAGTCGCCACCGCACGCCCGAATCCACCTGCGTGGAGGGGTCAGGCCAAAGGGGGAGACAGGTCCCCGAACTAGTGGAGGCAGGAAACGACCCTCAGCTAGAAACCGGAGGCTCTGACATTTTATGTGGCGCAGCCCCTCGCTACACCCGCTAGGAAGGCACCACATAGGGTCAGGGAAACTGGCGCCAAGTTTACCAAGAGGAGGCCCGAGGCAGCCGGACAGAAGTGTTGGTAAGAAAGGCCAGACAAAGGACACACAAAGGGGGTCCTGTGAAGTGCTCCAAAGTTATCTGGGAGTTGTCTGAGCCCCTCACCTGGTGAGCACAGTACGACGTGGGCAGCCGTTACCTGCAGACGTGGTCTGGATAATAAGAACTGTGAGTAAAGGCCCTGGACTGCATCACTGACTCCGTGTCGTTACTGCTGCTGCCCTGCACCATCACCCCCATCCTCCGCATACACTGCCCTGAGGCTATACTCCTCCCGTGGGGAGTTATGCTACGCTCTGCTGCACCCACAACACCAGCCTCAGCGGTCTGCCCTGTAGCGGCGGTTCACTCTGACCGCAATCCACGGGTGGCGTAGTCGGACATTTAAACATCAAAACCACATAAATAGTTCCGCCACTGGTTTGACCGCCCTGAGCCACGGAACCGGGTCGCCGCCACGAAGACTACAACCACCAGCATCCACCAAAAAGGGTCCGGCTCCGGGTGTCCCAAGGCCCAGGGGGTGCGTCAGAACATTTTCATCACCTTTCACAATCACCAATGGGACAAGGCAGGGATGTCCTCTGTCCCCTCTCTTATACATCCTAGTGACGGAGCACCTGCTCTCATCAATTCGCCATAACCCCAATATTAGGTGGATTGAGGTGGGAGGCACCGAGTACAAGTGCTCTCTATTTGCTGATGATGTCCTAGTATATATCACTCAATCACATATATCCATCCATGCTGTTATGGCTGAAATAGATCACTTTGTTGCATGGTAAAATTTTAAAATCAATGCAGCGAAGTCTGAGGCCCTCGATGTCTCCCTCCCCAAATCCATATAGGATTCCATCCAGTCCAACTTTCCCTTTGCCTGGCCCTCACAGGGTATCAAATACTTAGGAATTCCTATTCATAGAGACCTCTCCCATCTATGTTATCTTAATTTTGGGCCCTTTATTGAACAACTGCATACAGACCACGGTTGGCAAGTTAGAACTGTAAGATTCACTACGTGAACCACTGGTGTTTTGTGGAAAAGCACATGTACACTGCGTTCCAAATTATTATACAAAAAGTGTTTAGGAGTGATAAGGGAAGAATTTGTTTGTTTGTCAGTTAAACTCATTGATGGTGATGTGTGTCAGGGCTCTTTATATCACTGTAAGCAATTGCAGACACCTGTGCTAATTAGTTTGGCAGGTGTGTCCAATGAAAGGCAAGACTACTTAAGAAGGCTCTCTCACATTATTAAGCAGCCTACATTTTCTGCCAAAATGGGAAAGAAAAAGGATGTGTCGGCTGCTGAGAAGCAACAAATTGTGGAGTGTTTAGGTCAAGGCATGACTACAATCAACATTGTGCGATGATCAGGATGAAGTGTCTTGGCAATCAAGAAGTATGTAGCTGATTCACAGTACACACGTGTGCGTGCTGATAAGGGCAAATTGAGGACTCTTTCCTACAGGCAATTACGTCAGGTTGAAAGAGCAGCGGCAAAAAAGCCTTGTCATAGCAGCAGACAAGTTTTTGAAGCTGCTTGTGCCTCCAACGTCCCCCGAACAACAAGATGCAGGGTCCTTCAGAGGTTTGCAGCTGTGCATGCGCCATCCTGTCGACCTCCTCTATCCACTTCACACAAGCAGAAACGGCTCCAGTGGGCCAAACATTACATGAAGACTGATTTCAAAACTGTTTTGTTCACGGATGAGTGCCGTGCAGCGCTCGATGGTCCAGATGGATGGAGTGGAGGATGGCTGGTTGATGGACACCCCACGCAAACACGGCTACAGCGCCAACAAGGAGGAGGTGGAGTAATGTTTTGGGCTGGAATCATGGGGAGAGAGATTGTCGGCCCCTTTAGGATCCCTGAAGGCGCTAAAGATGAACTCCATAATGTATGTGGATTTTCTCAAACAGCACTTCCTGCCATGGTTCAAGAAGAAGAACCGTGTATTTCACAGCAAGATCATTTTTCTGCATGATAATGCACCATCTCATGCTGCACATAAAACATCTGCATCTCTGGCTGATATGGGCATAAAAGGGGACAAACTTATGGTGTGACCCCCATGCTCCCCTGACCTCTACCCCATTCAGAACCTTTGGAGCATCATTAAAAGGAGTGTCTATGATGGCGGGAGGCAGTTCACATCTAAGCAACAGCTCTGGGAGGGTATTCTGTCCTCTTGCAAAACAATTGAAGGAGAAACCATCCAAAACCTGACAAATTCAATGGACGAGAGAGTTCAGAAGCTCCTTTCGAACAAGGGGTCCTATGTGAAAATGTAACATCACCTAGAATAAAGTTTTGAGTTGAAAACTGTTTGATTTCAGTTTCTAACAACCTGCTAATGCTTATAATTTCAAAAATGACCATTTTTTTGGTCTTTATTAAAATGAAAAGGTTGATCGAAAAGTTTGGGGGATCTAAGAGTGTGGCAACCCAGTAGTCATGATTACTTCGAATTCTGACAATATGAGGGTCATGCTGCAGGTAGTGCAGCAAGAAGGCACTTATGTGTCTTGCGCATCTCGGAGCCCCAAAATTATTTTCCGGGCTAGATGCAGCTAAAAATTATTTTTAATTTTAAATCTGGTGGAGCTTATTATAGATGGCCTAATAGGATCAGTGCTGCACACTGCTACAAAGCCCAAATTATTTTCCAGTCAAGATACAGATAAACATGATTAGTAATTTGAAAGCTTAAAACGTTTGGTAGGGTGATTTTAACCAATCATCAAGCTTTTACTCTCCCCAGGATGACACAGGGGTAGAAAAGTCGTTTCGGATCCATGATTTGTTCATCTTTATGAACGTCAGTCTGTCTACATTATCAGTGGAGAGCCGCGTGCGCTTATCTGTCAGCACAGCACCAGCAGCGCTGAACACACGTTCAGACAGAACGCTGGCTGCGGGGCATGACAAGATCTCCAAGGCGTAAGTGGCTAGCTCCGGCCATTTATCCAGATTGGAAGCCCAAAAAGAGCAAGGGTCCAGTGACACAGTCGTGGCTTCAATGTTTACTTGGAGATACTCCTGTATCATCGTCTCTAGGCGTTGACTATGTGTCAGACTTCTTGTCTCCTGTGGCCTTGCAAAGGATGGGCTAAAAAAGTGGTGAAATGATTCCGCAAAATTGATGTTACCAGCAGATACTGTGGTTCTGTTACGGTTTGAGTGCTGAATACTTGACGGTCCCACGGTTGGCAAGTTGGAACTGTGAGATTCACTACGTGCACCACTGGTATTTTGTGGAAAAGCACATGTAAGATTCTGCAACAGTCTCTGCTGATACTCCTGCATGCGTGCATCCCTTTCTATGGCAGGAATAATTTCTGCAAATTTACTTTTGTACCGGGGATCTAACAGTGTGGCAACCCAGTAGTCAGGATTATTTCTAATTCTCACAATTCGAGGGTCATGTTGCAGGTAGTGCAGCAAGAAGGCACTCATGTGTGTTGCGCATCCAGGAGCACCAAGTCCCTGTTGTGTTGGTGGCGAGGTAACAATCATGCTTCCTTCTTCTGTCCTCTCCCCCCAACCTCGCACAACAGAAATGTGATCAAGGTCTCCCTCATCTGATGAGTCTTCCATCAGTTCGTCCTCCACTTCTTCCTGGGCTCCTGCACCTTCCTCACTAGTTTGGCTGCTACCATGCGCCCTGGTAAAACAATCTCCCCCACCCTCACATGCCTGCCGCCTTGGTGCTGCCGACCTTCTGGACCTTGCAGATGTTAGCCCTTCCGCATACAACTCCTCCTCCTCTACTTCCTCCACCTCCTCTTGTGCCACCACCTGACTCCGAATTCTGTTTAACATGTGCTCCAGCATGTAAATCACCGGAATAGTCATGCTGATAATGGCATCGTCAGCACTAAACATCTTCGTCGCCATTTCAAAACTGTGCAGAAGGGTGCATAGGTCCCTGATCTGAGACCACTCCTCCAGCGTGATTTGCCCCACCTCTGAATCTCGTTGGCCCAGGCTATACGTCAGAACGTATTGCACCAGGGCTTGTCGGTGCTGCCACAGTCGCTGCAACATGTGCAGAGTTGAATTCCACCGGGTAGGCACATCGCATTTTAGCCGGTGAAGTGGCAGGCCCAACGACTTCTGTAGAGATGTAAGTCGCTGAGCTGCGGGATGCGAACGGCGGAAGTGAGCACACAGCGACCGTGCCCTCTGCAGAAGGCCATCTAGTCTGGGATAGTGGGCTAAAAATTGCTGGACAACCAGGTTCAACACGTGAGCCATACAAGGCACGTGTGTGACATTGCCCTGGCGAAGGGCCGCACCCAGGTTTGCAGCATTGTCGCACACGGCCTTCCCTGGTTTCAGGTCCAGTGGAGACAACCATTCATGAAATTGGTTCTCCAGAGCTGACCACAACTCCTCAGCTGTGTGACTCACATTTCCCAGACATTTCAATGTAAAAACCGCCTGATGACGTTGAGCCCTACTGCCAGCATAGTAAGGAGGTGTGCAGGATCCCTTCTGCGCAGTTAGAAAGCTTGTGGCATGACCAGACAGGCTTTGGGTGCAGGTGGAAGACCGAGAGGAGGTTGAGGAGGCAGAAGCAGTGGAGGAACTTTGACATAAAGAGGATTGACGCACAACTCGTGGGGACGGCAAGACTTGGACAGCAGCCCCTTGTCCTGCTGTCACCATAGTTACCCAGTGCCCAGTCAGCGACATGTAACGCCCCTGTCCATGCCTACTCGTCCAATTGTCTGTGGTGAAATGCACCCTGTCACACACAGAGTTTCTCAAAGAAGCGGTGATGTTGTGTGCGACATGCTGGTGGAGCGCAGGCACACCTTTCTTTGAGAAGTAGTGCCGACTGGGCATCTGGTACTGGGGCACTGCGACGGACATAAGGTCTCGAAAATCCTCTGTGTCCACCAGGCGGAAAGGCAGCATTTCTGTAGCCAAGAGCTTGCAGATGGTGAAATTCAACCTCTTAGCTTTCTCATGGCTAGGAGGAAATGGTCTTTTACTTGTCCACATCTGAGGGACCGAGGGCTGGCTATTGTGCTTAGACGGGGTTGATAAGGGTGTCCCCGGCAAACTGCCGGTCTGTGAGGAAGATGCAGGCGGACATGTTAGGTTGCCTTCATCCAAAGGTGGTGCTATCGATGTCGGACAGCGCTCAACACCAGCTGGTGTTACCACCTCCAAAGAAAATGATGACCTGCCAATCACGCTGGCTGTTGCGGGTAAAGAGGTGGCAGGTCTGCGCCCCAAAACAGGTGTGACTGCTGTCCCCCCAGTCACAGAGGATGAAGAGGCCGCGGATGCACAAGATATGGCAGACGGTGGTTGGCCCGGCCGGCTAGGCCGCATTGTAGCACACTGAGCTTCCCACTGCAACTTATGCTTCATCTCCATGTGCCGGTTCATGCATGAAGTACTCAAACTATGTATTTTTTGGCTTCTACTTAGCTTTTGCTGACAAATGTTACAGATAACACGAGTTGGGTCATCTTTATCGATCTGAAAAAATGCCCAGGCTATGCAAGGCTTAGCACCCATGCGACCTGAAGAGCCACCACGACTTGTGGTGAGAGGCAGAGTTGTGTTTGAGGATGCAGTTGTTGACGTGCTTCCAGTACTACGTCTCTGTCCAGGAAGGCGCAACCTGACCTCGTCGTCACTAGCATCTTCCTCCACCTCCTCTGCTGACCTCATCTCTTGGCTGACTGTGGGTTGACAGTAAGTGGGATCTCCAACCTCATCATCATCACCCTGTGCGTTATCACACCCGTCGTCCTCAGAGCCAACCTGTTCCTGCCCTGACAAAAAACTAAAGTTGTCGCTCCAATCAGGTATTTGAGTCTTATCATCGTCTTCCTCATTGTCTCCACCAACAGGAGTTACAGTTTAGGAATGAGGGTCTACATTATGGTCAGAACCTTCTGTGTCTGGTCCTGGATCCGACTCATAAAGATTCTGGGCATCAGTGCAGATCATTTCCTCGTCTGGATTCACAGAAGCGCTGGAGTCGACCTCTGATTCCCAGGCTATAGTATGAGTAAACAGCTCTGCAGACTCAACCATCTGTTCTACCTCATACTCAGACGGGCAGCTGGAGATTTGGGAGCTGTGAGGAAGCAAGTGCGATTTGGGTGACACCTTTGAGGACTGGAGTATTTGTGATGTTGAAGTTGATGTGGAGGAGAGCCCACTTAAAGGAGCACTTGATATCCGTTGAAGCACCTGCTGTTTTTGTGCCTCATCTGGAATTTGTAGCGATTGGCGTGGCCGTAAGAAAGGGATCTTATCACATTGTCCGCTAAAAGAAGTAGACATTTTAGTTTGGCTGGAAGATGGTCTTTCTTCTGCAGATGTTACTGTTGCTTTAACACCTACCCCACGGACATAACCTTTTTTCCCCTTCCCAACACGCCTATTCCCCTTTCCACCAGCAGCAGGCCTTTTTCCACTCATTTTGGTGGTTAACTAATTCACAACTCTGGAGTTGTTTGCACAAAAAAACAATGGATGGTAACCGAGCAGAGCTGAGTGGCCAAACTGTGGTATTAGGCCAAAACTATTGGCTGGGTTAGATGCAGAAAAAAATTATTTTGAATTTGCAACCTGATGGAGGTCAGTATAGATGGACTAATACAACAAGTCCCACACACAGCTAGAAGCCCAAATATTTTTTCAGAGGTACTGTAGATGCAGATAAAAATTATTTTTAATTTGCAACCTGATGGAGGTCAGTATAGATGGACTAATAGAGAAAGTCCGACACACTACTAGAAGGCCAAATATTTTTTCAGAGCTAGATGCAGAAAAAAATTATATTCAGTTTGCAACCTGATGGAGGTCAGTATAGATGGACTAATAGAGAAAGTCCGACACACTACTAGAAGGCCAAATATTTTTTCAGAGGTAGATGCAGAAAAAAATATATTCAGTTTGCAACCTGATGGAGGTCAGTATAGATGGACTAATAGAACAAGTCCCACACACTGCTAGAAGCCCAAATATTTTTTCAGAGGTACTGTAGATGCAGATAAAAATTAGTTTTAATTTGCAACCTGATGGAGGTCAGTATAGATGGACTAATAGAGAAAGTCCGACACACTACTAGAAGGCCAAATATTTTTTCAGAGCTAGATGCAGAAAAAAATTATATTCAGTTTGCAACCTGATGGAGGTCAGTATAGATGGACTAATAGAGAAAGTCCGACACACTACTAGAAGGCCAAATATTTTTTCAGAGGTAGGTGCAGAAAAAAATATATTCAGTTTGCAACCTGATGGAGGTCAGTATAGATGGACTAATACAACAAGTCCCGCACACAGCTAGAAGCCCAAATATTTTTTCAGAGGTACTGTAGATGCAGATAAAAATTATTTTTAATTTGCAACCTGATGGAGGTCAGTATAGATGGACTAATAGAGAAAGTCCGACACACTACTAGAAGGCCAAATATTTTTTCAGAGCTAGATGCAGAAAAAAATTACATTCAGTTTGCAACCTGATGGAGGTCAGTATAGATGGATTAATAGAACAAGACCCACACACAGCTAGAAGCCCAATATTTTTTCAGAGGTAGATGCAGAAAAAAATATATTCAGTTTGCAACCTGATGGAGGTCAGTATAGATGGACTAATAGAACAAGTCCCACACACTGCTAGAAGCCCAAATATTTTTTCAGAGGTACTGTAGATGCAGATAAAAATTAGTTTTAATTTGCAACCTGATGGAGGTCAGTATAGATGGACTAATAGAATGATGCTATGCCCAAAAGATTTTACTTCACTATGTGCAGTAAAAAAATTGGTATTCTATACACAGGTGGTATATCTTGCAACACAGATAGGCTACTCCACTGACTAACACACTCTGCAATAGGCCAAAAAGGATTAGCTTTGCTAGATTCAGCCAAATGCTGTGAAAAAAACTTGCACAGCACTGGCACAGACCTGCCTGGCAAAAACTGATAGGAACTCATGTAACCTAGTCCTGAAAAGGACTCCAATTACAATTAGTCTTTACTCCCACAACCTATCTATTTAAGAGCACAGACCTCCCTGATAAAAGTCGTAGGAAATGCTGTAACCTAGTCCTTAAAAGGACTGCAATCACAACTATTCCCTACTCCCAAGCTATCTGTATATTTGTGCGAAAATTGGCTTGAAATTAACAAGGTATAGCGCACACAGCAACAGCGGTGCCGTCTTACACGCAGCTGCAGCAGTGAGAAAATGGTGGCGACGGGGAAAATGGCTTGGTCTTATAGGGCAAGGACATGTGACATACACTGCCAATGACACATGCCCTTGCTTGTGTGAAAAAAAGCACTTCGCTCCGTGTGTGCGCTGCTGATAGGCTGACAGATTGCACCTCCCCACTGTAAATGCGGGAAAGAGAAAAAAAAATGGAGATCTTCATTGTTCCTGCAGAGATCCATCCCCTGCCCCTCCCCCCACCCCGCTGTACACTCAAACTGCGTATTAACATTAATTTTCATCATTACTGAGAAAAAATCCAGTTATGATTTTGGTGCACGAACAGTTATCGAACATAACCTCGAACAGCCGAATTTTTCTCAAATTGTTCGTGTTCGCCGAACGGCTCGAACACCGCCCAAAACAGCTCGAATTTGAGATTGGCAAACAGTTCGAGTAGAACAACGCTCATCTCTAGTCAAGACAATGGCCGCACCTGCAACTGGAGTAGCATAGTACCAGACATGATCCATTTCCAGGTGGGAGCACAGAACCACAATTCCTAACACTTACCCCTGTTCATTAGATGTTGCTGTTCACCTGGGGGAAGGGGTCCATAGTAACAGTCAATCTGGTCTCCTTCCTCCCCTATTGGACATAGCAGGGCACCAATCCTGTGGACTGATAGTGTTAGGCGTCGAGCTGTTGCTGGATTTGAAATGGGTCCAGAACCTTCTGTGATTTCCTATTCTGGTCCAGCCAGGGCTGATGCTGCTCAGCATCGTCATCAGCCCCAATGCCTAGCTGGTCCACGAGATGTACAGATTGTCTCTCAGGCATTTGTGCCTAGCAATGTTAAGCATAGGTTGCAGAGAGAGACAGGGCTGTTGAAGCCTAAGTCCAGGATACTCCGCACTGAGCATGTCCGTGACCTGGCAGACCGTGATTGGTGGTTTGGCAACCACCTGATCTGGTGACCTGGCACCACCTGATTGGTCGTGGGTGACGCCACTAATAGTGCGAAGGTGGGCAGTGCTTAGTCTTTAAAAGACCCGCCCATAAACATGGTGGTGCGCTCTGATCATTGAGCAGTGATGCTGATGTGTGGACAACTGTGTTCCACGTAGTTTCCATAGGCAGGTGTAGTGGAAATAGGCAGGCTAGTGGAAATAGGCAGGTAGCGCCGTCTTGCAGTCTGGCTCTGCCAAAGGGGTCGCCTAACACCCCGAGCAGCCTGAAGACATCCTGTCCACGGCTATCGCCTATCAGCCACATGGAATAATACCCTTCAGTCTGGTAGCACTCTGGCTGGAGGCACGTGTACCCGTCGGCGTAGTCACACACGCATTCTAGCGCCGCCAGTGTAGTTCCTGTTTAGTTAACAGGGCTACAACTACTTCCCCGGTCGTGCATCTCCCGTGCAGTCAACGGAACCGCTATATCCGTTCCTGTGTGCAGTAACACGGAAGGGTTTATCATTTAAGTTGGTTGCTTTCCTTTTCACCCGGAAAGTGTTCGGCAGCAGTCCACCAGGCTGCATCGCGGACCCCGGGATCGGTTGCGTTCCATTATAATAAAGTTGTCTGCAACCGCCCTCCTAACAGTATCAGAGCGCCAGGGTCTTGCCGAACATGGCCGACAACCAGCAACTGCTGCACTATGTACAGCGAATTGAGGCCAGACTTAAGTCTCTGGAACAAGCCTTCCCGGTCGCTGATATCACTGCAGTAGCTACCCAGGCGGCTTCTTTAGCAGCCAATATTATTAACTCGGCTGCGGTGAATAGTGAAAACACTGCAAGTGCGCCATTACCCCGTTTTGCTCTCCCGGAAAAATTTTCTGGGGACAGCTAATTTTGCAGGGGTTTTATTAATTTATGCTCCATTCACTTGGAGATGATGGAGGCACGGTTCCCCTCTGAAAGAGTCAAAGTGGGTTATCTCATCTCATTACTCTCCCACAGGGCTCTGGAGTTGGCTACTCCTCTATGGGAGCAGAATGATCCGGTTGTAGCAAATGCGGGTCTTTTCCTTAAGACCTTAAAAAGTATATTCCTTGTTCCTCAGGCCACGCATGATACGGCCCTTAAGCTTCTTGCGTTGATTCAGGGTTCGGCCACCGCCAGCCACTATGCCATCCAGTTTAGAACCCTAGCGGCTGAACTGGATTGGTCTGAGCGGTCGCTTATCCCGGTGTTCTGGAAGGGTCTGGCTGGTCATGTTAAAAATGCTCTATCTACCAGAGAGATTCCAACCTTCCTGGAGGAGTTAATATCTCTCGCAAACCGAACTGATGTGCGTCATGCAGAACACAGGTTAGAGCTGGAGGTCGCCAAACCTCAGTATCGATTGGCACCATCCTTCTCTAGACCCATTTCTGAACTCGCGACTCCCGACCCGGAGCCTGAGGCTATGGATATATCCCGGACTGAGTCTAGTCTCTCTCGTTCCCGACCTGCACATCTTTTGGAGTACCCCGTAAATAAGGGTTCCATACAGTCGGGAAAACGAGTAGGTCTTACCACTGTTGGAGGAGGTGTATTAGATTCTGGGACTTCTTCCTCCAAATTATTATATAATGTGACATTGTCCTTTGGTACATCTGCAGTTACTGCCAAGGCGTGGGTGGACTCTGGTGCTGATGGCAATTTTTTGTCATCTATGTTTGCCCACAGGCACACCATCCCTATAGAGTTATTGTCAAGACCAATGAACATCAGTGTAGTCAATGGTTCACTCCTGGACACGCAAATCACCAACCAGTCGATTCCCCTCACCATGTTATTTCCTCAGGGCCACCGGGAGGTCATCTCCTTTCTTATTATTCCTGGTGGATTAGATGATGTGTTATTGGGTCTCCCCTGGCTATGTTGTCATACTCCACACATTGACTGGAATACGGGGAGAATTTCTTCCTGGAGTGAGAATTGTGCGTCTCAGTGTATGGTCACAGTCACCTGGAGGGTAGTCTCTGATTCCTCTACTGTTGTGGCTTCCGGTACAGATTCTTTGTCTGTCCCCAGGACCCGGGTCTTGTCAGACTATGTCAAAAAGAACTCTCAGGTAGAGAGGGTGGCTGCAGTGTCCTCTAACCAGGTTCTGTCAGGGAGGACATTTGTTTCCCCTAATCTACAAAATATGGTGCTCTCCTGGGCTCATGCCCCTAAGATCGGAGCTCATCTGGGGGTCAAACATACCACTAAGTTCCTTCAACGGTCGTATTGGTGGCCCCGGTGGTGCCAGAACGTCAAGGACTTTGTTCTCGCGTGTCCCGTCTGTGCGAGAGATAAATCTTTCCGTCGAAGTCCGGCTAGTCTTCTCCATCTGTCACCATTGACGGACTCCACACATAGAGAGTCAGTGGTCACTTCTCGTCGTCCTGCCCCCGTATTCTATCCGGGCGACAGAGTGTGGCTCACGGCTCGCAATACTAAAGTACGCGGGGAGTCTGCTAAGTTTGCCCCCCCCACTTTAAAAAAGGGTACCCTGTACACCGGAGGGGTCACAGTTCTGAGGATCTTCTCTGTGACCCTGTGGACCACATTCATGCTCCCCTGCTCGTTGAGGAAAATGAGCATCAAGTGGAGGGGGATAATATTAAATGTTGAGCTGTTGCTGGATTTGAAATGGGTCCAGAACCTTCTGTGATACCCCATTCCGGTTCAGCCGGGGCTGATGCTGCTCAGCATCGTTGTCAGCCCCAACGCCTAGCTGGTCCACGAGATGTACAGATTATCTCTTGGGTATTTGTGCCTAGCAATGTTAAGCATAGGTTGCGGAGAGAGACAGGGCTGTTGGAGCCTAAGTCCAGGATTCTCCGCACTGAGCATGTCCGTGACCTGGCGGACCGTGATTGGTGGTTTGGCAACCACCTGATCCGGTGACCTGGCACCGCCTGATTGGTCGCGGGTGATGGCACCAATAGTGCGAAGGTGGGCAGCGCTTAGTCTTTAAAAGACCCGCCACAAACATGGCGGCACGCTCTGATCATTGAGCAGTGATGCTGATGTGTGGATGACTGTGTTCCACGTAGTTTCCATAGGCAGGTGTAGTGGAAATAGGTAGGCTAGTGGAAATAGGCAGGTACCTCCGTCTTGCAGTCTGGCTCTGCCAAAGGGGTCGTCTAACACCCCAAGCAGCCTGCAGACGTCCTGTCCACGGCTATCGCCTGTCAGCCACGTGGAGTAATACCCTTCAGTCCGGTAGCACTCCGGCTGGAGGCACGTGTACCCGTCGGCGTAGTCACACACGCATCCTAGCGCCGCCAGTGTAGTTCCTGTTTAGTTAACAGGGCTACAGCTACTTCCCCGGTCGCGCATCTCCCGTGCAGTCAATGGAGATAGAGTGAACCGCTATACTCGTTCCTGTGTGCAGTAACACGGAAGGGTTTATCATTTAAGTTGGTTGCTTTCCTTTTCACCCGGAAAGTGTTCGGCAGCAGTCCACCAGGCTGCATCGCGGACCCCGGGGTCGATTGCGTTCCATTGTAATAAAGTTGTCTGCAACCGCCCTCCTAACAGATAGCAAGATGAGAGTAGTCTATTTACACTCCATCAGATCGGCAGTTTGAAGAGACTACAGCGCTCAGAGTTTATGCACACGGCATCCTCTAAATGTTGGCGTACCCGCTGAGTTTTTCCTGCAGAAGATCATGGACATGAAAGTACTGGTATTAAAAGGTAATTTCAAATCTCAGAGAGACAGAAAAGTCTGGGAATACAAACTTATTGCAATCTTTGACACACTCAGTGCAGGAATGAATGAGTCGCATGGATTTATGTCACTCTACATCAACTAAGGAATGTGCTCCTCGGACCTGTGAGGTCATCACAAAACTCAACCAGACTTCAATCACAGAACAATAAAACTTTCACACTTCTATGAACTGCTCCAATATTTACGGCCACAACTGTTTATCCCACTCCCATACTCATAGTTCTGCTTCACGTCATTTGTCTCATGTATTGCATTATGTCTCTGTCCTATTGTGTATAAACATGTGACTTTTCAGATTTCGTGTTATATTATGCCTGATGAAGAGATTCAAGTAGTCTCGAAAGCTTGCAATTTGTTAGCATCTTTCTAGTTAGCCATTAAAAGGTATCAACCCCTGAGGACTCTCAAATCTAAATATTTTTATATCTACTGGCTAACACTGTACAAAGATATATATTTTCCCTGTATCCTGCAGAAGATGGTGTTTTCTCCTGAAGCATCTTTTCTGGTGTCTTTTGCAGCTGCCTTGTCAGCTTTTTTTTGTTTAAATTGTATGCATTAATAGCAGAATCCACCTGAAGAATAGCCAGGTCACTTCTTTAACTGCTTCGCGGCTTTCAAAGCAAGTCACTTTGACAATGCAAACCATAGGCTCATTCTTTTTTATGTTTATTGAGTTCTTTTTCAGGCAGATTACAGGGCATACCCACCTGAAAAAGATGTTGTGTGCACGTAACCTCGGTTATCGACAGGCAGAATTAATATTAATATTGGCTGCAGGTAGGCTTGGCTGAAGGTACTACAGTGTTCTTCCATTGACATCAACCTTAAAGAACCTCTATATAGTTGGCCAATAGATGGATACCCACTGATGTGATATTTTTGGCCTACTCTATATATAAGCCATACATTTTTAAAGGTTTGTCAACCTCTTTAAATATATGGCACAATTTGTTAGTACGAAGTGTATGTTGTCAAGGGCTTCTGTATGTGAAAGGTGTCCAGGCGCCATACTCAAAGTGCGGCACCTGGGAGAAAATGAACCTTATTACTCGAGGGAGCCAGTGGCTTTCAGTCATACAGGCATGGCTACAGTCACTGCTCACACAGCACTTGTGAGCAGCACCTGTAAACATGTCCCAGCACTTTGACTGACAGCCGGCTTTGCAATATTGTGGCTGGGCACCCTTCTCAGGTTATTACCCTGCAAATGAAACCAATATCTGCAGGCTAAAATCATTATGCGGCATTTTGCTTGCAGTATCAAGTTCTGTATAAATGAAGGCAGTAGTATTAAAAGGAGCACACTGTCTCAGACAGCAGTTTTGCCGTCATGTAAGAATATAGGCAGAAAAAAACAAACCGGAAAGTGCCCTTGCTGTCAATACCCTCGACAAAAAAACAAAACAAACAACATTTACTATAATGTTTGTAAAATGGCTTGTGCAGTCATAACATATCACAGACCTAGCCACAGGATAAGTTATTAATATCAAATCAGTGGGGGTCTGACACTCATCAGGCAATCTGTGGTAGCAGTGTTGGCACTTTGGTCAAAAAATGAAAGTGGATTTAGTCTTTTTTTCTCATTGTAGTCATGTTTTCATTGCTTAGAAGGTAAGTACCAAGATTGAAGGTTATACCCTATCCTCAAAATAGGGGATGAATTTTCAATCCCTGGGACCCTCAGCAATCCAGAGAATGTGACTCTTCTGAGTAGAGTGAAGGTCGAGCATGAGCACCTGAGAATCCCAGCAGTCGGACTCCCAGGGATCAGAAAGTTATCCTTTATCCTAGGGATAACTTCCAAACGTTGCAAATTCTCTTTAAAGGAAAATTAACTTTGCACTAGTGCAGCAGACAAAGCAGTATTGTGTGCTAAAATTCTCACATATAAGTGCATGAAATATGAATATGCAATATTTACAAGTACATTAGCACAATGGTGGGCCTATGAAATTAATTCTACATTTGAGCCCTAGGCACCAAAGTCTGACACTAGCACCACACACAGTATTATGCACCACAGTAACCCCCCCCCCCCCCCACACACACACACACACACACACATTATGATGACCACACAGTGCCCACAGAAAAATATAATTGTTCAACAGTGCCCCTAAAACAATATGATGTCCCCAAAGCCACTCAACATACAATGATGCAATCACAGTGTCCCCCTACAGTATGATGTCCTCACAACCCCCACGCTGTATGATGCATCCACAGCCCCCAGCATTGTATGGTGCTCCTATAGCCCACGACTTACACAAAATGATGATGCCCACAATTCTGACCACACAATATTATGGCCCCAACAGACCCCAACTCATGGGCCCCATAATATAAAAAAACTATAAAACTTATACTCACTTAATCCTTATTCCCCATCCACTGCAGACTCCATCACCTCTTTTGACTTGCATAAACAGCAAGCCGGTGCATGATGTCACTACCAGGCCTGTCATCAAGCCTTGTATGCAGATTCAGGATGATTGCATCATTCTGAAACTGGATCCAAATTTCTCTCCGAAGGTGGTGTCATCGATGACCTTAAACCAAGAAGTGGCTCTTCCATCATTCTGCGAAAACCCTAGGAATCAGAGGGAGGAAGAGTTCCACCATCTCAATGTCCGCAGAGCAGTGTTGGCCTATTTGGAGGCCACTCGGAACTGGAAATTAGACTCTAACCTTTTTTATACAGTTTGGGGGAAAAGATAGAGGCAGGAAGGCTTCAAGACCATCCTTAGCTAGATGGGTCACATCCATGATTAATCTAGCATATCTTTCAGAAGAACAGCCTCCCCCTGAAATTATCAAAGCCCATTCCACCAGAGCAATTTCCACCTCATGGGCAACTAGAGCAGGGGCTACCATTGAACAAATATGTACCGCAGCCACATGGTCAGGACATAATACTTTCCGCAAACACTACAAGCTAGATGTTCTCTCACAGCAGAAATCTGCGTTTGGTAGGAAGGTACTTCAGGCAGTTATCCCACCCTAACCTATGAATTCTTGGGTATACTCCTACGGTGCTGTCATGGGGACATACTGGAAAACCGGAATTAGTCTTACCGGTAGAGATGAGCGTTGTTCTACTCGAACTGTTCGCCAATCTCAAATTCGAGCTGTTTTGGGCGGTGTTCGAGCCGTTCGGCGAACACGAACAATTTGAGAAAAATTCGGCTGTTCGAGGTTATGTTCGATAACTGTTCGTGCACCAAAATCATAACTGGATTTTTTCTCAGTAATGATGAAAATTAATGTTAATACGCAGTTTGAGTGTACAGCGGGGTGGGGGGAGGGGCAGGGGATGGATCTCTGCAGGAACAATGAAGATCTCCATTTTTTTTTCTCTTTCCCGCATTTGCAGTGGGGAGGTGCAATCTGTCAGCCTATCAGCAGCGCACACACGGAGCGAAGTGCTTTTTTTCACACAAGCAAGGGCATGTGTCATTGGCAGTGTATGTCACATGTCCTTGCCCTATAAGACCAAGCCATTTTCCCCGTCGCCACCATTTTCTCACTGCTGCAGCTGCGTGTTAGACGGCACCGCTGTTGCTGTGTGCGCTATACCTTGTAAATTTCAAGCCAATTTTCGCACAAATATACAGATAGCTTGGGAGTAGGGAATAGTTGTGATTGCAGTCCTTTTAAGGACTAGGTTACAGCATTTCCTACGACTTTTATCAGGGAGGTCTGTGCTCTTAAATAGATAGGTTGTGGGAGTAAAGACTAATTGTAATTGGAGTCCTTTTCAGGACTAGGTTACATGAGTTCCTATCAGTTTTTGCCAGGCAGGTCTGTGCCAGTGCTGTGCAAGTTTTTTTCACAGCATTTGGCTGAATCTAGCAAAGCTAATCCTTTTTGGCCTATTGCAGAGTGTGTTAGTCACTGGAGTAGCCTATCTGTGTTGCAAGATATAACACCTGTGTATAGAATACCAATTTTTTTACTGCACCTAGTGAAGTAAAATCTTTTGGGCATAGCATCATTCTATTAGTCCATCTATACTGACCTCCATCAGGTTGCAAACTGAATATAATTTTTTTCTGCATCTAGCTCTGAAAAAATATTTGGGCTTCTAGCAGTGTGTGGGACTTGGTCTATTAGTCCATCTATACTGACCTCCATCAGGTTGCAAATTAAAAATAATTTTTTTCTTCATTTAGCTCTGAAAAAATATTTGGGCTTCTAGCAGTGTGTGGGACTTGTTCTATTAGTCCTTCTATACTGACCTCCAGCAGGTTGCAAATTGAATATAATTTTTTTCTGCATCTAGCTCTGAAAAAATAGTTGGGCTTCTAGCGGTGTGTGGGACTTGGTCTATTAGTCCATCTATACTGACCTCCATCAGGTTGCAAATTAAAAATAATTTTTTTCTGCATCTAGCTCTGAAAAAATATTTGGGCTTCTAGCAGTGTGTGGGACTTGATCTATTAGTCCATCTATACTGACCTCCATCAGGTTGCAAATTAAAAATAATTTTTTTCTGCATCTAGCTCTGAAAAAATATTTGGGCTTCTAGCAGTGTGTGGGACTTGGTCTATTAGTCCATCTATACTGACCTCCATCAGGTTGCAAATTAAAAATAATTTTTTTCTGCATCTAGCTCTGAAAAAATATTTGGGCTTCTAGCAGTGTGTGGGACTTGGTCTATTAGTCCATCTATACTGACCTCCATCAGGTTGCAAATTAAAAATAATTTTTTTCTGCATCTAGCTCTGAAAAAATATTTGGGCTTCTAGCAGTGTGTGGGACTTGGTCTATTAGTCCATCTATACTGACCTCCATCAGGTTGCAAATTAAAAATAATTTTTTTCTGCATCTAGCTCTGAAAAAATATTTGGGCTTCTAGCAGTGTGTGGGACTTGGTCTATTAGTCCATCTATACTGACCTCCATCAGGTTGCAAATTAAAAATAATTTTTTTCTGCATCTAGCTCTGAAAAAATATTTGGGCTTCTAGCAGTGTGTGGGACTTGGTCTATTAGTCCATCTATACTGACCTCCATCAGGTTGCAAATTAAAAATATTTTTTTTCTTCATTTAGCTCTGAAAAAATATTTGGGCTTCTAGCAGTGTGTGGGACTTGTTCTATTAGTCCTTCTATACTGACCTCCAGCAGTTTGCAAATTGAATATAATTTTTTTCTGCATCTAGCTCTGAAAAAATAGTTGGGCTTCTAGCGGTGTGTGGGACTTGGTCTATTAGTCCATCTATACTGACCTCCATCAGGTTGCAAATTAAAAATAATTTTTTTCTGCATCTAGCTCTGAAAAAATATTTGGGCTTCTAGCAGTGTGTGGGACTTGGTCTATTAGTCCATCTATACTGACCTCCATCAGGTTGCAAATTAAAAATAATTTTTTTCTGCATCTAGCTCTGAAAAAATATTTGGGCTTCTAGCAGTGTGTGGGACTTGGTCTATTAGTCCATCTATACTGACCTCCATCAGGTTGCAAATTAAAAATAATTTTTTTCTGCATCTAGCTCTGAAAAAATATTTGGGCTTCTAGCGGTGTGTGGGACTTGGTCTATTAGTCCATCTATACTGACCTCCATCAGGTTGCAAATTAAAAATAATTTTTTTCTTCATTTAGCTCTGAAAAAATATTTGGGCTTCTAGCAGTGTGTGGGACTTGTTCTATTAGTCCTTCTATACTGACCTCCAGCAGTTTGCAAATTGAATATAATTTTTTTCTGCATCTAGCTCTGAAAAAATAGTTGGGCTTCTAGCGGTGTGTGGGACTTGGTCTATTAGTCCATCTATACTGACCTCCATCAGGTTGCAAATTAAAAATATTTTTTTTCTGCATCTAGCTCTGAAAAAATATTTGGGCTTCTAGCAGTGTGTGGGACTTGGTCTATTAGTCCACCTATACTGACCTCCATCAGGTTGCAAATTAAAAATAATTTTTTTCTGCATCTAGCTCTGAAAAAATATTTGGGCTTCTAGCGGTGTGTGGGACTTGGTCTATTAGTCCATCTATACTGACCTCCATCAGGTTGCAAATTAAAAATAATTTTTTTCTGCATCTAGCTCTGAAAAAATATTTGGGCTTCTAGCGGTGTGTGGGACTTGGTCTATTAGTCCATCTATACTGACCTCCATCAGGTTGCAAATTAAAAATAATTTTTTTCTGCATCGAGCTCTGAAAAAATATTTGGGCTTCTAGCGGTGTGTGGGACTTGGTCTATTAGTCCATCTATACTGACCTCCATCAGGTTGCAAATTAAAAATAATTTTGTTCTGCATCTAGCTCTGAAAAAATATTTGGGCTTCTAGCGGTGTGTGGGACTTGGTCTATTAGTCCATCTATACTGACCTCCATCAGGTTGCAAATTAAAAATAATTTTTTTCTGCATCTAGCTCTGAAAAAATATTTGGGCTTCTAGCAGTGTGTGGGACTTGGTCTATTAGTCCATCTATACTGACCTCCATCAGGTTGCAAATTAAAAATAATTTTTTTCTTCATTTAGCTCTGAAAAAATATTTGGGCTTCTAGCAGTGTGTGGGACTTGTTCTATTAGTCCTTCTATACTGACCTCCAGCAGGTTGCAAATTGAATATAATTTTTTTCTGCATCTAGCTCTGAAAAAATAGTTGGGCTTCTAGCGGTGTGTGGGACTTGGTCTATTAGTCCATCTATACTGACCTCCATCAGGTTGCAAATTAAAAATAATTTTTTTCTGCATCTAGCTCTGAAAAAATATTTGGGCTTCTAGCAGTGTGTGGGACTTGGTCTATTAGTCCATCTATACTGACCTCCATCAGGTTGCAAATTAAAAATAATTTTTATCTGCATCTACAGTACCTCTGAAAAAATATTTGGGCTTCTAGCTGTGTGTGGGACTATTTGTATTCGTCCATCTATACTGACCTCCATCAGGTTGCAAACTGAATATATTTTTTTCTGCATCTACCTCTGAAAAAATATTTGGCCTTCTAGTAGTGTGTCGGACTTTCTCTATTAGTCCATCTATACTGACCTCCATCAGGTTGCAAATTAAAACTAATTTTTATCTGCATCTACAGTACCTCTGAAAAAATATTTGGGCTTCTAGCTGTGTGTGGGACTATTTGTATTAGTCCATCTATACTGACCTCCATCAGGTTGCAAATTCAAAATAATTTTTTTCTGCATCTAACCCAGCCAATAGTTTTGGCCTAATACCACAGTTTGGCCACTCAGCTCTGCTCGGTTACCATCCATTGTTTTTTTGTGCAAACAACTCCAGAGTTGTGAATTAGTTAACCACCAAAATGAGTGGAAAAAGGCCTGCTGCTGGTGGAAAGGGGAATAGGCGTGTTGGGAAGGGGAAAAAAGGTTGTGTCCGTGGGGTAGGTGTTAAAGCAACAGTAACATCTGCAGAAGAAAGACCATCTTCCAGCCAAACTAAAATGTCTACTTCTTTTAGCGGACAATGTGATAAGATCCCTTTCTTACGGCCACGCCAATCGCTACAAATTCCAGATGAGGCACAAAAACAGCAGGTGCTTCAACGGATATCAAGTGCTCCTTTAAGTGGGCTCTCCTCCACATCAACTTCAACATCACAAATACTCCAGTCCTCAAAGGTGTCACCCAAATCGCACTTGCTTCCTCACAGCTCCCAAATCTCCAGCTGCCCGTCTGAGTATGAGGTAGAACAGATGGTTGAGTCTGCAGAGCTGTTTACTCATACTATAGCCTGGGAATCAGAGGTCGACTCCAGCGCTTCTGTGAATCCAGACGAGGAAATGATCTGCACTGATGCCCAGAATCTTTATGAGTCGGATCCAGGACCAGACGCAGAAGGTTCTGACCATAATGTAGACCCTCATTCCCAAACTGTAACTCCTGTTGGTGGAGACAATGAGGAAGACGATGATAAGACTCAAATACCTGATTGGAGCGACAACTTTAGTTTTTTGTCAGGGCAGGAACAGGTTGGCTCTGAGGACGACGGGTGTGATAACGCACAGGGTGATGATGATGAGGTCGGAGATCCCACTTACTGTCAACCCACAGTCAGCCAAGAGATGAGGTCAGCAGAGGAGGTGGAGGAAGATGCTAGTGACGACGAGGTCAGGTTGCGCCTTCCTGGACAGAGACGTAGTACTGGAAGCACGTCAACAACTGCATCCTCAAACACAACTCTGCCTCTCACCACAAGTCGTGGTGGCTCTTCAGGTCGCATGGGTGCTAAGCCTTGCATAGCCTGGGCATTTTTTCAGATCGATAAAGATGACCCAACTCGTGTTATCTGTAACATTTGTCAGCAAAAGCTAAGTAGAAGCCAAAAAATACATAGTTTGAGTACTTCATGCATGAACCGGCACATGGACATGAAGCATAAGTTGCAGTGGGAAGCTCACTGTGCTACAATGCGGCCTAGCCGGCTGGGCCAACCACCGTCTGCCACATCTTGTGCATCCGCGGCCTCTTCATCCTCTGTGACAGGGGGGACAGCAGTCACACCTGTTTTGGGACGCAGACCTGCCACCTCTTTACCCGCAACAGCCAGCGTGATTGGCAGGTCATCATTTTCTTTGGAGGTGGTAACACCAGCTGGTGTTGAGCGCTGTCCGACATCGATAGCACCACCTTTGGATCAAGGCAACCTAACATGTCTGCCTGCATCTTCCTCACAGACCGGCAGTTTGCCGGGGACACCCTTATCAACCCCGTCTAAGCACAATAGCCAGCCCTCGGTCCCTCAGATGTGGACAAGTAAAAGACCATTTCCTCCTAGCCATGAGAAAGCTAAGAGGTTGAATTTCACCATCTGCAAGCTCTTGGCTACAGAAATGCTGCCTTTCCGCCTGGTGGACACAGAGGATTTTCGAGACCTTATGTCCGTCGCAGTGCCCCAGTACCAGATGCCCAGTGGGCACTACTTCTCAAAGAAAGGTGTGCCTGCGCTCCACCAGCATGTCGCACACAACATCACCGCTTCTTTGAGAAACTCTGTGTGTGACAGGGTGCATTTCACCACAGACACTTGGACGAGTAGGCATGGACAGGGGCGTTACATGTCGCTGACTGGGCACTGGGTAACTATGGTGACAGCAGGACAAGGGGCTGCTGTCCAAGTCTTGCCGTCCCCACGAGTTGTGCGTCAATCCTCTTTATGTCAAAGTTCCTCCACTGCTTCTGCCTCCTCAACCTCCTCTCGGTCTTCCACCTGCACCCAAAGCCTGTCTGGTCATGCCACAAGCTTTCTAACTGCGCAGAAGGGATCCTGCACACCTCCTTACTATGCTGGCAGTAGGGCTCAACGTCATCAGGCGGTTTTTACATTGAAATGTCTGGGAAATGTGAGTCACACAGCTGAGGAGTTGTGGTCAGCTCTGGAGAACCAATTTCATGAATGGTTGTCTCCACTGGACCTGAAACCAGGGAAGGCCGTGTGCGACAATGCTGCAAACCTGGGTGCGGCCCTTCGCCGGGGCAATGTCACACACGTGCCTTGTATGGCTCACGTGTTGAACCTGGTTGTCCAGCAATTTTTAGCCCACTATCCCAGACTAGATGGCCTTCTGCAGAGGGCACGGTCGCTGTGTGCTCACTTCCGCCGTTCGCATCCCGCAGCTCAGCGACTTACATCTCTACAGAAGTCGTTGGGCCTGCCACTTCACCGGCTAAAATGCGATGTGCCTACCCGGTGGAATTCAACTCTGCACATGTTGCAGCGACTGTGGCAGCACCGACAAGCCCTGGTGCAATACGTTCTGACGTATAGCCTGGGCCAACGAGATTCAGAGGTGGGGCAAATCACGCTGGAGGAGTGGTCTCAGATCAGGGACCTATGCACCCTTCTGCACAGTTTTGAAATGGCGACGAAGATGTTTAGTGCTGACGATGCCATTATCAGCATGACTATTCCGGTGATTTACATGCTGGAGCACATGTTAAACAGAATTCGGAGTCAGGTGGTGGCACAAGAGGAGGTGGAGGAAGTAGAGGAGGAGGAGTTGTATGCGGAAGGGCTAACATCTGCAAGGTCCAGACGGTCGGCAGCACCAAGGCGGCAGGCATGTGAGGGTGGGGGAGATGGTTTTACCAGGGCGCATGGTAGCAGCCAAACTAGTGAGGAAGGTGCAGGAGCCCAGGAAGAAGTGGAGGACGAACTGATGGAAGACTCATCAGATGAGGGAGACCTTGATCACATTTCTGTTGTGCGAGGTTGGGGGGAGAGGACAGAGGAAGGAAGCATGATTGTTACCTCGCCACCAACACAACAGGGACTTGGTGCTCCTGGATGCGCAACACACATGAGTGCCTTCTTGCTGCACTACCTGCAACATGACCCTCGAATTGTGAGAATTAGAAATAATCCTGACTACTGGGTTGCCACACTGTTAGATCCCCGGTACAAAAGTAAATTTGCAGAAATTATTCCTGCCATAGAAAGGGATGCACGCATGCAGGAGTATCAGCAGAGACTGTTGCAGAATCTTACATGTGCTTTTCCACAAAATACCAGTGGTGCACGTAGTGAATCTCACAGTTCCAACTTGCCAACCGTGGGACCGTCAAGTGTTCAGCACTCAAACCGTAACAGAACTACAGTATCTGCTGGTAACATCAATTTTGCGGAATCATTTCACCACTTTTTTAGCCCATCCTTTGCAAGGCCACAGGAGACAAGAAGTCTGACACATAGTCAACGCCTAGAGACGATGGTACAGGAGTATCTCTAAGTAAACATTGAAGCCACGACTGTGTCACTGGACCCTTGCTCTTTTTGGGATTCCAATCTGGATAAATGGCCGGAGCTAGCCACTTACGCCTTGGAGATCTTGTCATGCCCCGCAGCCAGCGTTCTGTCTGAACGTGTGTTCAGCGCTGCTGGTGGTGTGCTGACAGATAAGCGCACGCGGCTCTCCACTGATAATGTAGACAGACTCACGTTCATAAAGATGAACAAATCATGGATCCGAAACGACTTTTCTACCCCTGTGTCATCCTGGGGAGAGTAAAAGCTTGATGATTGGTTAAAATCACCCTACCAACCGTTTTAAGCTTTCAAATTACTAATCATGTTTATCTGTATCTTGACTGGAAAATAATTTGGGCTTTGTAGCAGTGTGCAGCACTGATCCTATTAGGCCATCTATACTAAAGCTTCACCAGATTTAAAATTAAAAATAATTTTTAGCTGCATCTAACCCGGAAAATAATTTTGGGGCTCCGAGATGCGCAAGGCACATAAGTGCCTTCTTGCTGCACTACCTGCAGCATGACCCTCATATTGTCAGAATTCGGAGTAATCATGACTACTGGGTTGCCACACTCTTAGATCCCCCAAACTTTTCGATCAACCTTTTCATTTTAATAAAGACCAAAAAAATGGTCATTTTTGAAATTATAAGCATTAGCAGGTTGTTAGAAACTGAAATCAAACAGTTTTCAACTCAAAACTTTATTCTAGGTGATGTTACATTTTCACATAGGACCCCTTGTTCGAAAGGAGCTTCTGAACTCTCTCGTCCATTGAATTTGTCAGGTTTTGGATGGTTTCTGCTTCAATTGTTTTGCATGAGGACAGAATACCCTCCCAGAGCTGTTGCTTAGATGTGAACTGCCTCCCGCCATCATAGACACTCCTTTTAATGATGCTCCAAAGGTTCTGAATGGGGTAGAGGTCAGGGGAGCATGGGGGTCACACCATAAGTTTGTCCCCTTTTATGCCCATATCAGCCAGAGATGCAGATGTTTTATGTGCAGCATGAGATGGTGCATTATCATGCAGAAAAATGATCTTGCTGTGAAATACACGGTTCTTCTTCTTGAACCATGGCAGGAAGTGCTGTTTGAGAAAATCCACATACATTATGGAGTTCATCTTTAGCGCCTTCAGGGATCCTAAAGGGGCCGACAATCTCTCTCCCCATGATTCCAGCCCAAAACATTACTCCACCTCCTCCTTGTTGGCGCTGTAGCCGTGTTTGCGTGGGGTGTCCATCAACCAGCCATCCTCCACTCCATCCATCTGGACCATCGAGCGCTGCACGGCACTCATCCGTGAACAAAACAGTTTTGAAATCAGTCTTCATGTAATGTTTGGCCCACTGGAGCCGTTTCTGCTTGTGTGAAGTGGATAGAGGAGGTCGACAGGATGGCGCATGCACAGCTGCAAACCTCTGAAGGACCCTGCATCTTGTTGTTCGGGGGACGTTGAAGGCACAAGCAGCTTCAAAAACTTGTCTGCTGCTATGACAAGGCTTTTTTGCCGCTGCTCTTTCAACCTGACGTAATTGCCTGTAGGAAAGAGTCCTCAATTTGCCCTTATCAGCACGCACACGTGTGTACTGTGAATCAGCTACATACTTCTTGATTGCCAAGACACTTCATCCTGATCATCGCACAATGTTGATTGTAGTCATGCCTTGACCTAAACACTCCACAATTTGTTGCTTCTCAGCAGCCGACACATCCTTTTTCTTTCCCATTTTGGCAGAAAATGTAGGCTGCTTAATAATGTGAGAGAGCCTTCTTAAGTAGTCTTGCCTTTCATTGGACACACCTGCCAAACTAATTAGCACAGGTGTCTGCAATTGCTTACAGTGATATAAAGAGCCCTGACACACATCACCATCAATGAGTTTAACTGACAAACAAACAAATTCTTCCCTTATCACTCCTAAACACTTTTTGTATAATAATTTGGAACGCAGTGTACATGTGCTTTTCCACAAAACACCAGTGGTTCACGTAGTGAATCTTACAGTTCTAACTTGCCAACCGTGGTCTGTATGGAGTTGTTCAATAAAGGGCCCAAAATTAAGATAACATAGATGGGAGAGGTCTCTATGAATAGGAATTCCTAAGTATTTGATACCCTGTGAGGGCCAGGCAAAGGGAAAGTTGGACTGGATGGAATCCTATATGGATTTGGGGAGGGAGACATCGAGGGCCTCAGACTTCGCTGCATTGATTTTAAAATTTTACCATGTAACAAAGTGATCTATTTCAGCCATAACAGCATGGATGGATATATGTGATTGAGTGATATATACTAGGACATCATCAGCAAATAGAGAGCACTTGTACTCGGTGCCTCCCACCTCAATCCACCTAATATTGGGGTTATGGCGAATTGATGAGAGCAGGTGCTCCGTCACTAGGATGTATAAGAGAGGGGACAGAGGACATCACTGCCTTGTCCCATTGGTGATTGTGAAAGGTGATGAAAATGTTCTGACGCACCCCCTGGGCCTTGGGACACCCGGAGCCGGACCCTTTTTGGTGGATGCTGGTGGTTGTAGTCTTCGTGGCGGCGACCCGGTTCCGTGGCTCAGGGCGGTCAAACCAGTGGCGGAACTATTTATGTGGTTTTCATGTTTAAATGTCCGACTACGCCACCCGTGGATTGCGGTCAGAGTGAACCGCCGCTACAGGGCAGACCACTGAGGCTGGTGTTGTGGGTGCAGCAGAGCGTAGCATAACTCCCCACAGGAGGAGTATACCCTCAGGGCAGTGTATGCGGAGGATGGGGGTGATGGTGCAGGGCAGCAGCAGTAACGACACGGAGTCAGTGATGCAGTTCAGGGCCTTTACTCACAGTTCTTATTATCCAGACCACGTCTGCAGGTAACGGCTGCCCACGTCGTACTGTGCTCACCAGGTGAGGGGCTCAGACAACTCCCAGATAACTTTGGAGCACTTCACAGGACCCCCTTTGTGTGTCCTTTGTCTGGCCTTTCTTACGAACACTTCTGTCCGGCTGCCTCGGGCCTCCTCTTGGTAAACTTGGCGCCAGTTTCCCTGACCCTATGTGGTGCCTTCCTAGCGGGTGTAGCGAGGGGCTGCGCCACATAAAATGTCAGAGCCTCCGGTTTCTAGCTGAGGGTCGTTTCCTGCCTCCACTAGTTCGGGGACCGGTCTCCCCCTTTGGCCTGACCCCTCCACGCAGGTGGATTCGGGCGTGCGGTGGCGACTCGCCCGTCCGCACCCCTGGGATCCCTTCATTCCTCGTTCCTGGAGCCTTCTCCGCTCCTCTTCCTTCCTTCTCCCTCTTCCAGGCCTGGGCCTCTGTTACTAGGCCCGCCTCCGGAGCAGAGCTCATGCAGAGCCCCTGCTCCCTGCCACTTCTGCTCAGACTTCTCTGCACTGAACTAAGATGGTGCCCACCTTTTATACTCCCTTCTCAATGCACCCAGGAACTGCTTCCTCCCTGCTCCTGCACTACAGGGTTCCCCTTCCTCAGTGTTCCCTCCCCCCACTCCAGCCAGGGACAGGGACTGTCGTGCCCATCTCAGGGGCATATTGGTCGCCCTGCCCCACGGCAATGTGGTGTAATGCATGCAGGTGTCGGGTCCTGATCCACACTCCATCCTTACCTGAGAGTGAGATATCACACCTCTGGGTGAGGTGCAATACGTCTGTAGCAACCGAGCCCTCAGGGTGCTACAGTTCCATTTATCTTTAGCCTAGGTGACGTATTGCGATACAGGGCCGTGATTTTGGCTATAAAAGGGTCCCCTAGACCCCTACCCCAAGCTTTTTAAGAAAATCATATATGGCGTGCCAGGAGACTCTATGGAATGCTTTCTCAGCATCCAACGAGAGTATCTAATTACAAATTTTTAACTGCATCTAGCCCAGGAAATACTTTGTGCCTAGTAGCAGTGTCTGCTAGTGAGCGGATTATCCCGGCTGTTAAGCAAGCTGCACCACCTGTAGTTTAGACACTTAATTTTTTCAAAGGAAATGCTTCGGGACCATGGGATACTTAGTGAAGAGCATCAGGAGGCACCCCAAGGCATAGGGGCTGGGACTGGCAGTAGGATGCCTTGCGGTGGACAGCCGAGCTCGATCCTTATAAAAGCTTTTTAACTGCAGCAGCTTTAGTGGACGCTACTGGAGCTGGAATTACCGCGGCTGCTGGCATGAGACTTGCTCTCCAATAGATCCTTGTAAATGGATTTAAAGTGTATTCATTCAAATTAGAGAGACAATTTAAATTGAAAAGCTTAGAGCTGCCTCCACCACAGGGGGGCTCGCTCGACCCACCAGCGGACAGGCACCAGTATTGGGAGAGGGGGGCTGGCCGTCAGGGTTCACCGCGGCTCTGGCACAAACCCGGCGACACGGAGGTGGCACGGGCAGGAGCGGACTGGCCGTGTCGGCTTCTCACTTTTTGGATTTTAGAAGGGCATGACATGCCTATATCTGTGTCTCCCCCTCCTTTTACTCCTCCACCTCTTTTATTTTCGCATGACTATATGTACTTGTCACTTTTCCATGTGTTAGTTATGTCTTCTGAGCAGTTTGTCAGCTTTTGGAAACCTTTGAAGGTGTTTTCTATGTGTTTCTATGTGTTTTTGTTTGCCTGCCATTGGTTTTAACGGTGTTCGAAGGTGTTCGACGAACAGTTCGACGAACAGTTCGGCGAACACACGGGTGTTCGACGAACCGAACCGAACTCGAACACTACGGGGGTGGCTCAACACTACTTACCGGTAATGATGTTTCAAGGATTCCACATGACAGCACCCTTATTTCCCTCCCTATATTGCTACTGTATGTGATTCTAACATATGTCTAAGTAGTCTAAAGTAAAATTTTGTTGTACCCAGCCAATGTGGTTCTTGGAA
The DNA here is from genome assembly GCF_046119375.1 of Phyllobates terribilis. Lineage (NCBI taxonomy): Eukaryota > Metazoa > Chordata > Amphibia > Anura > Dendrobatidae > Phyllobates > Phyllobates terribilis. The sequence goes on from NW_027362762.1 coordinate 805,552,835, forward strand.
AATCACTGAGGAGGTTGGGGGTGGGAGGGCTTTTAACCTCTTGTGCTTCCTGTCCCTACACAGGATATGGGATTACTCCTCCTTCGGTGCTGTCATGTGGACTCCTGGAAACATCATTATCGGTAAGACTAATTCCGGTTTTCTTGTTAATCCGTAAAATTAGCGTAATACCTCTGACAACGCTGTTGAGAGCAGTGACCTGGGAGTCATAAATGCTTCCTGGGGTCTTCCCCATGCTGTTCCCATGTCATTTGAGCACTGTTCCCATCGATTTGGGCAATTTTTAGGCCCTCTGCAGACTGCCAGGGGGAGCCGCCGGAAAAATGCTTGAGTTTCCCAAAGACTTACATTGGGCTCGTTACTCGGTCCGAGCACTCGAGCATTCCAATTTGCTCGACCTGAGCAACGAGTACGCGAGCAATTTAGTGCTCGCCCATCACTAATCTTTATCAAAGAGATTGTAAGACTGCATGGAATTCCTTCTGATATAGTTTGGGACTGGGGGGTCCAGTTTATTTCCAAGTTTTGAAGGGCTTTCTGCAGCCGGTTGGGGATTCATTTGTCATTTTCTTCGGCTTTTCATCCTCAATCCAATGGTCAGACGTGTCAATCAAAATCTTGAGACTTATCTCAGGTGTTTCATCTCTGAGAATCAGACGGACTGGGCTAAGTACTCATGAGTCTACTGATAAGTCCCCATTTTTCGGGGCATATGGTTTTCTTCCTCCATCTCTTCCATATGGCAAGGGGTTCTCAATAAGTTGAAGAGGAAGGGTTCCAGATATAAGAATGCAGCTGATCTGAGACGTGTGAGAGGTCCGGACCTATGTGTGGGCAATTAGGTGTGGTTGTTGTCTAAAAATATTAAACTGAGAGTTCCCTCGTGGAAACTGGGCCCCAGGTTTATTGGTCCATATAGGATTGAGGCCTTTGTTAATCCTGTTGCATTCCGGCTGGCTTTGCCACACTCATTTAGGATCCATAATGTTTTCCACCGTTCCTTACTCAAAAGATTTGTGGCCACTCTCAATCCATCACCTCCACCTCCCTCTCCGGTTCTTGTGGATGGGAATCTTGAGTTCCAGATTTCTAGGGTTTCTCGATTTGTTCGTCGGTCCCTTCAGTATTTGGTACACTGGAGAGGTTACGGTCCTGAGGAGAGGATGTGGGTGCCAGCGGCCGACGTCCATGATGTCAGATTGGTGCAATCCTTTCATGCGGCCCATCCTGAGAAACCTGGCCCTGGGGTTCCGGAGGTCCCTCGTAGAAGGGAGGTACTGTCATGGGGTTACCGCGACAGAGAGGTTCTAAAGAACTGCAACGATCTGGGCATAGTTCACACACACTTGGCCAATGCTCCTCTCCAGTTTATTAACTTATTGCTTTTTGCTGGCAGTGCGGGAGTTAAACTCGGTTGCTGGGTTTTCCTGAGATTCTGGTCTCTCAGCTGATTTGGGTTAACTACTCTCCCCTTCTACATAGACTCAGCTATCTTCCTGGAGTGTCAGTGATCAGTTTTTCTACCAGACTTGGAGAGTGAAGGAGGAGCATTTTGTATAGAAGCTTGGAGGTTTACTTTGCTATTGTGGTTGAGTTTTGCTGCGTGTTTACCTGCATTCACTCCTTTTTGGTTTCCCCTCCTTAACTCCTTTGTGTATCCTCTGTAGCTGAGTGAGCATTTCATGTTACTGATGTGTCTATATTTCACTGTCTTGTCACAGTATCATTATTTTGTACTGTCTTCCTCCCTGAGGGGAGAGTGGGTCACTGTCAGGCCCTGCATAGGAGATAAGGAGACGCTGGCGGCTCAGGCCTCCTCACCATCAGAGGTACCCCTGAGATAAGGGAAAGTCAAGGCTCCCTAGTGTGGCTTGGACAGGTGCGGGTCCCAACACTCAGCCATTTACCGGTTTCGACGTTTTATGGCATGACAGATTCAGTCCCGATTGACAAATTTCCCACTGTTCTATGAACAGTTCGTTGAACATATCCCAATCCCATTGAATTTAATAGAAGGCAAAACCAAGCATGTAGACAACACCTTCAAAGGGGTCCAAAAGCTACCTAAACAGCTCAAATTAGGGGCAGACACCAGGAAAAGTGACATCAATTGACCCAGAGTAAAAATTTTATAATGGCACAGCAGAAGTCAGCCATGAGCCATGTATGAGGTATCAGGGTCTGGGCCAGCATTTACAGCTTTGAATGTAAGTTCAAATTATCATGAGGTGGGTGAGGGATAGTATAGGCCTGCTATGCTGGGAGCCTTGATACCACATGCAACAGCTCAAGCAGCATTTTTGCTCAGCCACACTCAGGTGGTACAAACATAAGTTTTGCATACTACTTTTGCTAGAAAAATTTAAGGATAGTAACACAGGTAGTTGACTGAAAGAAAGTGCAGGCCTGCCGGTCTGGGAGACCTACTGCTACAGACAACACACACAGGCTCGGACCAGCCTGGCGGGCCCCGGGCCCCCTGCAGAGAAAACAGTGTCGTGGGTCCTTTAAGGGCGCGCACACTCACTTTCACTGCTGCGATGCCCAGGACAGTTGCGGACAGGGCCTGGGAGCAGGAGAGCAGGGGCTGCACTGCAGCTTCACACTTAGCAGTCAGGGACGCATTTCTGCTAAAAGTGACATCACAGCGCGCCCTGCACTGCAGTCTTCTGCCTTAGGAGTGCTTCTGTAAACTATATGAGCCGGACTGGAGACAAGCCAAGGTAGTGTAATATTTGTGTGTGTTTGTATGAGTTTTTATGTATATGCCTGCATGTGTGTGTGTATATATATACCTGCCTGTGTGTATGCATATATGCCTGCATGTGTGTGTGTATATATGCCTGCATGTGGGTGTGTACAGTACAGACCAAAAGTTTGAACACACCTTCTCATTTAAAGATTTTTCTGTATTTTCATGACTATGAAAATTGTACCTTCAAACTGAAGGCATCAAAACTATGAACTAACACATGTGGAATTATATACTTAACAAAAAAGTGTGAAACAACTGACAATATGTCTTATATTCTAGGTTCTTCAAAGTAGCCACCTTTTGCTTTGATGCCTGCTTTGCACACTCTTGGCATTGATGAGCTTCAAGAGGTAGTCACCTGAAATAGTCTTCCAACAATCTTGAAGGCGTTCCCAGAGATGCTTAGCACTTGTTGGCCCTTTTGCCTTCACTCTGCGGTCCAGCTCACCCCAAACCATCTCGATTGGGTTCATGTCTGGTGACTGTGGAGGCCAGGTCATTTGGCGTAGCACCCCATCACTCTCCTTCTTGGTCAAATAGCCCTTACACAGCCTGGAGGTGTGTTTGGGGTCATTGTCCTGTTGAAAAATAAATGATGGTCCAACTAAACGCAAAACGGATGGAATAGTATGCCGCTGCAAGATGCTGTGGTAGCCATGCTTGTTCAGTATGCTTTCAATTTTGAATAAATCCCCAACAGTGTCAGCAGCAAAGCACCCCCACACCATCACACCTCCTCCTCCATGCTTCACGGTGGGAACCAGGCATGTAGAGTCCATCCGTTTACCTTTTCTGCATCTCACAAAGACACGGTGGTTGGAACCAAAGATCTCAAATTTGGACTCATCAGACCAAAGCACAGATTTCCACTGGTCTAATGTCCATTCCTTATGTTCTTTAGCCCAACAAGTCTCTTCTGCTTGTTGCCTGTCCATAGCAGTGGTTTCCTAGCAGCTATTTTACCATGAAGGCCTGCTGCACAAAGTCTCCTCTTAACAGTTGCTGAAGAGATGTGTCTGCTGCTAGAACTCTGTGTGGCATTGACCTGCTCTCTAATCTGAGCTGCTGTTAACCTGCGATTTCTGAGGCTGGTGACTCGGATAAACTTATCCTCAGAAGCAGAGGTGACTTTGGGTCTTCCTTTCCTGGGGCGGTCCTCATGTGAGCCAGTTTCTTTGTAGCGCTTGATGGTTTTTGCAACTGCACTTGGGGACACTTTCAAAGTTTGCCCAATTTTTAGCACTTACTGACCTTCATTTCTTAAAGTAATGATGGCCACTCGTTTTTCTTTACTTAGCTGCTTTTTTCTTGCCATAATATAAATTCTAACAGTCTATTCAGTAGGACTATCAGCTGTGTATCCACCTGACTTCTGCACAACACAACTGATGGTCCTAACCCCATTTATAAGGCAAGAAATCCCACTTATTAAACCTGACAGGGCACACCTGTGAAGTGAAAACCATTTCCGGTGACTAACTCTTGAAGCTCATCAAGAGAATGCCAAGAGTGTGCAAAGCAGTCATCAAAGCAAAAGGTGGCTACTTTGAAGAACCTAGAATATAAGACATATTTTCAGTTGTTTCACACTTTTTTGTTAATTATATAATTCCACGTGTTAATTCATAGTTTTGATGCCTTCAGTGTGAATGTACAATTTTCATAGTCATGAAAATACAGAAAAATCTTTAAATGAGAAGGTGTGTCCAAACTTTTGGTCTGTACTGTATGTGTGTATATGCCTGCATGTATGTGTATATGCCTGCATGTGTGTGTATAAGTGTAAGGGGGAAGACGGGGGTGTATGTACTTTCAGAACAAGGGATCCTGAACTGCCGGTGCCATGCCTCTGGTTGAAGGGGGAAGACAGACTGCGAGCACAGGAGTCAGGTGACCAGGAAGCTGGGGGCATGTCTAGGAAGAGGGAGAAAAAGGAGTTTTGGCGGGAAAGCAGGCAGTTGACAGTTGGAGTCACGCCCAACTAGAGGGAGAAGAGACCCAGGGTCCATGTAGCCGTGCAAGTGAGGTGCAGTGAGTCAGCGAGTCAAACCGGAGACTGCCCGCTGCCGCCAGAAGACAGAGCATTGCTTAGGCGGGGAAGCCAGAAGAAAACAACAACGGCATGAGCCGGCAATGGCCTTGTGGGGAACAAGAGTCAGCTAAGTGTAAAACTGCCAATTACAACCTTTTTGACTCTGCTTCATCTAGCCAAACTGTGGATTGTCGGTCGTAGCCCTTTATCTGCTACTCCCCTTGTTGTCCCAATATTTTCCCTGTTACTCCCTGCGTGGAGATTGACCCTGTTACAATAAATCCCCCCCCCCATTTATTAACCCTGTACTGGCTGTTCTGTATTTCTGTGTCACTGCATCTAAAGTACCTGTGTCACATATGCATGCATGTGTGTGTGTGTATATGCCTGCATGTGTGTGTGTGTATATGCCTGCATGTGTGTGTGTATATGCCTGCATGTGTGTGGATGAGGGGGCCATGCATACCAGTAAGAGGGATGAGGGGGCCCATGCATACCAGGAAGAGGGATTAGGGGTGCCATGAATACCAGGAAGAGGGATGAGGGGTGCAATGCATACCAAGATGAAGGGTGCCATGCATACCAGGAAGAGGGATAAGGGGGCCATGCATACCAGGAAGAGGAATGCGGGGTGCCATGCATACCAGGAAGAGGGATGAGGGGTGCCATGCATACCAAGGTGAAGGGTGCCATGCATACCAGCATGAGGGGGGCCATGCATATCAGGAAGAGGGATGAGGGGGCCATGCATACCAGGAAGAGGGGTGAGGGGTGCCATGCATGTTAAGATGAGGGGTGCCATGCATACCAGGATGAGGGGTGAGGGGTGCCATACATACCAGGATGGGGGATTGGGGTGCCATACATACCAGGATAAGGGGTGGCATGCACACCAGGAGAATGTACTCCCCATCGGCCTCCATACAGTAGAATGCATGCCCCATCGGACTGCATAAAGTAAAATGCACTCCCCATCGGACTCTATACAGTAGAATGCACTCCTCATTGGCCTCTATACAATAGAATGCACTCCCCATCATCCTCCATAAAGTAGAATGCACTCCCTATCGGTCTTCATACAGTAGAATGCCCTCCCCATCGGACTGCATAAAGTAAAATGCACTCCTCATCCGACTCCATACAGTAAAATGCACTCCCCATAGGACTGCATACAGTAGAATGCACTCCCCATTTGACTCTATACAATAGAATGCACTCCCCCATCGGACTCCATACAGTAGAATGCACTCCCCATTGGACTCCATTCAGTAAAATGCACTCCCCATCGGACTCCATAAAATAGAATGTACTCCCCATCGGATTCCATACAGTAAAATGCACTCCCCATCGGACTGCATAAAGTAAAATGCACTCCCCATTGGACTCCATATAGTAGAATACACTCCCCATCGGACTGCATAAAGTAGAATGCACTCCCCATCGGACTCCATGCAGTAGAATGCACTCCTCATTGGCCTCTATACAGTAGAATGCACTCCCCATCATCCTCCATACAGTAGAATGCACTCCCTATCGGTCTTCATACAGTAGAATGCCCTCCCCATCGGACTGCATAAAGTAAAATGCACTCCTCATCCGACTCCATACAGTAAAATGCACTCCCCATAGGACTGCATACAGTAGAATGCACTCCCCATTGGACTCAATACAATAGAATGCACTCCCCATTGGACTCCATTCAGTAAAATGCACTCCCCATCGGACTCCATAAAATATAATGCACTCCCCATCGGATTCCATACAGTAAAATGCACTCCCCATCGGACTGCATAAAGTAAAATGCACTCCCCATCGGACTCCATATAGTAGAATACACTCCCCATCGGACTCCATACAGTAAAATGCACTCCCCATCGGACTCCATGCAGGAGAATGCACTCTTCCTTGTTTTCTTGCTGCTCCGGTCTCTGTAGTGAACGCCTGCATATCTCAGCACAGTGGGCTCCATATAATGACGTTATCGCACCCGCTGTCAGTGTCTGCATCAGTGACTCTGTGAGTCACTGATGACTCAGTGAGTCAGTGTCACGGGTGTGTTGCCACGAAGATCGTCACGAGTACACAGCCTGACTTCTCGCAGCTGACTTGTTGGTGCTTTGTGTTTCTCGGCAGTGAGGGAGTTAATTCTCTCTCTCTCTCTGGGCTAGATGAGGTCCAGCCTCGCCCAGCTGCAATCAATACTTCTGTAGTGAGACTCCTTCATATACCTGCTGGTCTGTTTGGGAGGTGTCGGTGAAAGCATTTCATTCAGACTGACAGAGCGGATCGTGGTGTTTGGAAGTGTTTTTTCCCTTTCCTCGATTTATCATTTATCTCCTTTCCCGTTGGTTTTCCCTCTGTTGTAGTTGAGAAGTTGTTTGTATGCAAGGTGGTTTTGGTTTTTCCCTTGTACTGTCTCGTTCGTCTAAATACTGTGTTTGGGCATATTATTTCTTGTTCCCTTTGGTTGTGATCGGGGTCCTTCTCAGGACTAGATTACTGAGGTGCAGGGATCTTCAGGAGGTAGGGGTTACGCTGGCGGCCTGGACCTCTGTACCTTTAACAGTACCTCCAGGTTGAGGGATTAGTCAGGGCCCCAGCTTAGGGTCAGCTTAGGCCCCCTACCTCCAGTATACAGAGACAGCGTGACATTTTCACCGACCCACTTAGTTTTTCTCCAGCTACTATGGATCCAGTAGCCGGTCTAGCTCGGCAATTGCAGAGTTTGTCCATGGAGCTGGCGGACGTTAGGTCCAAGGTTTGGCATCCTCAGGAGCAAGCCGGACCAGAACCTAAAGTAGCTCTCCCTGATAGGTTCACTGGGGGGCGGGACAAGTTTTTTGTTTTCCGGGAGGCATGTAAATTGTACTTTCGGCTGCGGCCTCGGTCATCGGGGAGTGAAGAACAAAGGGTGGGAATTGTCATCTCGCTCCTACAAGGGGACCCACAATCTTGGGCGTTTTCTCGTTCCCCGGCTCTCCAGTCAGTGGATAGGTTTTCCGCTGCCCTGGGACTCGTATATGATGACCCAGATCGGATCTCCCTTGCTGAGTCAAAGTTACGTAGGATCCAGCAGGGAGATCGTCCGGCGGAGGAATTCTGTTCGGAGTTCCGTAGGTGGGCCACGGACACCCAGTGGAATGACCCGGCTCTTAGGAGCCAGTTTTGTCATGGTTTATCCGACAAATTACAGGATGTGTTGGCACAGTATGACTCTCCCGTGTCTCTGGAAGCCGCTATGGCCCTTGCTATTCGCGTGGACAGACGGCTTCGGGAGAGGTGCGGGATAACTCTACCCCCTGTGATGACTCCACCTCCTACAAGGTCCCCTCATATGGTGGTTCCCCTGGTCAGTCCAGAGGAGCCTATGCAATTAGGAGGGACATCATTTCGGGGGAGGGGACCGGTGGTGCGCCATAAGGCAGGAAGGTGTTTCTTCTGCGGGAGAAAGGGACATTTTATTGGGGGGTGTCCATCCCGTCCCTTGCAGAGTGAAGAGTCGTCGGAAAACTGTTGATCCCAGGTTGTGTGGTGGACGGCAATCTGGGAGTAGGTATTTCGTCCCTAGGTTCGTCTCAGTTTCTCGTACCGGCGGAGGTGGTGGTGGGTACGAGAACTGAGAGGATATCTGTTCTTCTGGATAGTGGGGCCGGGGCTAATCTGGTTGATGCTCGGTTTGCCCGGGTTCAAGGTATGCGGTTGAGTGAGTTGGCTAAACCCATCCCCATATTCTCGATCGATGCCAGGCCTCTCGGGCAGGGAAGTTTTTTGCAAGTTATGCATGACGTAAAACTTCAAGTGGGGGCAATACATAAAGAACTGTTGTCTTGCTACGTGTTGGAGGGTCTTCCCACTCCTATTGTGTTGGGCCTTCCTTGGTTAGCTAAGCATAACCCGGTTATTAATTGGCAAACCAGGGAGATAAGCCAATGGAGTAAATTCTGTAATAAAAACTGCATGAACACGGTCATTGGTGCGGTTACTCCTTGGGTCTTACCTCCATTTCTGGCGGACTTTGAGGATGTATTCTCGGAGAAAGGGTGTCAGGAACTACCTCCTCATCGCGTGTATGACTGTTCTGTAAAACTGCTCCCTGAGGCCAAGTTACCTAAAGCTAGGTTGTATAACCTTTCTGGTCCTGAGAGGCAGGCCATGAAGGATTATATCTCAGAAAGTCTGGCTAAGGGGCATATTAGACCTTCATCTTCACCGGTGGCTGCGGGGTTCTTCTTTGTTAAGAAGAAAGATGGAGGCCTACGCCCTTGCCTGGATTTCCGTGAACTTAATCGGATTACGGTCCGAGATCCGTATCCGCTCCCACTTATTCCCGATCTCTTTAATCAGATCGTGGGCGCCAAATGGTTCTCTAAGTTGGATCTCAGGGGGGCGTACAATCTGATTAGGATGAAGGAGGGGGATGAGTGGAAGACGGCGTTTAACACTCCGGAGGGGCATTATGAGAACCTTGTCATGCCATTCGGTCTGACTAATGCCCCGGCGGTGTTCCAACACTTTGTTAATGACATTTTTCGCCGCTTGGTCGGACAGTTTGTTGTCATATATCTTGATGATATCCTAATTTACTCGCCGGATCTGGTGTCTCATCAGGAGCACGTTAGGCAGGTGTTACAGATCTTGCGGGATAATAAACTGTATGCCAAGTGGGAAAAGTGTGTTCGCCGTACAGGAACTCCAGTTTTTAGGCTTCCTGGTTTCAGCGTCCGGTTTTCGTATGGACCCTGGGAAAATGCGGGCAGTTCTTGAGTGGGATCGGCCAGAGAATCTTAAGGCACTACAACGTTTCCTGGGGTTTGCTAATTATTACCGAAAGTTCATTCGTAATTTCTCGTCCATGGTTAAGCCTCTCACTGACATGACTAAAAAGGGGACGGATTTTTCTAGGTGGTCTGACAAGGCTTGTCAAGCATTCTCCTCTTTGAAAAAATGTTTTGCCTCGGCGCCCATACTCATTCAACCTGATGCGTCTCAGCCATTCATTGTAGAGGTAGACGCTTCCGAGGTAGGGGTGGGAGCAGTATTGTCACAGGGTTCGTCCCCTGGTAAGTGGCATCCGTGCGCCTTTTTCTCTAAAAAATTGTCGTCCGCTGAGAGGAATTACGATGTTGGCAATAGGGAACTCTTGGCCATTAAGTTAGCTTTTGAGGAGTGGCGCCATTTTCTGGAGGGGGCAGTTCATCCGGTCACCGTCATCACCGATCACAAGAACCTGCTATATCTGGAGTCCGCGAAACGTCTGAATCCCAGACAAGCTAGGTGGTCATTGTTTTTTACCAGGTTTAATTTTGTTGTTGCATATCGTCCTGGGTCAAAAAATGTAAAGGCGGATGCCTTATCTCGTAGTTTCCCGGGGGCTGGGAATACGGACGACCCGATTCCTATCCTTCAGGAGGGGGTGGTGGTTTCGGCAGTATGCTCTGAGCTGGAGGAGGAGGTATTGGAGGCTCAGGGGGACGCCCCTGTTGGACCTCCAGGGAGATTGTTTGTTCCAGATCAGTTGCGACAAAAGGTGATCGAGGCACACCATAACTCAGTTTTTGCAGGACACCCGGGGAGTAAAGCAACTGTGGATCTCCTCTCGCGTCGGTTTTGGTGGCCTAATTTACATAAGGAGGTGGTAACTTTTGTCGCGTCCTGTGGGGTTTGTGCGCGCTCTAAGACCTCACATACCCGTCCGTCTGGGGCCCTCTTACCTTTGAAGATCCCGGAGCGTCCTTGGACTCATCTGTCTATGGACTTTATTACGGACCTCCCTCCGTCTTCGGGTAAAACGGTCATACTCGTTGTAGTGGACAGGTTCAGCAAGATGGCACATTTTATCGCTCTTCCGGCTCTCCCTAATGCTAAAACTCTTGCGCAGGTGTTCATTGGGGAGATTGTGAGGCTTCACGGGGTACCCTCCGAGGTGGTGTCTGATCGGGGGTCTCAGTTTGTGTCTAAGTTCTGGAAGGCGTTTTGTGCACGGCGGGGGATGCAGTTGTCATTCTCATCGGCTTTTCATCCTCAGACCAATGGTCAGACGGAACGTATGAACCAGAGCTTGGAGACATATCTCCGGTGTTTTGTGTCAGAGAACCAGGAGGACTGGGCTTCTTTCTTACCTCTGGCAGAGTTTGCTCTTAATAATAGGCGGAGCGAGTCCACTGGTAAGTCCCCGTTTTTTGGGGCATATGGTTTTCACCCCCAGTTTTGTACTTTCAGTAGGGGGGGCTCTTCGGGGGTTCCTGAGGAGGAACGATTTTCCTCATCACTCGCTTCAGTATGGAGAGGGGTGCTGAAGAATCTGAATACTATGGGGAACCGATACAAACGTATGGCTGATAGGAGGAGAGTGTCTGGTCCGGACCTAAGTGTGAACGATCGGGTATGGTTGTCTACCAGGAATATAAAACTTAAGGTTCCCTCCTGGAAACTGGGTCCCAGGTTCATCGGGCCGTACAGAATCAGTTCTATTATTAATCCGGTGGCATTCCGTCTTGACCTCCCCCCTACGTTTAAAATTCACAACGTGTTTCACAGATCATTGCTTAAGAGGTATGTGGCGCCGGTGGTACCGTCACTTTTACCTCCCCCTCCAGTGGTTGTCAATGGTAACTTGGAGTTCCAGGTATCGAGGGTCATTGATTCACGCTTTAATCGCCGGTCCCTTCAGTACCTGGTTCATTGGAAGGGGTATGGTCCTGAGGAGAGGATGTGGGTTCCTGCGTCGGATATTAACGCAGACCGATTAGTTCGGGCCTTCCACACGACTCACCCGGATAAACCTGGCCCTGAGGGTCCGGAGGCCCCTCGTAGAAGGGGGGGTACTGTCACGGGTGTGTTGCCACGAAGATCGTCACGAGTACACAGCCTGACTTCTCGCAGCTGACTTGTTGGTGCTTTGTGTTTCTCGGCAGTGAGGGAGTTAATTCTCTCTCTCTCTCTGGGCTAGATGAGGTCCAGCCTCGCCCAGCTGCAATCAATACTTCTGTAGTGAGACTCCTTCATATACCTGCTGGTCTGTTTGGGAGGTGTCGGTGAAAGCGTTTCATTCAGACTGACAGAGCGGATCGTGGTGTTTGGAGTTGCTGAGATAAGTGTATTTGGAAGTGTTTTTTCCCTTTCCTCGATTTATCATTTATCTCCTTTCCCGTTGGTTTTCCCTCTGTTGTAGTTGAGAAGTTGTTTGTATGCAAGGTGGTTTTGGTTTTTCCCTTGTACTGTCTCGTTCGTCTAAATACTGTGTTTGGGCATATTATTTCTTGTTCCCTTTGGTTGTGATCGGGGTCCTTCTCAGGACTAGATTACTGAGGTGCAGGGATCTTCAGGAGGTAGGGGTTACGCTGGCGGCCTGGACCTCTGTACCTTTAACAGTACCTCCAGGTTGAGGGATTAGTCAGGGCCCCAGCTTAGGGTCAGCTTAGGCCCCCTACCTCCAGTATACAGAGACAGCGTGACAGTCAGATGCAGAGGGAGATTGATGGGAGCGTCACACTCCCTCACTCAACATTGCTTTCAACTTTATCGGCAACCAGTCAATACAGTTGAATTTGTGAGGATTGGTGGGGGGTCCAGAGCCAGGCTAGGACTGGCCTGGCAGGGTGCGGGGAAAATTCCCAGTGGGTCTGGGGCCCCCTGCAGAGAAGACAGTGTCAGAGTCAGCGGAGAATTTAACAAAAAAAAAAAGAAGGGGAAAAAAAAAGTTCCATTGTCACCTGTTCATTCTTGTCTGCTGCCACCTGCTGACCCGAAGCTTTGTGTCACTTCCTCGCTCCTCCCTTTACATTTTTTCTGAACGTGGGAGTGTCCTGCAGCTCTGTGTACTGCCTCACTTCCTGGCATCCTTTTTTACCTCAGCCACCAGCGTGAGAAGCACACATCTCCTTGGGCTGCAGAAAGCAAAGTCTTTTGACCAGCAGCAGCTTCTGCAGCTCAGTAGCGGCTCCAGAGGTGAACACCTACAAGACTATTACAGTACTGGCTACTTGTATCACCTGCACTGTATTACCTCACTGTCTTCGGGTATGGTTCAAATAAACCACCGCTGATTCATCTCTCTGCATCCACGTTTGACTCCATCCACCTGGAGCCGCACTTGGTCCTGTCTGCCTCGCTTCAAGGATAGAAGGTAACACCTCTCACATCATAATTTTACTACGCACCTTCAATCGCCTTAAGTGGGGACAGAATAGCGGGCCCTTTAAGGGCGTGCACACGCACTTTCACTGCCGCGATGCTTGGGAGCAGGAGAGCAGGGGCTGCACTACAGCTTCACACTTAGCAGATAGAGTCGCATGTCTGCTAAAAGTGACATCACAGCGCGCCCTGCACTGCAGTCTTCTGCCTTAGGAGCGCTTCTGTACACTATATGAGCTGGACTGGAGACAAGCCAAGGTAGTGTAATATTTGTGTGTGTTTGTATGAGTTTTTATGTATATACCTGCATGTGTGTGTGTGTGTGTGTATGCTTGCATGTGTGTGTATATATATCTGCATGTGTGTGTATGCCTGCATGTGTGTGTTCGTGTATATGCCTGCATGTGTGTGTGTATATATTTCTGCATGTGTGTGTATATATGCCTGCATGTGTGTTTGTATATACTGTATGTCTGCATTTGTGTGTGTATATGCCTGCTTGTGTGTGCGTATGCCAGCATGTGTGTGTATATATGCCTGCATGTGTGTGTGTGTGTGTTGTTAAGGTTAATTTTTTATATCTAGATTCATTATTTAATTTAGGAAAACAATTAATATTTTGCTACGTCTGAAGTCTCTGCTTAAGACTTACATTATGGAATGTCTGACTAAGATACTGGTTTCCTGTGAATTCCCTGATAAGAAGGTTTTATGTTGGGCCAAGGGAAGTGTGTTATTACTGATTGTCTATTTCGGTTTACTGTTCAGATGTATGTAAGAAATGTAGTTCCGCTTTTTGTCTAGCTAATAAATGTGGTGAGTATTAGCTGTCACACAGAAGACTCTACCTGCTGACAATGCATGTCGCATGTATTTTGTCTCTCTCCCTTCATCGATGTAGTATTTTAATTTGAATCTCACTGGCAATGTGAAGACCCTTTGCTGTCTATTCCAAAGTTCTCCCTAATAACAAAGAGGGTCTCCATAACAGTACATGGTGCCTGAAACCTGGGATTGTCACAATCCTCTGGATCCGTCAAGAAGGATCTCTCTGGGAATCACTGAATATCATCCGCGGTAAGTAATCCCTTGTATTACTAATAATTCAGTGCTACCTAGAGGGCTCCAGGATGGATAGTTGGTGGTCCTAACAAGACAATCATTGAATTTGTAGTCTTGTATGTTTCAATGTGGTTTTTAGATGTATAATTGACGACTGAACGACGGTTGAATGATAATTGAATGAAGTGATGAGTAACCAACCTTGCCCAGCGTGTTGGGATTAGGCACCTCTGCAGTTCTCCTGTATATTTCAGGAGTTGGAGGATTGCTTTATGTGGTTTGTTTTGTCTACGTCATAAATGTCTGGTATGATATTGTAAACTATGAGGATCCTTGAATGTGTGACTGAATGATTTTTGATTGACCAATAATGGTGTGTTCCTTCACATGTGGTGATGAGGAAAATAGTTCCATAAGAGGATCAGGGAAGTGTGATTGCCTATAGCAGAGAAATCCTTCACGGTGAGGTAGTACTCTGAGGGTATTAAATTCCCCTGTAAATTGATAAGGGCACCCTCAAGAAAGGGGTAACTGAATGCAATTTTTAGCCCAAATACAGCAGGGGGATTAATATCAGCGATTGTGCAGAGTGCATTGAGTGACTGACGTATTGTTAAGTCATTCTTGATTAATCAGAATCATCCTCAGTGTCTTGTGTTCTGTTTTGTGTAAGCTCAAGAGAGGGAAAATCATAGTAGTTGAAGTTCTTCCTCAGCCTGTATACCCAGACCGGGAAACGTAGTATAAAAAGTAACACTTACTGCAGATATAATTGTCACGCAGTGCCTTTACAAGGTGTAGAAGGAAAACCTTTGAACAGGGTAGTAAAAACACACCACTATGCCCCCACCTGGGTGACTTCCTTTTTTTGTCTCGGAACTAGCCCAGTTGATAGCTGCCTCTGCAGTTTCTCTATTTAATAATTGCAGATTACCTCAGGAAATATTATATGATCATGCAGAAATAATTGGAATAGTAGGTGGAGCAGTAGGCTTGGTATTGTTATTTGTTTGGTTGTGTGTAAGAATCTCCCTAGCTCACAGGGCTGGAAAATCAGTGTTAGTACTTCCTTAAAGATCTGTCTTCCGAGGCTCAGAGGAGACTGGGACCGGATCAGAGCCATCTTTCAAGGATCATAGGAGACTGGGACGGGATCAAATTTAGAGTCTGAGAGGCTCTAGGTGTGCTGAAGAGAGTTCTGCGGTAACTCTGGCACAGTGATTGCAGTCATGGGGACTGGCAACAGTAAGGAATTGACTAACCAAAAGGGCATGGCCCCAGTTCCAGCATGTGAGATAGTGGAGAGACTGAAAGGGAAAGAAGCAGTAGAGGAATGTGAAATAATATTGAGGAAACTTGGTATGGGAAAGTGAGGAAATCTGGAAGAGAAGGAATGGGAGAAATATATCTGCAATTGAGAAGGATGGTTGAAAGATAAAAACAAACTAGAGCAGGCTAGGATGTGGTTAGAAGTAGCAAAACGTCTCTCAAGGAAACCAGGCATGGAGCTGCCTATGTAAAATCTCTCAGACCCCTGTAGTCTCTGTACCTGATGTAAATTCTGCAGCCCCTTCAGCACCCCCGCCTTATGCTGGGTCAATGGGATGGACTTGCAGACATTGTGGTCATCAGAATCCCCCTGGGGTTAATTGTTGCAGGTCCTGTGGTTCTTCACACCCAGGGACAACACCCAGGGTGCCTCTGTTCCCTATGAGGACCACTAGTCATGTACAGTTTCAACCTCCTAGGATGGTTGATAATGTTCAGGTACACGATCCCCCCCCCCCCAAGTATGGCCAATAGAAACATATCGGCCTTGGTCCCCCAGTGAACTTATTGCCCTCGCTACCCAGCTCCCAGATGCCCGAAAAAAAACCTTAACAGTTAGAATGCGCCTCCAGGGTGTTCAGGAGGCATATTGGGCCAAATGGGATGATCTAGTTTCTATCATTCTGCAGAAAGGCAGTGACCCCTTACTTATGATAAGTTTTTTACTTTGTACTGCCACGAACAGGCTGGACATTAGTCTGGTGTCCTTACCAAAGAATATGGTGGTAGGCAGCGCCCTCTAGGGTATTACTCTGTAACCCTAGATCCAGTCATTATGGGGTTTCCTACTTGTATTAGAGCTGTGGCAGCTGCTTCAGAACTTGTTAAAAAGACAGAGGACATAGTGTTAGGAAGCCCTGTCACAAGTTCCTCATGCTGTATCTGAAATACTTTAACAGGCTCAGACCCTCCACCTCTCAGCATCAAGATTGACAAAATATGAAGTCTCACTCCTTACACCTCCCCATATAACTATCAAACGCTGTAATGTTCTAAATCCAGCTACACTACTTCCAGTGGATTTAGAAAAGGGAGGAAAGTATCAGAATGGGGAAGAAGGAGGCACCATGAGCCAAAACATGAGCCAAGACCTGCCCCTGTTTTTCAAATTAGCAGATGAGGAAGCTCAGTTTGATATGGCACATGAACATGATTGTCAGGCATTGATGGAAGCTGAAATAAAGGACTTGGCAAATATTACTGATGTACCACTCACTAACCCCTCTGCTGAGTATTTTGTAGATGGTTCCAGAGCTTGGGACAGTGAACAAGGACGATTCATCACCGGGTATGCAGTAGTCCACAATGGTAAGGCAGTGATACAGGAACCACTCCCCTCCAGCTGCTCTGTGCAAGAGGTGGAGCTTAAAGCACTCACTGCAGCGTGTAATCTGACAAAAGGTGAAGAAGTTAATGTATTTTCTGACTCGCAATATGCTTATGGTGTTGCACATGACTTTGGCGCCATTTGGCGAAGCCGTAATTTCTTGACCTCTGCTGACAAACCTATAACCAATGCACAAGCGGTAGAGAAGCTACGCACAGCACTCACCCTTTCTCAAAGGGCAGCCATAGTCAAAGTGTCAGCACACACTCGGGAACAAACTCTCCTTGCAGTACGGAATGCCTTGGCCGACCCGGCGGCTAAGGAAGCCGCACGACTACCTCTGACAGAGATACTGGCTATAGCAGGTGCGGGAACCCCAGGAGACTCAGAGTCAGGGAGTGCAGGAAGCCCCCTTTCAAATAAGGAGACATCCCCTTCACCAGCCCCAGTGGCCGTGGACCTCGAACTACTGCAGGTCTTCCAGACCCAGGCTCCCCCCCCCCCCCACGAGCAGAATGCATGGCTCAAAGTGGGCGCCGTACAGTCAGTGTCAGGGGTATGGCAGGTAAACAAACGTATTTGCCTAACACACTGCCTGTTCCCTTGATGGCTGCCCTTGCACATTCTCCGGTGCATAACTCAAAGGGTGTTATGTGTGCAGTGGTGCTACAAAACTGGTGTGCCCCGAGGTTCCCAAATACGGCTGCAAAGTATGTTCAAGAATGTCTAGTTTGTGCAAAACATAACCCTGGTAGGTCTATTCGAGTCCCACGGAAATGCACACCAAAACCAGATTACCCATTTCAGAGACTGTAGGTGGACTACATACAGCTGCCTAAGGTGGGCAATTATGAATACGCCCTGGTATGCATTGACCTTTTCTCTGGAT
The DNA here is from genome assembly GCF_046119375.1 of Phyllobates terribilis. NCBI lineage: Eukaryota > Metazoa > Chordata > Amphibia > Anura > Dendrobatidae > Phyllobates > Phyllobates terribilis. The sequence continues at coordinate 805,570,362 of NW_027362762.1, forward strand.
GGCCAGAAACTTGGGCGGTGACTAAAGCAAACACAAAAACTACTGCTAAAAAATTGATCAGTGAGGTGGTTTGTAGATATGGGGTGCCCAAAACTATAGAAAGTGACAGAGGAACCCACTTTACTGGGGAACTAATGACACAAATCATGGTCACTCTTGGGATAGAACAGGCTTTCCATGTTCCCTATCATCCACAAAGTAGTGGGAAGGTGGAACGCCTCAATGGCACCTTGAAACTAAAAATCCAAAAGTGCATGGAAGAAACACACTTGTCCTGGGTAGATTGTTTGCCCATAGTATTGTAATCAGTGAGGACTGCCCCAAGGGGGAGGGAGAAGCTGTCCCCATATGAAATACTGTTTGGTAGTGTCCCTAAGACAGGGTTGTATTTCCCACAGCAGCTGCAGGCCTCCTATGGTTCTCTCACTGAATATGTTCTGGAGTTGCATAAACATTTGACTGTTGCTCATAATCGTGTTCTTTACTCTAAGCCCAAACCCCAATTGCCTCAGCGGCACTCACACTTTGTTACCAGGAGACTGGGTCGTGGTAAAGAGACATATGAGGAGACCACTGGAGCCCAGATACAGTGAACGATTCCAAGTGCTATTAACCACTGACATTTCTGTCAAGCTTCAAGGCAAGGACACTTGGATCCACGCCAGCCATTGTGAAAAGGTTTTGAACCCCAGCAGCAGCAAAGATGATGACCCTGTTTGTTTGGACTATGGTGATAGCAACTGTACCCCCCTTGACCTAACTCTCCATGAAGTACTTAAAGAGAACTGAGATAGCAAACTGATAAAGCATCACAAAGTCTTACTCCAAGACATGAACTCTAATGACCGTCTTAAGAACTGTTGGATATGCACCCATAGTCCAATATCCTCCAATACTATGCCTTATTTAGCTATTCCAGTGACTTTGAAAGAAATGTTTTACTTAAGTAACTACACTTCTCCTATTAGACTAAGAACAACAAAAAAAAAGAAGGCTGTAGGTCTAACTATAGATGCTTGGGTGACTGAGCCATGGTTGTTGTTTAACAGGAGTGGTCCGCCTCTAAGTCAGACTGAAATGCCTTGGGCGACCAGTCGTGTTGACCTCTCCTGTTATCCGGACTTTACCTCTTGCAGCTGTATTCAGATAAAATCCAGAGGGTTTCCTTTCTCTACAGCTGACTATTCAGAGTGTAATGGATCTGCTACCACTACTACGCAGGGTATAGCGGTTGATGCCACTCTCAATCCTAAGCTTCATTGTGTAAATGTCACCTTGCAAAATCTAATATCAGGTTTTACCTCAAATGACACTCAGTATCAGGGAAAAATTATGAAAAAAATTAAACACCGCCTTGTTATCTAAATGGATTGCTAGTCTGTTCAACGACACTGTTGTTGGAGCACCAGAGAGTTTATATATTGTATGCGGACATCAGGCTTACAAGTGGTTACCCAACAATTTCACAGGAGTTTGCACACTGGCCTTTCTGACACCTTCTACTTTTATAGTACCACACACAAGAGTAGATGTTAAAGCAATCCCTCTACACACACTGTACAGATGAGCTGCAGATGACAAGCCCAGACCAAATGGTAAACCACATCTTGTAGAAATGGGGGTGGCTAACAAATTTTTTAGTGTCTTATTCATTTACCCATTCATAATGCAAATGTGGGATAAGTTGGTAGATGTGACTGATTATCTAGATGACCAGATCTTCCAGATTCTTGACGTTCTCAATACATCTAATATTGTACAGAAACAACTAATTGCAGTTACTAACCAAAACACCATAGTGCTAGATTACTTGATTGCTAGAGAGGGCGGGATGTGTCAGATAATAGGCCCTACCTGTTGCCACTACATAGACCCTGCAGAAAATTTCCAGGTAAAGACCAAAATAGAGATATTCAGAAAAACGAGGGATGCATGGCTCCAAGAACATCATGTCAACAAAGATTCCTGGTGGAGCAACACTTTCTCATTTCTTAATCCTGTCAATTGGTTCAAGGGTATAGGTGGATGGCTAATGGGCATCCTACTAGGTATTCTACAAATAGGAATTTTGATATTACTAGTGTATATAGTATCCAGAATTAGTATATTTGCTATGCAAGAATACATGCAAGATTAAGCATCACAGGCCTGCAAAATATAATGCCACTTCTCCTATAAACATATATGATGAGATTTACAAGCAAGATATTAGTCGGTGAACGGGATTCGTCCCATCCAGGTTTTTATAGCATGGGGAAGTAGCTTATGAATAAATTGTTTTGTAAAATAATAAAAAGGGAGGAGTTGTTATGGTTAATTTTTTATATCTAGATTCATTATTAATTTAGGAAAACAATTAATATTTTTGCTATGTCTAAAGTCTCTGCTTAAGACTTACATTATGGAATGTCTGACTAAGATACTGGTTTCCTGTGAATTCCCTGATAAGAAGGTTTTACGCTGGGCCAAGGGAAGTGTGTTATTACTGATTGTCTATTTCGGTTTACTGTTCAGTTGTATGTAAGAAATGTAGTTCCGTTTTTTGTCTAGCTAATAAATGTGGTGAGTCTTAGCTGTCACACAGAAGACTCTACCTGCTGACAATGCATGTCACATGTATTTTGTCTCTCTCCCTTCATCGATGAAGTATTTTAATTTGAATCTCACTGGCAATGTGAAGACCCTTTGCTGTCTATTTCAAAGTTCTCCCTAATAACAAAGAGGGTCTCCATAACAGTGTATATGCCTGCATGTGTGTATGTGTATATGACTGCATGTGTGTATGTTTATATGCCTGCATGTGTGTGTATATGCCTGCATGTGTGTGGATAAGCCTGCATGTGTGTGTGTATATATGCCTGCATGTATATGCCTGCATGTGTGTGTATATGCCTGCATGTGTGTGTGTTTTGTTTGTGTGTGTGTATAAGACTGGATGTGTGTATGTTTGTGTGTGTATATGCCTGCATGCATGTGTGTGTATATGCCTGCATGTCTGTGTTTGCATATGCATTTCTGTGTGTGTCTGTGTTTACGTGTGCATTTGTGTGTATGTATTTGAGTGCCTGCATGTTTGTGTGTGCATGTCTACGTGTGTATGTGTGTCTCCACATGTGTGTGCGTGCTTCCCTGCATGTCTGTATTTTTGTGTATGTGATTGTCTGCATGTGTGTCTGTGCATGACTGCATGTCCATTTCTGTGTACGTTTGCCTGTCTGTGTACGTGTCCCCATTTCTGTGAGTATGTGTATCTGCTTGTGTATATTAGGGCTCTTTCACATGTCCTGATATTTACGGGACTGGAGAAACAAGTACCGGAGATATCCGTGTCCACCTGTGTGGCACATGTGTGCCACACAAGGAGCACATGTACCGTCCCGTGGTAATACAGTTAGCGCTAGTCCAAAGCAGCGGGTGCTGAATGCTGCCCTTATCATGGTTCCCTGTCGGTGCTGCGATCAGCACCAACAGGGACAATGATGACAGTAGTGGTGTACTCCCGCAGTATCCCACTGTAAAAATAAGAATAAAATAAAAAAATCCTTATATTCACCTGTCCTAAGTGTCCCCTGCTGTATTCCATGGGACTGCTCATGCCGAGGAGAACGACTCCTGCAGCGAGCCGTCCCCGGAGCTGCGCTCAACAAGCGGTGTCCTGTCATTCACTGAACGCAGCTCCAGGGCCCACTCGCTGCAGGAGTCATTCTTCTTGGCATGAATGGTCGCATGGAATACAGCGGGGGACACTTAGGAGAGGTGAGTATAAGGATTTTTTTATTTTATTCTTATTTTTACAGTTGGACACTGCGGGAGAAGACTACTACCCTCATCACTGTTCCTGCTGGTGCTGATCGCAGCGCTGGCAGAGAACAATGATGAGGGCAGCGTTCAGCACCGACTTTTGGGAACAGCGCTAACTGTCATCCGTGTGTCATCAGTGGGGGACGTTTTGCGGCCCGTGCAGCGGGTAAAAAGCAGACATGTCAGCATGCTTTGCCCATGGACACATGGTTTGTGGAAAGTGAAAACACACTGAGGTGTGCACAGACCCATTCATTTGAATGTGTCTACATGTGTAATTGTCTCTGGTACGTGTGGAAACTGTCACCACACGCAACGGAAACACTGACGTGTGAAAAAAGCCTTAGTGTGTGTCTGTGCTCTTGTTTTCGTGGGTGTAAGCGCGCTTCTGCATGTTTGTGTGTGTCTTTGTGTATGTCTCTGTGCTCTTCCGAAGATTTATTATATTTCGGGAGAGAAATTTTAAGAGACAGTATGGGGAGATGTGTGAAGAAACAGTATGGTGAACTAGGGAAGGGGTGATGTATGAGGAGACAGTATGGAGAGTGGGGGAATGGTGTGAGGAGACAGTATGGAGGGAGATAAGTGTGAGGGGTCACAGAACAGAGACTAGGTAGTGTGGGGGAAGGTAGAGAGATGCGGCAGTATGGGGGGAACAGTGTGAGGGCAGAGCAAGGAGGGAACAGTATGCTGAGGAGGGGGAGTGTGATGAAGGTGCACAGTATAGAGACTGGGCAGTATAGGGGGGCACCATGTGAGAGGACAGTGTGAAGAGGGGACCCAGTATGGTAAGGAGGGGGCAGTATGGAGAGCATGTACCATAAGAGGTGTAGTGTGTTTGTCATTTTGTGCAGGGAGCATTGTAAGAGTTAAGTTTATTCAGGGGCTCAGTGTAGGGCATATATTTTTACTCAGGAGTAGTGATGAGCGAGTATGTTTTGTTAACCCTTTCACCGAGTATGCTCAGCCGAGCACCGAGTATCTATAGCGTGCTCGGGCTTTAAGTTTTCATCGCTCCGTGAACATGATTTGCAACTGTTTGATAGATTTAATACATGTGAGGAATGCCTGTTTTTCCAGCATTCCTCACATGTATTAAATATGTCAAACAGTTGCAAATCATGTTCACGGAGCGACGAAAACTTAAAGCCCGAGCACGCTATAAATACTCGGTGCTCGGCCGAGCATACTCGGTGAAAGGGTTAACAAAACATACTCGCTCATCACTACTCAGGAGCATTATAATGACTCTGTTATCTTTAAGGGCATTGTGTTGGGTTATGCTGCAAAAGACCAGAGAAGATGGAAGTCTGCAGAGATGAGCTGTGGATGAGAAAAGTCCTCAAGGGGTCTGGACAAAATGAATACAAAAGATAGACAGCGACTCTAATCAGAGAAGACATCTCAGGTAAGGTACCTGGATGTAAATGTTTATTTATGATACTGACTACGTCTCATCAGAACTGTGGTTCCTGTATGGTCCGCAGTCTGATGATGACTAGTAACAACAACTCCCAGTATCTCTATTCTTAATTACATACTAGAAGTTGTAGGTTCATGCAATACAAAGGTATATGGGGCTGACCTGACATGACAATTGATGGTGGTTCAGATGATGTATTCATGTACTGATGTGTTTGTGCGCGTCAGCGTGTTTGTGCGTGTCTGCGTATCTGGAATAATATGTATTTTTGTAAGATACGTGTATGTAACAGTTCATTGTGGTATGTAATAAGATTCATATGCTAGGCGCACATTTACTAAATCTATTAGGACTCTTTCACATGTGTTAGGGAATTCCATTTGAAATTTGTTAACCTTTTCATAACTGTCACCATAGGGATGTGCTTGTATGGAGCGGGTTCAGGAGCTGAGCCTACTCCATACCGGGCACACGTAGGCTGTGTTACATAGCCGGCGTCTGCCTGTAACAGCAGTGTTCAGAGCTCGCCTTGTTTGCTGCTGTTATGAGTATTTAAGTGACTTTGTCAATTACTGACAGCGGCATTTAGATAGCACGATGGCCGGTGCATGCAGTCACCTGCTCCCTTCAGTCCCCTGTGACGCAGTTGCAGGTTGCTGATGGGTTTCCAGTAGTGCTGAGTGAGCGTGGTCGGATAACGTGTTATCCCAGCATGCCTGGGTGCTCTGCTAATATGCTCGAGTCTCTGCGGTAACATGTTTTGCGGCTTTAGATGGAAGCAACACATACAGAGATTACCTAACAAACAGGCAATTCTTACATGTGTTGTGTCTGTCTACCGCCGCATAACATACTATCATGGGGACTTGTGCATAGTAGCAGAGTACTACAAGATACTCGGATAACACCCGAGCATGCTGAGATAACAACTTATCAGACCACGCTCGCTCAGTACTAGTTGCCAAGTGTTGCTGCCATGTTAGTCGTTCAATAGCTCAGCCTGAGGTTGGGCTCCATGGAAGATGTCACAATCAAGGTGCCAGACGTTATTGCAGCACGCTCACTTTATAGTTAGGGGTGACTGTAGTGTCTTCCTCCTTGTACCGGCCCTATGACAGGAAGCGAGTGGCGGCAGGGAGATTAAAACATATTTTTCTCCCTGTAGCCAACACTTTTCCATTAAGCCGTCTAACCAGGCTTTAAACCCTATTTACTTGCAGATTAACCCCATATCTGCTAATAAATAGTGTTTCTCAAAGTGACAAGTTACCATTAAAGGGACTCTGGCAGTACGGAATGACTACTCAAACAAAGTCCCGCCGCTTGGTGCTCCACAGCGCATCCAATCATGTAATTATAGTACATTATAGAAAAACATAACAAGTAGTGTTGAGCGATACCTTCCGATATCAGGAAATATCGTATCGGATTGGATCGGGCCGATACCCAAAAAGTATCGGATATCGCCGATTCCGATACCGGAAACCAATGCAAGTCAATGGGACACAAATATCGGAATGAAAATAAACCCTTTCTTTCCTTGTAGGTTAATTCTACATGAAGTAAAACAACTAAGAATAATGTAGAATGACATGAAAAGCGGGCAATTCATCAGCGGCATTCACCGGTACCCGACAATTTACAACAGAAAGAATAGAGCTTCACACATAGATTAGATAGATAGAAACATGTCAGTCACATATATATGAAGTACAGTGACAGTGTTGCTTACTGTACTTGTCATTTAGTGTAAAGGATTTATTAAAAAAAATATTAGTGTTTTCGTGCACCGTCTCTTTAAAAAAGCCGGCCGGCAATTCAGCATCTGTACCCGACAATTTATAACAGACAGAATAGAGCTTCACACATAGATTAGATAGATAGAAACATGTCAGTCACATATATAAGAAGTACAGTGACAGTGTTGCTTACAGAACTTGTCATTTAGTGTAAAGGATTTATTTAAAAAAATAATAGTGTTTTCATGCACCGTCTCTTTAAGAAAGCCGGCCGGCAATTCAGCATCTGTACCCGACAATTTAGAATAGAAGGAATAGAGAATCACACATAGATTAGATAGATAGAAACATGTCAGTCACATATATATGAAGTACAGTGACAGTGTTGATTACTGTACTTGTCATTTAGTGTTAAAATAAAGGATTTATTTAAAAAAAAATTGGCGTGGGGTTCCCCTTAATTTTAGGCTCTAGCGGAGGTTAAGCAGACAGCTGGGGCAAATGTTTGAAGCCTGGGAAGGGGGTAATACCCACGGAGCTTCCCAGGCTACTAATATCAGCCCCCAGCTGAATACCTAGCCTTTACTAGCTATTAAAATGGGGGACCCCCCCAAAAAAATGACGTGGGGTCCCCCCTAATTTAATAGCTAGCACAGGCTAGGCAGACAGCTGGGGGCTGATATTAATAGCCCAGGAAGGGTGCCATGAATATTGGCCCCCTCCCAGGCTAGAAACACCAGCCGTCAGCCGCCCCAGAAATGGCGCATCCATAGGATGCGCCAATTCTGGCACTTAGCCTCGCTCTTCCACGCTGCCCTGGTGCGGTGGCAGGGGGTAATAGGGTTGGGGTTGATGTCAGCTTATAATGCCAGCTGACATCAAGCCCAGGTTAGTAATGGAGAGGCGTCTATAAGACACCCCCATTACTAACCCCATAGTCAAAGTTAAAAGAAAACACAAACACCCAGAGTAAAGTCCTTTAATTGAAATAAAGACACAATTCTTTATTGTTCTAAATTAAACCATACTTACCATCACGCCCATTCCAGCTGAAGCCAACGATCTCCTGCAATAAAAGAAAAATAATAAAGCAACCTCATCCTTACCTTTCGATGGTTCCCAGGACAGCTCCAGCTCTGCTACATCGAGATGACAGGCTGGACCGCAGCAGAAAGCTGCCATCCAGCCTGTCATCCCGCAGACACTGAGAAGCGCAGGCACGCTTGCGCTCCTCAGTGTCTCTCTGTGACGTCATCCAGATGAGCCGAGTTCATGTCCAATGAACTCAGCTCACCTCTTGCACGTCACTGACAGCGTGGGAAAATTCTCCTGCACTCAGCGCTTCAGCGTGAGAATTCTCCCACGCTGTCAGTGACATACATGAGGTGAGGTCATGTCCAATGAACTCAGCTCACCTCATGCACGTCACTGACAGCGTGGGAAAATTCTCACGCTGAAGTGCTGAGTGCAGGAGAATTTTCCCACGCTGTCAGTGACGTACATGAAGTGAGCGGAGTTCATTGGACATGACCTCGGCTCATCTGGATGCCGTCACAGCCAGACACTGAGGAGTGGAAGTATGCCTGCGCTTCTCAGTGTCTGCGGGATGACAGGATGGATGGCAGCGTTCTGCTGCGGTCCAGCCTGTCATCTCGATGTAGCAGAGCTGAAGCTGTCATGGGAACCATGGAAAGGTAAGGATGAGGTTGCTTTATTATTTTACTTTTATTGCAGGAGATCGTTGGCTTCAGCTGGAATGGGCGTGGTGGTAAGTATGGTTTAATTTAGAACAATAAAGAATTGTGTCTTTATTTCAATTAAAGGACTTTTTTCTGGGTGTTGTGTTTTTTTAAATACTTTACTAGAAATTCATGGTGGTCATGTCTAATATTGGCGTGACCCCATGAATTTTGGGCTTAGGGCCAGCTGATAATGCCAAGCTGGCCTTAACCCCTTTATTACCCAGTGAGCCACCGCACCAGGGCCCTGGATGAGTTGGGTACAGCGCCAGAAGATGGCGCTTCTATGAACGCGCCATTTTCTGGGGCGGCTGCGGACTGCAATTTGCAGCGGGGGTGGCCCAGAAAGCTTGGGTCTCCCTGCGCTGCGGATTCCAGCCCCCAGCTGCCTAGTTGTATCTGGCTGGGCACAAAAATAGGGCGAAGCCCCACGCATTTTTTTTTAAAATTATTTCATGAAATTCATGGAATAATTAAGAAAAAAAGGGCTTCCCTATATTGTTGTGTCCAACCAGGTACAAATAGGCAGCTGGTGGTTGGGGGCAGCCCATTCCTGCCTGCTGTACCTGGCTGGACACAAATATAGTGCGAAGCCCCACGTCAATTTTTTTTTAATTATTTCATGAAATAATTTTTTTAAAAAAGGGCTTCCCTATATTGTTGTGTCCGGCCAGGTACAAATAGGCAGCTGGTGGTTGGGGGCAGCCTGTTCCTGCCTGCTGTACCTGGCTGGACACAAATATAGGGCGAAGCCCCACGTCAATTTTTTTTAAAATAAGTCCTTTATTTTAACACTAAATGACATTTGAGGAGTTAATAAAGATGCAGTCCCTAAATTATTATTTATTTTTTAATTAATTTTTCCCAAAACTTTTGACGTGGGCTTCGCCATATTTTTGTATGCCAGCCAGGTACAGCATCCAGCTTCTATGAACGCGCCATTTTCCGGGGTGGCTGCGCACTGCAATTTTCAGCGGGGGGAGGGGGGGGGGCAGAAAGCTTGGGCCTCCCTGCGCTGCAGATTCCATCCCCCAGCTGCCTAGTTGTACCTGGCTGGACACAAAAATAGGGAGAAGCTTCACGTATTTTTTTTTTTTAATTATTTCATGAAATTCATGAAATAATTAAGAAAAAAAGGGCTTCCCTATATTGTTGTGTCCAACCAGGTACAAATAGGCAGCTGGTGGTTGGGGGCAGCCCGTTCCTGCCTGCTGTACCTGGCTGGACACAAATATAGTGCGAAGCCCCACGTCAATTTTTTTTAAATCATTTCAGGAAATTCATGAAATAATTTAAAAAAATTGATGTGGGGCTTCGCCCTATATTTGTGTCCAGTCAGGTACAGCAGGCAGGAACGGGCTGCCCCCAACCACCAGCAGCCTATTTGTACCTAGCCGGACACAACAATATAGGGAAGCCCTTTTTTTCTGAATTATTCCATGAATTTCATGAATTTAAAAAAAAAAAAACGTGGAGCTTCGCCCTATTTTTGTGTCCAGCCAGGTACAACTAGGCAGCTGGGGGCTGGAATCTGCAGCGCAGGGAGGCCCAAGCTTTCTGGGCCCCACCCGCTGCAAATTGCAGTCCGCAGCCGCCCCGGAAAATGGCGCGTTCATAGAAGCGCCATCTTCTGGCGCTGTACCCAACTCATCCAGGGCCCTGATGCGGTGGCTCACTGGGTAATAAAGGGGTTAAGGCCAGCTTGGCATTATCAGCTGGCCCTAAGCCCGAAATTCATGGGGTCACGCCAATATTAGACATGACCACCATGAATTTCTAGTAAAGTATTTAAAAAAAACACAAACACCCAGAAAAAAGTCCTTTAATTGAAATAAACACACAATTCTTTATTGTTCTAAATTAAACCATACTTACCATCACGCCCATTCCAGCTGAAGCCAACGATCTCCTGCAATAAAAGAAAAATAATAAAGCAACCTCATCCTTACCTTTCCATGGCTCCCACGACGGCTCCAGCTCTGCTACATCGAGATGACAGGCTGGACCGCAGCAGAACGCTGCCATCCAGCCTGTCATCCCGCAGACACTGAGAAGCGCAGGCATACTTCCACTCCTCAGTGTCTGGCTGTGACGGCATCCAGATGAGCCGACAATGAACTCGGCTCACCTCATGTACGTCACTGACAGCGTGGGAGAATTCTCCTGCACTCAGCGCTTCAGCGTGAGAATTTTCCCACGCTGTCAGTGACGTGCATGAGGTGAGGTCATGTCCCATGAACTCGGCGCACCTCATGCACGTCACTGACAGCGTGGGAGAATTCTCACGCTGAAGCGCTGAGTGCAGGAGAATTTTCCCACGCTGTCAGTGACGTGCATGAGGTGAGCTGAGTTCATTGGACATGACCTCGGCTCATCTGGATGACGTCACAGAAAGACACTGAGGAGCGCAAGCATGCCTGCGCTTCTCAGTGTCCGCGGGATGACAGGCTGGATGGCAGCGTTCTGCTGCGGTCCAGCCTGTCATCTCGATGTAGCAGAGCTGAAGCTGTCCTGGGAACCATGGAAAGGTAAGGATGAGGTTGCTTTATTATTTTACTTTTATTGCAGGAGATCGTTGGCTTCAGCTGGAATGGGTGTGGCGGTAAGTATGGTTTAATTTAGAACAATAAAGAATTGTGTCTTTATTTCAATTAAAGGACTTTTTTCTGGGTGTTTGTGTTTTTTTTAAATACTTTACTAGAAATTCATGGCGGTCATGTCTAATATTGGCGTGACCCCATGAATTTCGGGCTTAGGGCCAGCTGATAATGCCAAGCTGGCCTTAACCCCTTTATTACCCAGTGAGCCACCGCACCAGGGCCCTGGATGAGTTGGGTACAGCGCCAGAAGATGGCGCTTCTATGAACGCGCCATTTTCCGGGGCGGCTGCGGACTGCAATTTGCAGCGGGTGGGACCCAGAAAGCTTGGGTCTCCCTGCGCTGCAGATTCCAGCCCCCAGCTGCCTAGTTGTACCTGGCTGGACACAAAAATAGGGCGAAGCGCCACACATTTTTTTTTTTAATTATTTCATGAAATTCATGGAATAATTAAGAAAAAAAGGGCTTCCCTATATTGTTGTGTCCGGCTAGGTACAAATAGGCAGCTGGTGGTTGGGGGCAGCCCGTTCCTGCCTGCTGTACCTGGCTGGACACAATTATAGGGCGAAGCCCCGCATAATTTTTTTTTAATTATTTCATGAATTTCCTGAAATAATTAAAAAAAAATTGACGTGGGGCTTCACACTATATTTGTGTCCAGCCAGGTACAGCAGGCAGGAACGGGCTGCCCCCAACCACCAGCTGCCTATTTGTACCTAGCCGGACACAACAATATAGGGAAGCCCTTTTTTTCTTAATTATTCCATGAATTTCATGAAATAATTAAAAAAAAAAAATCGTGGAGCTTCTCCCTATTTTTGTGTCCAGCCAGGTACAACTAGGCAGCTGGGGGATGGAATCTGCAGCGCAGGGAGGCCCAAGCTTTTTGCCCTCCCCCCCCCCGCTGAAAATTGCAGTCCGCGGCCGCCCCGGAAAATGGCGCGTTCATAGAAGCTGGATGCTGTACCTGGCTGGCATACAAAAATATGGCGAAGCCCACGTCAAAAGTTTTGGGAAAAATTTATTAAAAAATAAATAATAATTTAGGGACTGCATCTTTATTAAGTCCTCACATGTCATTTAGTGTTAAAATAAAGGATTTATTTAAAAAAAAAATGGCGTGGGATCCCCCATAATTTTAGTCTCTAGCGGAGGTTAAGCAGACGGCTGGGGCAGATGTTTGAAGCCTGGGAAGGGGGTAAAACCCACGGAGCTTCCCAGGCTACTAATATCAGCCCCCAGCTGAATACCTAGCCTTTACTAGCTATTAAAATGGGGGACCCCCCAAAAAAAAATGACGTGGGGTCCCCTCTATTTTAATAGCTAGCAAAGGCTAGGCAGACAGCTGGGGGCTGATATTAATAGCTCAGGAAGGGTGCCATGAATATTGGCCCCCTCCCAGGCTAGAAACACCAGCCGTCAGCCGCCCCAGAAATGGCGCATCCATAGGATGCGCCAATTCTGGCACTTAGCCTCGCTCTTCCACGCTGCCCTGGTGCGGTGGCAGGGGGTAATAGTGGTGGGGTTCATGTCAGCGCCAGCTGCCATGAAGCCCAGGTTAGTAATGATGGCCGTCTATATGACACCCCCATTACTAACCTACAAAGTGTTAAAAAGAAAAAACACACTACACCCAGAAAAAAATAATTTATTTGAAATAAAACACCATTTTATTTAATTCTTAGTTTACTAAAAAAAAAATAGTTACCTGTCCACGTTCCTGCGCTGATCTCCCATGCACAGCTGTCACATCTGGAGATGGTGACAGCTGTGCATGGCTGCTGTAAGCTCACGCTGCCGGGAACACGTCCGCTCCCGGCAGCGGGAGCCACTGACTGAGGTCACCGGAGTGCATTCAGGCAGCGCAGCTCCGGAGACCTCCTTTACGGCAGTGCTGTACCGTGGGAATTTCTCACGATACAGCAGTGCCGTAAAGGAGCTAACCGGAGCAGCGCTGCCTGAACTCCGGTGAACCCTTACGGCCCCGTCATTCTAGCGGCGGCAGCGGTTCAGAGCGGTCACATTCTATGTGGCTGCTCTGAACTGGAGATCTTCGTGGGACACTCGTGGACTACTACGGAGGGGTAAGGATAAGGTTGTGGTTTATTATTTTATATTTTATTACAGGAGATCGATGGCTTCGGGGAATTAGGTGTCTAGGTGAGTATAGGTGTAGTTTTTTATTTTTTACTTTATTTTAGGTGGCGATCGGCGGGGACAGGTAATGTATGAACTAATTTCTTTTAGGTAACCACTGGCCACCAATGACATGTATCTAACATTTATTGGGGACACAGTAGGGCAATTTAAATAGCAGGATCAGGCTGATGGGAACTACTGCTCCCATCGAGCTGATCCTGCTGGCAGGAGTGGACGGGGGACAGACATAGGCTGATGGGAGTAGTAGTGTCACATCGGCCTATGTCTGCCCGCACACACACCCGCACACACACCCGCACACACACACCCCGCACACACACCCGCACACACACCCCGCACACACACCCCGCACACACACACACCCCGCACACACTAATCATGACGGGTCCGGGAGGTGAGGCTGACCTGTGCGGCCGTGGGAAAGTTCATGTGAGTTCATGCAGTGAAGCATGAACTCACATGAACCCTCTAAGGGCACCGCGGCTACTTCAAATGAACAGCTGATCGGCATCACCTGATACCTCAGCTGTTCATTTGAAATAACCGGCGGGAAAGCGCAGCACAGAACGGGAAAGCCGGCGGTGAAGTCTTTTCACTGCCGGCTTCCCCGCCCGGGTCCTTCGCTCCTTGGTGCTGCGCTCCCCGCCCGGTCCTAATTTACGATCGGGATGGGAGGTGGCGAGGGGAGCGGAGGATCGGGGTGGGAGGCTGCGGGGAAGCAGTATGGGGCTGCGTGATTGTTTAAAAGCCGGCGGCTTTTTACCGCGCGCCGGCTTTTAAACAATCAGGAGAATTCTCCCACGCTGGGATGGCATTCTGATGACAAGCTGGATCGCAGCTGAGCTCTGCCATCCTGCTTGTCATCCTTCAGAGACACTGCAGAGCGCAGGCATTATGGGAACTTCCGATTCCGGTATTCGATATTATAAAAGTATCGGAATTAAGTATCGGAATTCCGATACAGTGAATATCGGCCGATACCCGATATTTCAGTATCGGAATGCTCAACACTAATAACAAGTAATAAAACCTTTATGGTGGCTATAGTGTAGGCCCCTAGAGTCGGTTCCCCTGGTGGGCCCTAGGCACCCCAGTCCGACCCTGAACACACATGAAGAAGACCCAACCAGGAGTCTCCACTAGTGATGAGCGAGCACTAAAATGCTTGTGTACTCGTTGCTCGGGTCAAGCAAATTGGAATATTCGGGTGCTTGACCCGAGCAACGAGCCCAATGTAAGTCTATGGGAAACTTGAGCTTTTTTCAGGCGGCTCCCCCCCGCGGTCTGCAGAGGGCCTAAAAATTGCCCAAATCGATGGGAACAGTGCTCAAATGACATGGGAACAGCATGGGGAAGACCCTTGGAAGCATCTCTGTCTCCCATATCACTGCTGTCAGCAACGTGGTCAGAGTATTACGCCAGTCTTACAGACTCACAATAAAACATACAAAAACGAATCCAAAATGGATTTTCCTGGGAAATATGTTAAGGAACATCCTTTCCAGGGTAATGAATTGTATATAAGGCAAAATAATTAACCAAAAACAAAAATACTCCTCCACAACTTGGGCTATGTTCACACGTAGCGTTTTTGATGCATTTTTGCACTTTTGAAAAGCTTTCAACCAAGACAAAGGCATTCACCAGGAAATGTCATTTTAACATTTTACAACTTTATCTGGCCATGTGATGTGTGACACATCATCAGACACATGCATACAGTGCTGAAAAGACATGGGAACAGCATGGGGAAGACCTCTGGAAGCATCTCTGACTCCCAGGTCACTGCCTAAAAGTGTGCCCATCATAAGTGATCCTAGGCACATGCGAAGATGCCTCCCGCCATCCACCTGTCATTGCAGACTTGCAACAATCACCATCTACGTCCTTGTCCCACTGCACTGTTCAGTTGTCCCTACCCCATTCCTTGGAATGCCAGCACAAGTATGCAGCCAGCCACCCACCCACAGGCTGCAATACTATACTGCCAAATTTTTGACAGCTGCTTGCACTTGAAATGTGGCCTTTTAGGCTCGTGGAGGCGGAAGCTTTTCACAACCTCATGCCGGCGGTGGCAGGGTGTCCATACTCGGTCTCCAGCCGGCACTATATTTCCCGGTATCGCCTCCGCCTTCCATAAGCACGGGTCCCACAACATTACCCATGCCTTCCCCAGTGCACTTACTAGGAAGGACCACCTAACCACAAACACGTGGACAGGTGAATGTGGCCAGGGATGGTACGGAGCCAGTCCACAACTTTTTTTGCTGAGAGTTGTATTTAGCTTGGTGAAAGGACTTGCATAGAGGAAAACCGTATCTACCCTGCGTGTCATTTCTCCCAGGAAGTCCTCTAAAGCTGCTTGTACTTAAAATGTGGCCTGAACATTACTGCTGGTACTTTTCTGTGGGAATTTGCTTGCCTCCTACCACCGGGAATATTTCCAGCAAACTATGGTACGACGCCATGGTATTAGCACTGCCCCAGTACGAGTAGCGAAGACATCCCCAATTTCCTTCTCAGGAATTTTATTTGGTAGACTGAGTGGCTGCCCAAATACATTATCTCACAAAGGAGCTGAATATAGAGTGGCAGTAGGTGCAAGTTTCTCCAGCCTGTTAGATATTATAGGGTGAACAGCAGCACATAGGATCAGTGGTTAGCACTGAAGCCTTGCAGTGCTGGTTAGCACTGAAGCCTTGCAGTGCTGGTTAGCACTGAAGCCTTGCAGTGCTGGTTAGCACTGAAGCCTTGCAGTGCTGGTTAGCACTGAAGCCTTGCAGTGCTGGTTAGCACTGAAGCCTTGCAGTGCTGGTTAGCACTGAAGCCTTGCAGTGCTGGGATCCTGGGTTCAAATCCCAGCAAGGACAACATCTGCAAGGACTTTGTATGTTCTCCCCGTGTTTGCGTGTGTTTCCTCCTCAGTAAAAAAGCAGCCATAGAGTGTCCGGAACCTTCCCACACACTTTTCTTAGCCAAGACTGCTTCTCGGCAGGGTTGGATGGTCCCACCAGAGAATCCTCTGGTGTGCCTTGGCTTCTACCTCAGGAGAGTTCATGATAGCGCTAACTTTGCAGCTGCTATGCAGCTCTTCAGTGGGTGAGAAAGGTTAGCCCTCAGAATCAAATCCTCTGGTGGGCACAATGTTTTTCAATCTGAAACAGCTTCTCAGTGGGAGTTGTATTTCACCACAGCCATATTCTTTAGCTCGATGAAAGGACTGCATTAGCATAGAGGGAAACCGTATCTACCCCGGCTGTCATTTCCCCGTCACCAGGTTCCGCCCATTGTCACACACGACCATGCCTGGCTGTATGATCAGCCGTGAGAGCCAAAGATCAGGCTGCTGTGTTACAGCTTTCAACAACTCTGCAGCGCTGGGCAGTTTGTCAGTTAAGCATGTTATTTTCATCACAGCCTGTTGCCGCTTGGCCAAGGCAGTGCTGCAGTGCTGTCAGCTTGTGAATGATGTGGTCATTTCAGAGATGGAGGAGGAGGTGTATGAGCTGAACAATGTGATTACATTGAGGTTAAATTGGTGACGCTGTTTTTTATTCTAAAGAAAGATCCTATTGTTTTGTTTTTTTTACGTTATTTTTTAAGACAAATGCATTCACCAGGAAATGTCATTTTAACATTTTACAACCTTATCTGGCAATGTGCTGTGTGACACATCATCAGACACATCCTTTTTTATTTATGATGGAGGGACTCTGAAAGTCATAAAGCCTATTTTTATAGGGACATCAGACAGCCCTTACTATTCTTAAAAGGCCAGAAGTCGGCCCTAGCTATTGCTAGAGAGCCATCAGCCAGCTATGCTTTGTTGTTCCCATTATTAACAAGTGGGTCTCCTATACTGTTATTGCGTATCCAGTGACTGCAAGGGCTGCCAAAAATTTGGACGCAACCCAATACCCCTTTGAAGAGACATAGAGGAGGGTCTCAGTAAAAAAAAATTTCCCATTATAAAGGAGCGAGTCTCCTATAGTGGTAATGCCCATGCTGTGACTGAAAGGGCTGCCAAAATTTGGGAAAAACCCCACTAAGAATTTAAAGACACACGGAGCAGGGCCACAGTAACAAGGTACGACATGTTCCCATTGGAAAGGAGAGGGTCTGCTACACAGTTATAGGGTATGCAGTGAGTCCAACGGCTGACCAATTTTAGCAAAAACCCCACTAAGAATTTAAAGACACATGGAGCAGGGCCACACTAACCAGGTACGACATGTTCCCATTAGAAAGGAGAGGGTCTGCTATACAGTTATAGGGTATGCAGTGAGTCCAACGGCTGACCAATTTTAGGAAAAATCCCACTAAGAATTTAAAGACACATGGAGCAGGGCCACAGTAACCAGGTACGACATGTTCCCATTAGAAAGGAGAGGGTCTACTATACAGTTATAGGGTATGCAGTGAGTCCAATGGCTGACCAATTTTAGGAAAAACCCCACTAAGAATTTAAAGATACACAGAGCAGGGCCACAGTAATGACAAATTCCCATTAGAAAGGAGAGAGTCTCCCATAGTGTTGGCCTATGCAGTGAATGCAAGGGCTGCCAAAAATTTGGAGGCACTTCAATGCCCCTTGGAAGGGACGTGGAGGAGGGCCTCATAAAAAATTGTTCCCATTAAAAAGGAGCGGGCCTCCTATACTTGTAATGCCCATACACTAAGTGTATGGGCTGACAAACATTTACCTCTGGTGGGTATACATGAACATACTGTATAAAAAAAATTTTTACGGGCATCATAAACACCCTTTAAAAAAATTATGTGGGTGTTGCATCACGGACCACGGTCACCCTGGTGATATGGTGGTAGAGGATGAGGAGAAGGAGGAGCACAAGAGCAAATAGACAAATTCAGGAAGCGTATACCAATGTGTGGGTGTGAAAGGGTGCATGGGAATACACCTCCCAAGGAAAGACACTGGATTTGAGTTTATGTTACGCTGCTAACATTCGGTGGTGTTGAGAAGTATGGCCCAATCCAGCCCTTGTTCATTTTCATAAGAGTCAGCCTGTTAGCATTTTCAGTTGACAGGCTGATGCGCTTATCAGTTAAAATTCCACCAGCGGCACTAAAAACCCGCTCTAATAAAACGCTGGCGGCAGGGCAGGCCAGGACCTCCATGGCATAGAGAGCCAGTTCATTCCATGAATCCAGCTTGGATACCCAATAATTATAAGGCACAGAGGAATCACGGAGGACATTGGTACGGTTGGCAAGGTACTCCCTCAGCATCTTCCCAAACTTTTCACTCCTTGTGAGAGTACCCCACGCCTCAGGGCTTGTGCGATGGGAGGGTCGGAGAAAACTGTCCCAGAAAATTGACAGTGTTCCCCTGCCTCTGTTGGATTGAAGTTGCGTCTCTCTCGTCTGTACTAGAGATGAGCGGTGTTCGACTAGAACTGTTCGCCAATCTCAAATTCGAGCTGTTTTGGGCGGTGTTCGAGTTGTTCGACGAACCCGAATGATTTGCAAAAAAATTCGGCTGTTCGAGGTTATGTTCGATAACTGTTCATGCACCAAAAGCGTGTCCTGCATGTCTGGCGCTATTTAGAGCACCAATCATGCAGGGATTGTCTGCCACTCACTGTAATGCCACAGTCATGGTGGTTGTGGCATTACAGTGATTGCCCAAATCGATGGGAACAGTGCCAACAGTGAAACATGAAAAGCCGGCAATTCAGCAGCGGCATACACCGGTACCCGACAATTTAGAACCGAAAGAATAGAGCTTCACACATAGATTACATAGATATAAACATGTCAGCCACATATATACGAAGTACAGTGAAAGTGCTGCTTACTGTACTTGTCATTTAGCGTAAAGGATTTATCAAAAAAAATAATAGTGTTTTCATGCACTGTCTCTTTAAAAAAGCCGGACGGCAATTCAGCAGGGTACCCGACAATTTATAACAGACAGAATAGAGCTTCACACATAGATTAGATAGATAGAAACATGTCAGTCACATATATATGAAGTACAGTGACAGTGTTGATTACTGTACTTGTCATTTAGTGTAAAGGATTTATTTAAAAAAATAATAGTGTTTTCATGCACCGTCTCTTTAAGAAAGCCGGCCGGCAATTCAGCAGCGGTACCCGACAATTTATAACAGACAGAATAGAGCTTCACACATAGATTAGATAGAAACATGTCAGTCACATATATATGAAGTACAGTGATAGTGTTGGTTACTGTACTTGTCATTTAGTATTAAAATAAAGGATTTATTATTAAAAAAATTGGCGTGGGGTTCCCCTTAATTTTAGGCTCTAGCAGAGGTTAAGCAGACGGCTGGGGCAGATGTTTGAAGCCTGGGAAGGGGGTAATACCCACGGAGCTTCCCAGGCTACTAATATCAGCCCCCGGCTGAATACAAGCCTTTACTAGCTATTAAAATGGGGGACCCCCCCAAAAAAATGACGTGGGGTCCCCCCTAATTTAATAGCTAGCAAAGGCTAGGCAGACAGCTGGGGGCTGATATTAATAGCCCAGGAAGGGAGCCATGAATATTGGCCCCCTCCCAGGCTAGAAACACCAGCCGTCAGCCGCCCCAGAAATGGCGCATTCATAGGATGCGCCAATTCTGGCACTTAGCCTCGCTCTTCCACGCTGCCCTGGTGCGGTGGCAGGGGGTAATAGGGTTGGGGTTGATGTCAGCTTATAATGCCAGCTGACATCAAGCCCAGGTTAGTAATGGAGAGGCGTCTATAAGACACCCCCATTACTAACCCCATAGTCAAAGTTAAAAAAAAAACACAAACACCCAGAATAAAGTCCTTTAATTGAAATAAAGACACAATCCTTTATTGTTCTAAATTAAACCATACTTACCATCACGCCCATTCCAGCTGAAGCCAACGATCTCCTGAAATAAAAGAAAAATAATAAAGCAACATCATCCTTACCTTTCCATGGTTCCCATGACAGCTTCAGCTCTGCTACATCGAGATGACAGGCTGGACCGCAGCAGAACGCTGCCATCCAGCCTGTAATCCCGCAGACACTGAGAAGCGCAGGCTTGCTTGCGCTCCACAGTGTCTCTCTGTGAGGGCATCCAGATGAGCCGAGTTCATGTCCAATGAACTCGGCTCACCTCATGCACGTCACTGACAGCGTGGGAAAATTCTCACGCTGAAGCGGTGAGTGCAGAAGAATTCTCCCACGCTGTCAGTGACGTGCATAAGGTGAGCTCATGTCCAATGAACTCAGCTCACCTCCTGCACGTCACTGACAGCGTGGGAGAATTCTCCTGCACTCAGCACTTCAGTGTGAGAATTCTCCCACGCTGAAGCGCTGAGTGCAGGAGAATTTTCCCACGCTGTCAGTGACGTGCATGAGGTGAGCCGAGTTCATTGGACATGAACTCGGCTCATCTGGATGCCCTCACAGAGAGACACTGTGGAGCGCAAGCAAGCCTGCGCTTCTCAGTGTCTGCGGGATGACAGGCTGGATGGCAGCGTTCTGCTGCGGTCCAGCCTGTCATCTCGATGTAGCAGAGCTGAAGCTGTCATGGGAACCATGGAAAGGTAAGGATGATGTTGCTTTATTTTTCTTTTATTTCAGGAGATCGTTGGCTTCAGCTGGAATGGGCGTGATGGTAAGTATGGTTTAATTTAGAACAATAAAGAATTGTGTGTTTATTTCAATTAAAGGACTTTTTTCTGGGTGTTGTGTTTTTTTTAAATACTTTACTAGAAATTCATGGTGGTCATGTCTAATATTGGCGTGACCCCATGAATTTCGGGCTTAGGGCCAGCTGATAATGCCAAGCTGGCCCTAACCCCTTTATTACCCAGTGAGCCACCGCATCAGGGCCCTGGATGAGTTGGGTACAGCGCCAGAAGATGGCGCTTCTATGAACGCGCCATTTTCCGGGGTGGCTGCGGACTGCAATTTGCAGCGGGGGTGGCCCAGAAAGCTTGGGCCTCCCTGCGCTGCGGATTCCAGCCCCCAGCTGCCTAGTTGTACCTGGCTGGACACAAAAACAGGGCGAAGCCCCACGTCAATTTTCTTTAAATTATTTCATGAAATAATTAAGAAAAAAAGGGCTTCCCTATATTGTTGTGTCCGGCCAGGTACAAATAGGCAGCTGGTGGTTGGGGGCAGCCCGTTCCTGGCTGCTGCACCTGACTGGATGCAAATATAGTGCGAAGCCCCACGTCAATTTTTTTTTAATTATTTCATGAATTTCCTGAAATAATTTAAAAAAATTGAAGTGGGGCTTCGCACTATATTTGTGTCCAGCCAGGTACAGCAGGCAGGAACGGGCTGCCCACAACCACCAGCTGACTATTTGTACCTGGCCGGACACAACAATATAGGGAAGGCCTTTTTTTCTTAATTATTTCATGAATTTCATGAAATAATTAAAAAAAAAATACGTGGGTCTTCGCCCTATTTTTGTGTCCAGCCAGGTACAACTAGGCAGCTGGGGGCTGGAATCTGCAGCGCAGGGAGGCCCAAGCTTTCTGGGCCCCCCCCGCTGCAAATTGCAGTCCGCAGCCACCCCGGAAAATGGCGCGTTCATAGAAGCGCCATCTTCTGGCGCTGTACCCAACTCATCCAGGGCCCTGGTGCGGTGGCTCACTGGGTAATAAAGGGGTTAGGGCCAGCTTGGTATTATCAGCTGGCCCCAAGCCCAAAATTCATGGGGTCACGCCAGTATTAGACATGACCGCCATGAATTTCTAGTAAAGTATTTAAAAAAAACACAACACCCAGAATAAAGTCCTTTAATTGAAATAAACGCACAATTCTTTATTGTTCTAAATTAAACCATACTTACCATCACACCCATTCCAGCTGAAGCCAACGATCTCCTGCAATAAAAGAAAAATAATAAACCAACCTCATCCTTACCTTTCCATGGTTCCCACGACAGCTTCAGCTCTACTACATCGAGATGACTGGCTGGACCGCAGCAGAAAGCTGCCATCCAGCCTGTCATCCCGCGGACACTGAGAAGCGCAGGCATGCTTGCGCTCCTCACTGTCTCGCTGTGACGGCATCCAGATGAGCCGAGGTCATGTCCAATGAACTCGGCTCGCCTCATGCACGTCACTGACAGCGTGGGAAAATTCTCCTGCACTCAGCGCTTGGACATGACCTCGGCTCATCTGGATGCCGTCACAGCCAGACACTGAGGAGCGCAAGCATGCCTGCGCTTCTCAGTGTCCGCGGGATGACAGGCTGGATGGCAGCGTTCTACTGCGGTCCAGCCTGTCATCTCGATGTAGCAGAGCTGGAGCTGTCCTGGGAACCATGGAAAGGTAAGGATGAGGTAGCTTTATTATTTTTCTTTTATTGCAGGAGATCGTTTTATTGCAGGAGATCGTTGGCTTCAGCTGGAATGGGCGTGACGGTAAGTATGGTTTAATTTAGAACAATAAAGAATTGTGTGTTTATTTCAATTAAAGGACTTTATTCTGGGTGTTTGTGTTTTTTTTAACTTTGACTATGGGGTTAGTAATGGGGGTGTCTTATAGACGCCTCTCCATTACTAACCTGGGCTTGATGTCAGCTGGCATTATAAGCTGACATCAACCCCAGCCCTATTACCCCACTGCCACCGCTACAGGGCAGTGGGAAGAGCGAGGCTAAGTGCCAGAATTGGCGCATCCTATGGATGCGCCATTTCTGGGGCGGCTGATGGCTGGTGTTTCTAGCCTGGGAGGGGGCCAATATTCATGGCACCCTTCCTGAGCTATTAATATCAGCCCCCAGCTGTCTGCCTAGCCTTTGCTAGCTATTAAAATAGGGGGGACCCCACGTCATTTTTTTGAGGGGGTCCCCCATTTTAATAGCTAGTAAAGACTAGGTATTCAGCTGGGGGCTGATATTAGTAGCCTGGGAAGCTCTGTGGGTATTACCCCCTTCCGAGGCTTCAAACATCTGCCCCAGCCATCTGCTTAACCTCCGCTAGAGCCTAAAATTATGGGGGATCCCACGCCAATTTTTATTTTAATAAATCCTTTATTTTAACACTAAATGACAAGTACAGTAACCAACACTGTCACTGTACTTCATATATATGTGACTGACATGTTTCTATCTATCTAATCTATGTGTGAAGCTCTATTCTTTCTGTTCTAAATTGTCGGGAACAGATGCTGAATTGCCGGCCGGCTTTTTCAAAGAGACGGTGCATGAAAACACTAATATTTTTTTTAATAAATCCTTTACACTAAATGACAAGTGCAGTAACCAACACTGTCACTGTGCTTCTTATATGTGTGACTGACAAGTTTCTATCTATCTAATCTATGTGTGATGCTCTATTCCTTCTTGTCTAAATTGTCGGGTACCGGTGTATGCCGCTGCTGAATTTGCCGGCCGGCTTTTTTAAAGAGAGTGTCTTCTGAGCAGTTTGTCAGCTTTTGGACACCTTTGCAGGTGTTTTCTATGTGTTTCTATGTGTTTTTGTTTGCCTGCCATTGGTTTTAACGGTGTTCGACGGTGTTCTAAGGTGTTCGACGAACAGTTCGAACAGTTCCTCGAACATCCCGGTGTTCGACGAACCGAACCGAACCCGAACACTACGGGGGTGGCTCAACACTAGTCTGTACTCCTTGGTTGTACAACGAAGTGTGCCCTCTGCCGCCAGCGTTTTCAGATGGGAATTTTTTAATAGTTCTGCAACAAAGGCCTTCGGGTACTGCCCCATTTTTGTAGACCTGTCCACCTCAGGAATAAGAGATATAAAGTTCTCCTTGTAGCGTGGGTCTAGAAGTGTCACCAACCAGTAATGACTGTCACCCAAAATTTTGAGAACGCGAGGGTCATGGGAAAAGCAGCGTAACATAACCTCAGCCATGTGTGCCAGACTGCTAACAGGCAAGACTTCTGTGTCTTCACCAAGAGGATGACTGACCATGCTCTCCTCCTCCTCCTCCTCTCTGTCCTCTGGCCATCCACACTGAACAGACGGTATGACAGCTGTGCAAGTAGTACCATCTATAGTGCATGAAACTAGCTCCTGTCCTTCCTCCTCTTCCTCATTGTGACCCAATCCATGTTGGGATGAGATGAGGCTTGGCTGTGTGTAATCACCCTGTATGGTTCCTTGCGCCATCTCATCGTGCTCCGCCTGCAATGCATCCTCTTTGATTGTGAGTAGTGTTGAGCATTCCGATACTGAAATATCGGGTATCGGCCGATATTCGCGGTATCGGAATTCCGATACTTAATTCCGATACTATTGCAATATCGTATACCGGAATCGGAAGTTCCCATAATGCAATGAGACATTTTCATTTTATTCAGCCAATGAGGATCCTAAGAAGTGTGGGCACATCCTGTTAGGCATGTAGGCATCTTAACTAATGGCATGGCTGTGATTGGCTGCTGAAATGATGTCATGATGCACTATAAAAGCCACCGCCGCCATTTTGAGCTCACTCTGCTGTGAATTCAGTTAGGGATAGGACGCTGTTGTTCTGAGGGACAGTTTTAGCTACCTATTTGCTCTATACTGCTTTACCCAAGCTACTTTCTAAATCACTGTGCCTTGCAGTGCTAGTGCACAGTTCCCTGTGCTGTTCACCGCTATCTGCAAGGTCTGTGTGTGTGAGTGCAGCTCACCCTGTAGTGTGTGCTTCAGCCAAGTCTGGTTGTAGTGCACTCAGTGTGTGTCACTGCCTCATACATTGTCCTTTTTTGCCAATTCATAATTTTTCCTGATATCTCCTATTAGTGTGGTGGTTCCATCTGTATTCAGCTAAATTGGTTCCAAACACACTATATAGGAGTAGATAGAGAAATTTTTTTCCGTCTTGCAGCACTAGTGCACAGGGCTCTGCATCTGTACTGTTCACCGCTGTCTGCAAGGTCTGGTGTGTGAGTGCAGCTCACCCTGTAGTGTGTGCTTCAACCCCGTCTGGTTGTAGTGCACTCAGTGTGTGTCACTGCCTCATACATTGTCCTTTATTGCCAATTCATAATTTTTCCTGATATCTCCTATTAGTGTGGTGGTTCCATCTGTATTCAGCTAAATTGGTTCCAAACACACTATATAGGAGTAGATAGAGAAATTTTTTTCCGTCTTGCAGCACTAGTGCACAGTGCTCTGCATCTGTACTGTTCACCGCTGTCTGCAAGGTCTGGTGTGTGAGTGCAGCTCACCCTGTAGTGTGTGCTTCAACCCCGTCTGGTTGTAGTGCACTCAGTGTGTGTCACTGCCTCATACATTGTCCTTTATTGCCAATTCATAATTTTTCCTGATATCTCCTATTAGTGTGGTGGTTCCATCTGTATTCAGCTAAATTGGTTCCAAACACACTATATAGGAGTAGATAGAGAATTTTTTTTCCGTCTTGCAGCACTAGTGCACAGTGCTCTGCATCTGTACTGTTCACCGCTGTCTGCAAGGTCTGGTGTGTGAGTGCAGCTCACCCTGTAGTGTGTGCTTCAACCCCGTCTGGTTGTAGTGCACTCAGTGTGTGTCACTGCCTCATACATTGTCCTTTATTGCCAATTCATAATTTTTCCTGATATCTCCTATTAGTGTGGTGGTTCCATCCATATTCAGCTAAATTGATTCCAAACACACTATATAGGAGTAGATAGAGGAGCCTTTCTGCAGCATTGGGCCCTGCAGCCCCAGCCAGATTAGTATTAGCCTATTTTTTGCAGCCTCATCTATTGCATTGTAGGTTACCTTCCTACATTGTAATAGCTACAAAAAGTTTGTGATACTATCGTTATTACATCTTTAGGCACATCCAGTGTCTTTTTGTGACAAAAAAAACCTAAATAAAGTTCACCAAACACTCCACTTTACAGTTGTGTAGGCCACATTAGCTCATATTAAAGTCTAGTCCACACTTTATAAAATTAGTGTTTCTTATACCTGTTAGCAGCTGTTCAGGAATAAGCACACTAAGCCCTTAGTACTTTTCTGCCTATCTTTATCAGTCTACCAAGATGAAGAAGGCAGGGAGTAAGGCATGTGGTCGTGGTCGTGGGCGTGGGCATGGAGTTTCTGCAGGGAGAGGACGTGAGGATTCTGTGCCTGCAGGGAGAGGACGTGGGGATTCTGTGCCTGCTGCGGGCACCAGTGACTCAGCATCCCCCAGTTTTACCAGGGAACAGTCCTTTATGCGCAGCTTTGTAGGAGCTAGCCGTACCCCACTGCTGCGCGAGGACCAAATTGAAGCCGTTGTCGGATGGATGGCAGCTAACGCATCGACTTCAATTAGTTCCAGATCCTCTCAGGTCCTGAGCACTGAAGAGCACCCATCTGTCTCTTCACCACCTGCCAAATTGCCCAGGCAGTCAGAGAGCCCTGGACAGGAGCCATCTCTACTTCTGTTCTCTGAATCTCTTGGCTTGGAAAGAGGGGGCCAGCCAAGCAGAATTCGAGAATTTGAAGAAGAGGTAGTATGCAGTGATGCGCAACCGTTTTGTCTCTCTGAATCTGAAGAGGCGGGTGGGCCAGTGCCTATGGTCAGCAGCACACCTCAGTACGCATCTGATGATGAGACTCAGGTGCCACTTTCTGGTGCGTACTGTGCTGTCGAGACTACCCAGGAGAAGCAGTTGTTTGAAGAGGGTGGTGTAGATGATGAGGTCCTTGACCCATCATGGCGTGAGGGACAGGAAGGTGGTGGGAGCAGCTCTGAGGAAGAGATTCCCCGAACGGCCCAAAAAGGAGGGAGAGGGAGGGGGCAGACTTGGTTGCCTGTAGCCTCCACTTCGGCACCCATTAGGAGCATGGCTCTTCCAAAATCCAAAGCGGGCGCTCCCAAGACTTGCAGTGCCTGGTCCTTTTTTGACACAGTTGCAGATGACATTTGCTTTGTCAAATGCAAGCTGTGTAATCAGAAGGTGAAAAGAGGGAAAAGTGTCAGCAACCTCAATACCACAAATATGTGGAAACATGTGCGGACCAAGCACGTGGTGGAGTTACACAAACACACTGAAGACCTAGGCCAACCTACAGCGCCACCTACCACCTCTTCAGCTCGTGTTGTAGCCTCTTCCTCCAGCTCACACACAGCTGGTTCGGCTTCCTCACAGGATCGCCATGGAAGAATCTCTGGCACTGTTGTACAGAGACACAGTGTAATTCCACCCACAGCACCACTTTCCCAGTCATCCTCACACTCCCAGGCCAGTCTACAGCCATCGTTAGCACAGGCATGGGAGAAAAGGCGCCCATACTCGGCAAACCACCCCCGAGCACAGGCTCTGAATGCTGGCATTGCTAAACTACTGGCCCTTGAAATGCTATCATTCAGGCTGGTGGAGACTGACACATTCCGTAACTTTATGGCATTGGCAGTCCCACAATACAACGTGCCCAGCCGCTTTTATTTCAGCAGGCAAGCCATCCCTGCCCTGCAACATCATGTGGAGGGAAAAATTAAACATGCGCTACAAAACGCCGTCAGTAGCAAGGTCCACCTGACCACTGATGCGTGGACCAGTAAGCATGGACAGGGACGATACCTTTCCCTCACTGCCCATTGGGTAAATGTTGTGGAGCCGGGTACAGATCTTGAGAGTGGCGCTGTACGTGTTCTGCCAACTCCAAGGATTGCAGGAATCCAGTCTGTACACATTGACTCCTCCTCATACTCCAGTTCCTCTGAATCAGCGCTGCAGGAGCCGTCACGGTCTACCTCCACATCGACCCGTGAACGGTTACCTGTTATGATGACCGATATGAGCACAGCCGTGGCCAAACGTCAACAGGCCGTATTAAAATTAATTTCTTTGGGGAATCGAAGCCACACAGCGCAGGAGCTCTGGAATGCCATCAAGCAGCAGAGTGACGTGTGGTTTGTGCCAGCGAATCTCCAGCCAGGCATGGTAGTGTGTGACAATGGCCGAAATCTGGTGGCAGCTCTGGGCCTAGGCAACCTCACTCACATCCCATGTCTGGCACATGTGCTCAACTTGGTCGTGCAGAGTTTTTTGAGGGACTATCCGGATCTTGATGCACTGCTTCACAAGGTCCGCATAGAGTGCGCTCACTTGCGGCGTTCCAGCAATGCAAGATCACGCATTGCAGCTCTGCAGCGCCGATTATGTCTTCCGGAACATCGCATCATATGTGACCTACCCACCAGGTGGAATTCAACGTTACATATGTTGGAGAGGTTGTGTGAGCAGCAGGCAGCAGTAATGGAGTACCAGCTGCAGCAGGCGCAAACAAGTCGCAGTGCGCGCCGTTCACACTTCACCACCACTGAGTGGGCCTCTATGAAGGACATTTGCCACGTTTTGCGTGCCTTCGATTATTCCACGCGGATGGCGAGTGCAGATGATGCACTAGTCAGCATGACTATCCCCCTTATCTGCCTGCTTGAAAAAACACTGCAAGCACTAAGGGACGAGGTTTTGGAAGAGGTGGAGGATGAGGAGTCACAAATGCCATCTGCTTCTCTACAGTCTGCGCAACGTGGTTCCTCACAAAGGCCTAGGCAGGGGACACTTTGTGAGGAGGATGAGGAGGAGTCAATGGATGAGGAAGACATCTGTCCAGAGGAGGGAGGTACACAATGCTCTAGTAGTCAGTATCTAGAGCGAGGGTGGGGTGATGCAGAGCAGGCAGAGATCACGCCTCAAGCAGGGGACA
The DNA here is from genome assembly GCF_046119375.1 of Phyllobates terribilis. Classification (NCBI taxonomy): domain Eukaryota; kingdom Metazoa; phylum Chordata; class Amphibia; order Anura; family Dendrobatidae; genus Phyllobates; species Phyllobates terribilis. Next base: position 805,599,424 of record NW_027362762.1, read on the forward strand.
GCGTTTCTTGGCCAGTTGGCAGTCTGCAGCACATGGTTGATTTCATGCTGCAGTGCCTCAGAAACGACCGCCGCATCGCCCACATTCTCAACACGGCTGATTATTGGGTGTCCACCCTCCTAGATCCTCGCTACCGGGACAACTTACAAAGCCTCATAACACCATTGAACCGGGAGCGTAAAATGCGGGAGTACCAAGACGCACTGGTGCATTCCATCATGTTCTCCATTCCAACCGAGAGCAGTGCTGCTAGTGCTTTACAAAGCAGCTCAGTGCGTCGAGGCAGTGGAGGAAGCTCTGCACAAAGAGGGAGCAGAAGCAGCGCCTCAGCACAAGGCAAGACCAGTATGGCCGAAATGTGGCAAAGTTTTGTGTCCCCGCCGCCACAAATGTCTACACCATCACAGACAGCTCCAGTCAGCAGGAGGCAACGTTTCCGTCAGATGGTGACAGACTACATCTCTTGCCCTTTTAGTGTACTCCCAGACGGCTCTTCTCCCTTCAAGTTTTGGGTCTGTAAGCTGGATACATGGCCAGAGCTTAGTCAGTATGCACTGGAGGTGCTAGCTTGCCCTGCTGCTAGTGTATTATCGGAACGCGTCTTTAGTGCCGCAGGTGGTGTACTAACAGACCGTCGCATGCGACTATCCTCCGATAACGTTGACCGGCTTACTTTTCTCAAAATGAACAAGGCCTGGATCTCTCATGAATTTGCCAGTCCTCTTCCAGAATAAATAATTGGTTGGCAACAGTATCCAGGTCTCCTGTTCTGTTCATGTTTCTACCACCTGAACTGTAATCCCTGAGCTCCAACACCGCCAGTTGGCGCTCGGAAGTGCCGTCTGCACAGTCAACACTTGCTGCCGTGTTATTGGGGTTCAGTAACGTCAGCTGTTCTCCTGCTGTGCGGACGGCAATTTCTCCTGATTTGTCCACATCCACTGTACTACACATTTTAAAGTTGCTCCAATTACTCCTCTGGCTCCTCTGTTTTCATTCTTATCCCTGGGCTCCAGCACCGCCAGTTGGCGCTCAGAAGTGCTGTCTGCACAGTCAACACTTGCTACCATGTTATTGGGGTTCAGTAACGTCAGCTGTTCCCCTGCTGTGCGGACGGCAATTTCTCCTGCTCTGTCCACATTCTCACTACTACAGATTTTAAAGTTGCTCCAATTACACCTCTGGCTCCTCTGTTTTCAGTATTATCCCTGAGCTCCAACACCGCCAGTTGGCGCACGGAAGTGCCGTCTGCACAGTCAACACTTGCTGCCGTGTTATTGGGGTTCAGTAACGTCAGCTGTTCTCCTGCTGTGCGGACGGCAATTTCTCCTGCTTTGTCCAAATCCACTGTACTACACATTTTAAAGTTGCTCGAATTACACCTCTGGCTCCTCTGTTTTCATTCTTATCCCTGGGCTCCAGCACCGCCAGTTGGCGCTCGGAAGTGCCGTCTGCACAGTCAACACTTGCTGCCGTGTTATTGGGGTTCAGTAACGTCAGCTGTTCTCCTGCTGTGCGGACGGCAATTTCTCCTGCTTTGTCCACATCCACTGTACTACACATTTTAAAGTTGCTCGAATTACACCTCTGGCTCCTCTGTTTTCATTCTTATCCCTGGGCTCCAGCACCGCCAGTTGGCGCTCGGAAGTGCCGTCTGCACAGTCAACACTTGCTACCATGTTATTGGGGTTCAGTAACGTCAGCTGTTCCCCTGCTGTGCGGACGGCAATTTCTCCTGCTCTGTCCACATTCTCACTACTACAGATTTTAAAGTTGCTCCAATTACACCTCTGGCTCCTCTGTTTTCAGTATTATCCCTGAGCTCCAACACCGCCAGTTGGCGCACGGAAGTGCCGTCTGCACAGTCAACACTTGCTGCCGTGTTATTGGGGTTCAGTAACGTCAGCTGTTCTCCTGCTGTGCGGACGGCAATTTCTCCTGCTTTGTCCAAATCCACTGTGCTACACATTTTAAAGTTGCTCGAATTACACCTCTGGCTCCTCTGTTTTCATTCTTATCCCTGGGCTCCAGCACCGCCAGTTGGCGCTCGGAAGTGCCGTCTGCACAGTCAACACTTGCTGCCGTGTTATTGGGGTTCAGTAACGTCAGCTGTTCTCCTGCTGTGCGGACGGCAATTTCTCCTGCTTTGTCCACATCCACTGTACTACACATTTTAAAGTTGCTCGAATTACACCTCTGGCTCCTCTGTTTTCATTCTTATCCCTGGGCTCCAGCACCGCCAGTTGGCGCTCGGAAGTGCCGTCTGCACAGTCAACACTTGCTACCATGTTATTGGGGTTCAGTAACGTCAGCTGTTCCCCTGCTGTGCGGACGGCAATTTCTCCTGCTCTGTCCACATTCTCACTACTACAGATTTTAAAGTTGCTCCAATTACACCTCTGGCTCCTCTGTTTTCATTCTTATCCCTGGGCTCCAGCACCGCCAGTTGGCGCTCGGAAGTGCCGTCTGCACAGTCAACACTTGCTGCGGTGTTATTGGGGTTCGGTAACGTCAGCTGTTCCCCTGCTGTGTTCACGGCAATTTCTCCTGCTCTGTCCATATTCACTGTGCTACTTATTTAAAACTTGCTCCAATTACACCTCTGGCTCCTCCGTTTTTAGTATTTACCCTGGGCTCCAATACCGCTAGTTGCTGCTCAGAAGTGCCGTCTGCACAGTCAACGCTTGCTCCAGTGTTATTGGGATTCAGTAACGTCAGCTGATCCCCAGCTGTGTGTCCGGCAAATTCTCCTGCTTTGTCCACATCCACTGTAGTACGGATTTAAAACCTCCTCCAAATACACCTCTGGCTCTTCTGTTTTTAGTATTTACCCTGGGCTCCAGCACCGCCAGCTGGTTCTCGGCAGTTCCATTGGCTCTTGTACCTTCTGCTACCCATCCGGGTTCCAGTACCGTCAGCTGGTTCTCGGCAGTGTCTTTGGCACGGGTACTCCCTCCTGCCCAGCCTGGTTCCAGCACGCCAGCTGTTTCCGGGTAGTGTCAACGTCACTTTGCCTCCAATGCGTTGTCCTGTCGTGTTGCGGTCGGGTTAGCCGACTCTATGGTGCCTGCAGTTTAGGTGACTCCTATGTGGGCTGCGGGATCTGGCAATGAAGGCTGGTTCCATAGTGCCAATAGGACAAGCACCCTCTGTAGGACTGTGGGTTTTGGTAACTGCGGCCGGCTCGCGGCCTTGAACTTTTTTTTTACATGGGTACCTTCTGCTACCCATCCGGGTTCCAGTACCGTCAGCTGGTTCTCGGCAGTGCCTTTGGATTAGGTGCCTCCTTCTCGGTATCCAAGTTCCACCAACGTCTGCTGGTCCTTGGTAGTGCTTTCTGGCACAGGTACCTCCTGCTTAGTAACCGAGTTCCAGTAACATCAGCTGGTCCTCGGTAGTTCCATTGGCTCTTGTACCTTCTGCTACCCATCCGGGTTCCAGTACCGTCAGCTGGTCCTCGGTAGTTCCATTTGCTCTTGTATCTTCTGCTACCCATCCGGGTTCCAGTACCGTCAGCTGGTTCTCGGCAGTGTCTTTGGCACGGGTACTCCCTCCTGCCCAGCCTGGTTCCAGCACGCCAGCTGTTTCCGGGTAGTGTCAACGTCACTTTGCCTCCAATGCGTTGTCCTGTCGTGTTGCGGTCGGGTTAGCCGACTCTATGGTGCCTGCAGTTTAGGTGACTCCTATGTGGGCTGCGGGATCTGGCAATGAAGGCTGGTTCCATAGTGCCAATAGGACAAGCACCCTCTGTAGGACTGTGGGTTTTGGTAACTGCGGCCGGCTCGCGGCCTTGAACTTTTTTTTTACATGGGTACCTTCTGCTACCCATCCGGGTTCCAGTACCGTCAGCTGGTTCTCGGCAGTGCCTTTGGATTAGGTGCCTCCTTCTCGGTATCCAAGTTCCACCAACGTCTGCTGGTCCTTGGTAGTGCTTTCTGGCACAGGTACCTCCTGCTTAGTAACCGAGTTCCAGTAACATCAGCTGGTCCTCGGTAGTTCCATTGGCTCTTGTACCTTCTGCTACCCATCCGGGTTCCAGTACCGTCAGCTGGTCCTCGGTAGTTCCATTTGCTCTTGTATCTTCTGCTACCCATCCGGGTTCCAGTACCGTCAGCTGGTTCTCGGCAGTGTCTTTGGCACGGGTACTCCCTCCTGCCCAGCCTGGTTCCAGCACGCCAGCTGTTTCCGGGTAGTGTCAACGTCACTTTGCCTCCAATGCGTTGTCCTGTCGTGTTGCGGTCGGGTTTGCCGACTCTATGGTGCCTGCAGTTTAGGTGACTCCTATGTGGGCTGCGGGATCTGGCAATGAAGGCTGGTTCCATAGTGCCAATAGGACAAGCACCCTCTGTAGGACTGTGGGTTTTGGTAACTGCGGCCGGCTCGCGGCCTTGAACTTTTTTTTTACATGGGTACCTTCTGCTACCCATCCGGGTTCCAGTACCGTCAGCTGGTTCTCGGCAGTGCCTTTGGATTAGGTGCCTCCTTCTCGGTATTCAAGTTCCACCAACGTCTGCTGGTCCTTGGTAGTGCTTTCTGGCACAGGTACCTCCTGCTTAGTAACCGAGTTCCAGTAACATCAGCTGGTCCTCGGTAGTTCCATTGGCTCTTGTACCTTCTGCTACCCATCCGGGTTCCAGTAACATCAGCTGGTCCTCGGTAGTTCCATTGGCTCTTGTACCTTCTGCTACCCATCCGGGTTCCAGTACCGTCAGCTGGTTCTCGGCAGTGCCTTTGGATTAGGTGCCTCCTTCTCGGTATCCAAGTTCCACCAACGTCTGCTGGTCCTTGGTAGTGCTTTCTGGCACAGGTACCTCCTGCTTAGTAACCGAGTTCCAGTAACATCAGCTGGTCCTCGGTAGTTCCATTGGCTCTTGTACCTTCTGCTATCCATCCGGGTTCCAGTACCGTCAGCTGGTCCTCGGTAGTTCCTCAGCTTTCTTGTACCTTCTGCTACATTTCCAAGTTCAAGCTTTTTGAAATGGTTCTTGGTAATCACTCTGGATCTCCCTGACGAGGACCCTGAAGACGAGGACCCTGAAGACCAACCCTAAGAAGACGAGGACCCCGAAGACAATGACCCTGAAGACGAGGACCCTGAAGACCACCCCGAAGAAGACGAGGACCCTGAAGACCACCCCGAAGAAGACGAGGACCCTGAAGACCACCCAGAAGAAGACGAGGACCCCGAAGACGAGGACCCAGAAGACCAACCCGAAGAAGACGAGGACCCCGAAGACGAGGACCCCCGAAGACGACGACCCTGAAGACCACCCCGAAGAAGACCAAGAAGATGACCCTGAAGAAGTTGACCAAGAAGACAAAGAAGAGAAGACAAGCACCAAGATACAGAAAAACAAGAGACAGAAAACCAAGAAGCAGAAATACAAGAAGCTGCAGAACAAAAAGCGGAAGAACATTAAGCATAAGACTAAAAATCAGAGCAAAAGATAATATCTAAATTATAAGCAGAAGATGACTAAGCAGTGTATGGGGGTGAGTCCGTTCCTCCTCGTGGTGCCCCTGGAAAAGACCTGCTGCTGCAGGCCAAACTGAACGCGGACAAATCCTGTTGTAAATCTTTTGTGACGGGCAGAACGAAAGGTGTAATGTCCAACCTTTTATAGATAACAACTACAGGAATGCCTGTCACAAATAAGAATATGATGAAGAAGAAGAATATGAAGAAGATGAAGAAGTAGAATATGAAGAATGTAAAAAAAAGAATAATACGAAGAAGGTGAAGAAGAAGAAGGTGAAGAAGAAGTGGATGAAAAAGATGCTGAGGATGATGAAGGAGAAAGTGTGGGAGAAGTAAAAAAGAAGGTGAAGAGCATGGAAGTAGTGAAACATAAATATCTGACAAAATATAAAAATACTTAACATAGTTAATATTTCCGTAACTCAGAACATAATAAAAAAATATTAATTCCTGCTATTCCATTTGACTGGGCTAAACCTCTATGCCTTTATTGTCTCCCCCACCTCCCCCAATACATTCTACATTATTCTTAGTTGTTTTCCTTCATGTAGAAATAACCTACAAGGAAAGAAAGGGTTTATTTTAATTCCGATATTTATGTCCCATTGACTTGCATTGGTTTCCGGTATCGGAATCGGCGATATCCGATACTTTTTCGGTATCGGTCCGATCCAATCCGATCCGATATTTCCCGATATCGGAAGGTATCGCTCAACACTAATTGTGAGCAGAGAGCATTTCAGAAGACAGAGAAGTGGGATGGTGACGCTAATTATGGCGTCATCGCCGCTCACCATCTTGGTGGAGTCCTCAAAGTTTTGGAGGATGGTATATATGTCTGACATCCATGCCCACTCCTGAGGTCTTATGTGTGGAGTCTGAACTGAATACCGATGGCCTTCTTGATGCTGGACTACCACTACCAGTCTACAACTGCCCTTTTCTGCTCACAAATCCTTCCCAACCTCTGCAGTGTAGAGTTCCAATGCGTGGGGACATCACACACCAGTCTGTGAGCCAGAAGCTGCAAACACTGCTGAAACACTGCAAGGGCGGCGGAAGCTGTAGCTGACTGTCTAAAATGGGCACACAGGCGGCGTACTTTAACAAGCAGATCCGGCAGCTCTGGGTAGGATTTGAGAAACTGCTGAACCGCGAGGTTAAGCACATGGGCCAGGCATGGTAAGTGTATGAGCTCGCCTCGCCTCAGAGCCGCCACCAGGTTCTGCCCATTGTCACACACGACCATGCCTGGCTGTAGGTTCAGTGGTGTGAGCCACAGATCTGACTGATCTTTCAGAGCTGTCCACAACTCTTCAGCATTGTGCGGTTTTTCAGCTAAGCATATTAGCTTCAGCACAGCCTGTTGCCGCTTGGCTGAGGCAGTGCTGCAGTGCTTCCAGCTTGTGACTGATGTGGTAATTTTGGATATGGAGGCTGAAGAGGAGGAGGAGGCTGAGGAGGATGAGATGCAGGAGCTGTAGACCGTGGTGGCAACCCTGATTGACCTAGGGCCTGCAATGCTTGGCGTCGGGAGGACGTGTTCCGTCCCAAGGTCTGACTGGGTCCTGGCTTCCACTATGTTAACCCAGTGTGCCATTAGCGAGATGTACCATCCCTGCCCACAAGCACTTGTCCACGTGTCCGTGGTTAGGTGGACTTTACCGGTAACTGCATTGTTGAGAGCACGGCTAATGTTTTGGGACACATGCTTGTGTAATGCGAGGACGGCACATCGGGAGAAATAATGGCGGCTGGGGACCGAGTACTGAGGGACGGCCGCCACCATCAGGTTGCGGAAAACTTCCATCTCCACAAGCCTAAAAGGCAACATTTCGAGCGCAAGCAGTCGTGAAATGTGAGAATTTAGTAGTGTGGCCTGTGGAGGGTTGGCTGCATATTTCCGCTTGCGTTCCAAGGACTGGGGTAGGGATAACTGAACGCTGCTCTGGGACAAGGACATGGACGTGCTTCCTGTTGCTGCTACTTGAGAGTGTGCAACGACATGTGCAGGGCAGGAGGTGTCTTCACATGCACCATGGACAGGGCATTGGCTTGCATGCACAACAGCGGAAGAAGCAGTGGTGCCACCAGCAGACACTGTTCCTGGACCCTGGGGTTTACCCCACAAAGTCGGGTGCTTTGCTGCTATGTGCCTGATCATGCTGGTGGTGGTCAGGCTGGTCGTTTTGCCACCCCTGCTGATGCTGGCCTGGCAGGTGGTGCAAAAGGCCTTTTTTGGGTTATCGGCAGAGTCTTTAAAAAACAACCAGACTCGGGAAGACCTAACAGTTGTACTGGCAACTTCCTTTGTGTTGTTGTTATGGGGAATGGTTGCCTGCCTTCTGTCTGCGGTCACCACACTGCTTCTTCCTGTCTGTTGGGGTGCTCTGCCTCCGTCCCCCTGTGTGCTGCTGTCCTCGCTCTGCATGTCCTCCTGCCAGGTTGGGTCAGTTACTATATCATCCACCACCTCGTCTTCCACTTCCGCACCCTGGTCCTCCTCCTGACTTTCTGGCAATTGTGTCTCATTATCGTCCACCTCTTGTGACACTTTCCCACAGTCGCCTTTGTGTGACTTTGGCTGCTCAAATATTTGGGCATCGCTGCACGCAATCTCCTCCTGCCCTGCTTCAAGTGGACCGGGCGAGATGCCTGAATCTATAAATGGAAAAGTGAACAGCTCTTCGGAGTGTCCAAGTGTGGGATCAGTTGTCTCTGGGTACTCGGCATGGTGGGAGGAAGGAGGATCAGGGTGAGGAATATGCGGTCCAGACTCACGGCTACTGAGACTTGACCATGTGGAAGACAGGGTGGTGGTGGTGGCATTATCCGCTATCCAACCAACAACCTTTTGACACTGCTCTGGGTTCAATAGTGGTGTGCTGCGGTCCCCTAGAAATTGGGACAGGAAGGTCAGGCGAGAAGATGTGGGTGTTTGTTGTGGCACAATTTCGGCTTGCCCACGGCCTTGTCCTCAGCCTCTGCTTGCACCATTACCATCACGTTCAGTTCCCTGTCCCTTGCCACATGCCTTGCCCATTTTAAATGGAGGACAGTATCTTCCACGCTCCCTACAAATGACTGAGTTTGGAGCGAACTTATACTGTATGTGATCCGTTTGACGGAGAAAACAGAGTTTTAAATACCTAGCCTGTAGGTAAGTAGTTTGAACAGCACACTGCGGTGAATTGCTTCAATGACACACTAAAGGAAATTTTTAATGGAGGCCAGAAATGGCAGTATTTTCTGAAAACATATATGTGATCCGTTTGACGGAGAAAACACAGTTTTAAATACCTGGCCTGTAGGTAAGTAGTTTGAACAGCACACTGCGGTGAATTGCTTTGATGACACACTAAAGGAAATTTTTAATGGAGGCCAGAAATGGCAGTATTTTCTGACAACGTATATGTGATCCGTTTGACGGAGAAAATATAGTTTTAAATAGCTGGATTTCTAGCGCTCTAATATGGAAAGGACCTGGCTGTATTCTGCAGTGCCAACAAGCAATTGGCGCAGAAAAACTGTGCTCTCTGGATTGCTTTTTAAGCAAATAATGAGGATTAAGATCCAAAGAAAAGTATTCCTGGCCCCTGAGACCTGGGCCTTTGTGCTATATGCACTGCAGTCTGCTATATACACTGCCTGCCTATACACCCTGCCTGCCTGATATCTCTGCAGATGGATTATTCCTCAGAAGGACTGTTTGTTAAGATGGATATGTGTAATGTACTTTTTTTCTCCCTACACTACCTAATACACAAGCAAATCTGTCCCTGACACAGCAGAACCTCTCCCAAAACATGCAAATGGCGCAGAAAAACGGTGTTCTCTGGATTGCTTTTTAAGCAAATAATGAGGATTAAGATCCAAAGAAAAGTATTCCTGGCCCCTGAGATCTGGGCCTTTGTATAGAAATATCTAACAGCAGCAGAAGGCAGAATTGGAATGGAGCATCTTGTGCTATATGCACTGCAGTCTGCTATATACACCGCATGCCTATACACCCTGCCTGCCTGATATCTCTGCAGATGGATTAGTCCTCAGAAGGACTGTTTGTTAAGATGGATATGTGTAATGTACGGTCTTTCTCCCTACACTACCTAATACACGATCAAATCTCTCCCTGACACAGCAGCAGCTCTCCCTACACTGTCTGATTCGGAGTGACTGTGACGAGCAGGGGTGGATTAAGAGTAGCAAGGGTCCCGGGCAGTTTAGAAGGCGCGGGCCCCCCCCCCAGACACCCCCCCCCTCAACACACACCTGATTTATCATGTGACATGTCACATGATCCCCTGTGATAGTTCACGTGAAATTAATTTGCCACAATATTAATTATAATATTTTTTTTTTAGGCTGTGTGCCCACTATGCGTTTCTTAAGCGTTTCCGCAGCGGCAATTGCGCTGCGGAAATGCTTAAAAACGCTTGGTAAAAGGCCTGCCATGTTCCCCAATGATAATCCCCATGTGCTGTGCACATGCTGCGGAAATTTCCGCTGTGGATTATCATTGCGGAAAAATCCGCAGCATTACCAATTATTTTGCGGAAGCGCGGCGTTTTCGCCGCCAATGACTTGCATTAGAACGCATGGAATCTGCATCCCTGCATCTGTAGATGCGGAATCCAAGCGTTTCAATGTGCGGATGGTACCCGGGTGTGGAGGACAGGAGACTCTCCTCCGGACCCGGGTACCATAGAACCTGTAAAAAAAAGAATAAAATAAAAAATAAATATTATACTTACCGTCTGATGGCCCCCGGTGTCTTTATCCGATGCGTCCTGGCTCCCCGGCAGCTCGCGATGGTCTGAAAAGGACCTGCCGTGACGTCATTTGGTCATGTGACGGGTCATGCGACCGCTGACGTCGGCAGGCCATCAGAAGGTAAGTATATATTTTTTATTTTTTACCATTCTTTTACGGTCACACTATATAAATCCATGCTGGTTGCCGGTTGCATGGATTTATATAGTGTGACCAAGTTGTCAAGCACTTTCCAAGTTATGCTAAAATCGCTTGTCAACCCGCATGCAGAAATGCTTGTGAAGAACGCTTCACATCCGCATGTCCCTGGCAGAAAAAACGAATGTACAATCCGCATCTAAAATCCGCATGCGTTTTTTCTGCCAGGGAGATGCAGAAACGCTAAAAAAAAAATCCGGAACATTTCTGTATCGTGGGCACATAGCCTTACATTAATTGTGTGACTCAATATTGAGAACACGTAGCCATCTATACACAGCGGGAGGCCGCACGGTGCCATCTATACACAGCGGGAGGCCGCACGGCGCCATCTATACACAGCAGGAGGCTGCACGGCGCCATCTATACACAGCAGGGGGCCGCACGGCGCCATCTATACACAGCAGGGGGCCGCACGGCGCCATCTATACACAGCAGGGGGGGCGCACGGCGCCATCTATACACAGCAGGGGGCTGCACAGCGTCATCTATACACAGCGGGAGGCCGCACGGTGCCATCTATACACAGTGGGAGGCCGCACGGCACCCCCCCAGAAACAGCAGGAGGCCGCACGGCGCCATCTATACTCAGCAGGAGGCCGCACGCAGTCGCACACACACACAAACATATACAGATATACATACACGCATAAACACATTTGAAACACAAAAATACATATAAACAAACATCACACAATGATATCTGCCTGCACATACACACACACACATATATACACATACACACACACACATACATACATATACACATACATACATATACACACACACATACACATACACATACACATACACATACACATACACATACACATACACACACACACACAGACTCACCATCTCCCGGCTCGGCTCCAGTCCTCAGGCTCTCCGGTGGTAAGTAGCAGTGCAGGCCGGGGCGCACTGCATGACGTCACAGCTAGGAGACACGGCCGCGCACAGGGCCGTGTCTCCTAGCAGTGACGCGGCCGGGCCAGCACAGGGAAGTTAACTGCTGCAGTGCTGGCCCGGCCGATGAAGAAATAGCGGCCGTGCGCCGCTGCTGGGGGAGCGGTCCGGGCCCCCCTCCCGCCACTGATGCCGGTATGTGCCGCGGCGGCGGCCCGCACATATAATGAGGGCAATCCAGACATAGACACCCCGCCCAGAGCCACGGGCCCTCTGGAGGCTCGGGGCCCCGGGCGGTCGCCCGGATTGCCCTCATTATAATCCGCCTATGGTGACGAGCATGGCAGCCTCAGGTCTGATATAGACCTGATGACACTGTGCAGCCAGCCAACCACTGTAATGCCCACAACCAACATGGCTACGGCATTACAGTGCATGGCAGGCAATCCCTGCATGTTCATTGGCTCTTTAAAGAGCACCAAACATGCAGGGAGGGAACCCGAGTTCCCGCCCGAGCAACCCGGAAATACTCGGCAAGTGCCGAGCACCTCGAGCAGTGAGATGCTCGGACGAGCACCGAGCAGTAGCGAGCATGCTCGCTCATCACTAGTCTCCACATTTCAAAAATTAGTGGCAGACACCAAACTGGCATCAATTTCACCAGAGTAGAAATACTATAATGGGGACCGACACCCCTTCCACTACAGGAAACACACCTCATGGAGACCCAACCAGGAGTCTCCAAATTTCAAAAAATTATTGGTAACTTCAGCAACAGAAAGCACAAAAGCCATGACAAAGATATCACAAACTGCAATAACGCAAGATCAATGTAGCACACAAAAAACTACACCATCGTCTAGTCTACACAGTCTGCGATTGGGGTGCAAAAGTCCTTGGAAATCCATGACTCGTTCATCTTTATGAAAGTAAGGCAGTCTACACTGTCAGGGCACAGCTGAATGTGCTTATCCGTCAGGACACCACCAGCAGCGCTGAAGACACGTTCTGAGAGAACGCTGGCTGCCAGGCATGGTAAAACCTCTAAGGCAAAACAGGTGAGCTCAGACCACTCTTCCATTTTTGAAGATCAAAATGTAAAAGGGTCCAAACCCCACCCTGATGGTATTGATATTGAACTCGAGATACTCCTGCACCATGCTCTCCAGCCATTCACTACGTGTCAAACTTGTACTCTTCTGTGCTGGTGCATGGGCTGGTCTAAAAATATGTGAAATGACTCACAGAAATTGCTTCTGCCACTTACACTGCTGCTAATGCTTTTGCGTTGGCGAATTGACATTACCGTGGTTGGAAGTCTACAACTGTACAACTGTGATGCACACTGTGTTACTCACTACTGTCTTGGGGAAAAACACTCTTAAGGTTGTCTAAAAGCGTGTTTCGATACTCCAGCATTTGCGGGTCTCTTTCCAGGGCGGGAAGCATCTGGCAAAATTTACTCTTGTACCATGGATCTAACAGAGTGGCAACCCAGTAGTCTGCACTATTTTGAATCCTAACAATATGGGGATCATATTGCAGATGCCCATGGTGTGTTGGTGGATGGGTAACACTGATTCTTGCTTCCTCCGTCGCCTCCCGCTAACCACAGACAACAGAGAGGGGATGATTATCCTCTTCATGTTCTGACTGTTGCTCGCCCATCACCTCTTCCTCCTTGTCCTCCTCCATTTGCTCCTCAGCTCTTGCATCTTCACTAATAATTTGTCTGGTACCACAAGCCCCCCTCGATCGCTGTAATTCACCCTCCCTTGGCACCTGCCTGTGCGACGACAGTATGGAACTTAGAGACAGTATTATCCCTTCTGGCATCCTTCTCTGCTTCCTCCTCTTCCTCTGGGACCACCACCTCCTCCCGCAGACTATTCAAAGTGTGCTCCAGCATGTAGATTACTGGAATAGTGATGCTACCGATGGCATCGTCAGCGTTAACCATCTTTGTAGCCATTTTGAAACTGTGCAGAAGGGTGCAGAGGTCCTTAATCTGTGCACACTCCACAACTGTGATTTGCACCACGTCCACACTGCGTTGGCCCAGGTTATGTGACATGAGATACTGCGTCAGAGCTCGTCGCTGCTGCTAGAGTCGATTCAACATGTGCAGAATGGAATTCCACTGTGTCGGTACATCGCATATCAACCAATTAACTGGTATGGCCAAAGACCTCTGTACTGATGCCAGTTGATGACCCGTGGGGTGCGAATGGTGAAAGTGAACACACAGCAACCATACTTTCTGCAGCAGCGCATCCAAGCAAGGATAGAGAAATTGCTGGACCACCAGGTTGAGGACTTGAGGTTACCCTGGCATAGGGCCGCCACGAGGTTTGCACCGTTGTGGCACACAGCTCCAGGTTCAGTGGAGACAGCCATTGCTTAAACTCGGCGTGAATAGCTGTCCACAACTATTAAGCTATATGACTGTGATCTCCAAGGCATAATAATTTTAACACTGCCTGATTGCGGTGAACCCTAGCTGCGCAGTATGGAGGTGGGGGGAATCTCTCTGCACTGTTGGAATGCGTGTCTCATTAAGGCACAGGTTGAGGGTGCAGGTGGAGGCCCTAGAGAAGGGGGAGGAGGCAGAACTAGTGAAAGAAGTGTTACATACAGAGGTTTGTCTTGCAAAGCCTTGGGGCTTACAAGAATTGTGGAACAGCCCATTTCCCCCTGCCTCCACAGCTACCAGACTCACCCAGTGCCCAGTCAGCGAAATGTAATGCCCCTGGCCATGCTTGCTCATCCTGATGTCAGTGGTGAAATGCACCCTAGTAGACATAGATTTTTTTCAAGGAACAGGTGATGTTGTCTGTGATATGCTGGTGCAGCACAGGCAGAGCTTTCTTAGAGAAGTAATGGCTACTAGGTAACTGGTACTGTGGGACTGCGACAGCCATTAGCTTTCAGAAACCGTCTTTAGCCACGAAGCAGAAAGGCATCATCCCCGTAGCCAACAGATTGGAGATGGTGAAGTTCAGCCTCTTAGCTTTGGCATGTGTAGGATGAAACAATCTTTTACATGATCTCAAGTGCGGGCCCAATGGCTGGCTGCTGTGAGTGATGTGCAGGAGGTGATCTTACAGTGGATTGAGAATGATGAGGTGTCCTTGGTGAAACAAAAACAGCAGGCATGTCCACTTCCGTTACTGCAATTTTTACCTCTACTGAGTAATTTTTTTGCAAAGTTGGCAGATAACGCGAGTTGGGTCATCCTTTGCAATCTGAAAAAAAGGTCAAGCTCGACAACCCTTGCTGCCCCTGCGAGCTGCAGACCCACAACCGCTGCTGGCCACAGACACAGTTGTAACTGAGGATGCAGAGCTCGTCGTGGTTGCATCACTCTGTGTCTGTGCTGGCGGCCACAATGTAACCTCCTTGTCTTCCTCCACCTCCTCTGCTGAGCTACTCAGTTGCTTGCCTCTGTGTTCATGCCAAGTGTGATCTACAACCTCATCACCATCCTCTCTGTTCACCCACTCCTTGTTTTGAGAGTCACCCTCCTCTTCCTGCCCTGCCAGCACAGTACACTCCATGTGAGCCTCGGGTATCATAGAATGTGCAATGGGCACATTCTATGCCCATGGCATAGAATGTGTGGACAGTTCTGCAGACTCACCCACCTGTGGTTCCCTACAGTCAGTTGGGTGGTTGAAGAGTTGTGACGCGGGGGGAAACAAGGGTAATTGGGGTGCCACCTCTGAGAACTGTACTGTGGGTGATGCTGAGGAAGAGGAGGAGAGGCCACTTGATGCAGCCCTTCACTTGCCATCCACTGGAGCACATGTTCTTTCTGTCCCTCATCTACAAGGCGTACCGCCGTGCGGCTGCCAAAGAAAGGGAGTGGAGTAGCCCGTCCTGTAACAGAAGTTGTCAGTTGCCTTTGGATAGAACGTGACACTGTTGGTTCAGTACAGCTTTCACTAACATTACCTCCTACCCCACGTACACCTTGAACACCAAGTCTATTCCCCCTTCCACCACGACCTTGCTTTTTCCCACTCATGTTGGATGTATCTTTCCCCTCTTTTTACCAACTGTTTAACAAACCAATTCACAAACCTGTCAGTCACCTGTCACTAAATTACCAATCATTATTTATTTGCTCAGATAGTGTTGCTGGAGCATGCTATTAGCAACAAAAAATTAGATTTTCTAATATGGAGCCCTGAATACTGCAGAATCTCAGCACTAAACAATTACAAGCTCATATGTGGCCTGCTTTATATAGCACGGTAGTAGCAGAACAAAATAGATTTTCTAATGTGAAGCCCTAGATACAGCAAAATCTCAGCGCGAATCAATTACAAGCTCAGATGCGGCCTGCTTTATGTAGCACGGTAGTAAAAATAAAAAAAATAGAGTTTCAAAGGTATACTACTGCATGGTGCGCAATATCAGCACAACAGAGTTCTATGCTGAAATGTGGCCAGGTGCCTCTGTCTGGACCACACTAATAGCAAAAATTATTGATCTGCTGGAAGGTCACACAGGATTCCTATCTATCTAAACAATCTGACTTACAAGAACTGCCTAGCTAACTATCTCACTCTCTCCACTATCCAGTAGCAGCAGCATGAGCAGCATCTCTGCTCTGTTACACTGACAAAATGGCGTCAAAACAACATGCCTGCTCTTTATATGGAAAGGGACATATGACTTTGGAAGCCAATGACACAAGCACTTATGTCTGGACATTGTGAATGGTTCCTGCGCCCTGATTGGCTTGCCAGAATCCCCACACATTAAGTTAAGGGGAAAAAAAAGAATAACAGTCCGCCACTCCTCTGACCTCTCCCCACCCCCTTCCCTCATCAAACACGTCCCGTCCCCCCCCCCCCCGCTCATCATACAGCACCACTATCCTAGCCAAAGTCCTAAAAAATACACTAGTGGAAATGCGATCATTTATCGATCTTTGGCCAAATTTTGCCGATTTTGAGTAAAAACAGTCGGGGGTCCAATCACGTATCCGAATGTGCAATGTTCATGCCGAATATGATATTACTGAACATGTTAGCTCATCTCTAGTGGAGGCACAACTAATTTTGCTTTAGGCACTAGAAATTTTAGTAATATCTTTGGGATGCATTATACTGAGTACATGCAGCTCCATAGTATAGACTCGCAAGGACTCTGTTTACATTACACAAACCATTTGCATAATGCCTCATAAAGAAAGCAAACCTGATGCAGAACCATCAGATATTGTTAAAGGGAACCTGTCAGCAGATTTTTACTATTTAATCTGAGAGCAGCATAATGTAGGATGTGGCATGTGCTCAGCTGCTTTCTGTACTTTCAATGCATTCAGTAGTTTATCTGCAGGAGATTATCAATGCAGGACTAGGTGTTGCATAAACAAATTAGTAAAGCTAATCTGTGTAACCCCACCCCCACCACTGATTGACAGCTTACTGACAATGTACAGTATACACAGGATGCTGTCAATCAGGGGTGTGGGTGGGGTTATACGCAGCTTCGCAGTCATAGCACTATTACATCTACAGCAAATAAAACAGGGATTGTAGCAAAACTGCACCAAGCAGTCCAGTGAGTGATACATTGGTGAAATCAAGCTCGATGTCCCTACCTCATGCTACTCTCTGAGTCCATAACATAAAACTTCTGTCGGATTCCCTATAACCCCTTAGTGACCAAGCCAATTTAGACCTTAATGACCCTTAATGAATAATAGGTGAAAATGGACCTCATAATTTGTTACGTAATATTGTTGAGGGAGGGCAATGGCCCTTCACGGTTGACCAAGTAAGTGTCAAATTATTATGTTGATTGCGCAATCCAACAGAAAACCAGACGGAGGCAAAACTCTGTATGGGAGGATTCAGAGAATTTCTAATCTCGTTCATTTCTACTTAGCATTTTATATTGTTTTGAGCATATCAATAGCCAATCACCTACAGCCATACTACCGGCTTAAACCAATGTTAGTACAATTATTACGGAAATACACATATGGTCATATTATCGTTAGTTTAGCGCATGATGGAAATTTACAAGGTTACCCATCCCGCCTCAGACTAGTCAGATAACGCGAGCAGGGTGTCTCACAGAATGTTCTTGTGAGAATAGGTTAGTGTGGGAAAGATGCATGTGAAGCATGAGAAAAGAAGGAAAGAATGCATGTTATGCAAGGAGTATAATAACATGATTTTAAAGCAAGCAGACAAAATGGAGTTGCTATAGCATGAGTATTAATATGTCCTTTACATTCTCCCCTAAAAATTACGTTATTATCAACAATAGAGGTGCTTTCCCAGGGTCATGGTTTGAACCTGAGGGACATTGGTCTTCACTCAATTAATGCCCTTGTTACCAATCGAAGCTGTCGCGGCATGTCCATGTATGTCCAAGTATGTGCAGAAACTTAAACAGTTAACTAAAATATGCGAGCTACCAGATAAGGGCCGGTTACAGCTGCTAGAATAGCAAACAGCCTTGGCTTGATACAGAACAGTAGAGAATTTGTCAAAGAAGGGTGGATGGAGGAAGAAAATACAGACAATAAGGGAAAGATGCCATGTTATGTGTATTACAAAGATACTGCTCTCCAGCCACCGCCCGATAATGGCGGACGGGGGGGTGGACCTGTACAAATTGCAGTCAACAGATTATTGTGTTGCATGTCACGCACCCCGTCCAAGAGGCCCACCCCTCGCTACTACCCAAGCCACTCCTAGTGCCCTATCCTCATCTGTTATACCTATGTCCGCCCAAAGTTCCAACCCTTCCTGCAGCGGCCATGTTGCTACACCCATTGCATCACCTCCGGCCTCTGACCAGATGTCCCTTTGGTGGCGGCCATCTTGGCGCACCCTTGCTGTAGTGTGCTTCCTTCTGGTGGTGGCCATCTTGGCACACCCGGAATACAGGCCGCAATACACACTACACCCAGAATGTGTATGAGGAAGATCATCATGATCAATGTGTGACAGAGCATTAGACGCCAATTTGTATGAGAGTGGGGTTGACTTCTGTCAAGCCCTTAAAATCTGGGCTCAGGATAAGCTGGCTGATCAATCCACCACCCTCACAGATGTCACTCAACAAAAGGGAGAGTCAGTTGAGAAGTTTTATGGGTGCCTTTTGCAGGTCTATAAGGACCTTGGGTTCTCCTTACATACTAAAACTCATTGCAAGCTGTTAGTGTCCGCCTTTATCCAGGGTTTACGTACTAAATGCAGCGACAGTCTTGGAAACTCCTGTGATGCCTAACCCACATACACTTCTCTCACAAATACCATCTACAGCAGCCTGGTTTACAGTAATTGATTTAGCAAATGCCTTTTTCAGCATTCCACTACACAAAGACTGTCAGTTTCTGTTTGCATTTACATATCAGGGCAGGCAATAGACTTAGACGGTGAAGCAGCAGGGAGCGCAGAATAGCCCTAATCAGTTTGAAAGCAATATTAGGGCTTGTTTTTTGCAGGACAGTTTGGCGTT
Organism: Phyllobates terribilis; assembly: GCF_046119375.1. Classification (NCBI taxonomy): domain Eukaryota; kingdom Metazoa; phylum Chordata; class Amphibia; order Anura; family Dendrobatidae; genus Phyllobates; species Phyllobates terribilis. Next base: position 805,618,265 of record NW_027362762.1, read on the forward strand.
TTCATTTATACCATTTCTTTTCACAAATGTCTTTTTGATTGCTTTTCATTCACTTTTTTGTGAGTCAGTATGATGAAAAAGAGACATTTTTGGCTCTATTTTGAGTGGCAAAACTGCTTTCCATGATTTGTGTGCACTTTTTTTGTATGTTTATTTTTACATTTTTACATATTTTATTTAGCTTTTTTTACTTTTTCACTAAGTCCTACTGTGGGACATGTATAATTTTTATTTTGATCATTGGTCTCATGCACTGCAGTAATTGTGTAATGCAGTGTATGAGACTGTCAGTGTCTCACTGACTCAGTCTGCGAAACCCAGCTTATAGCTGGATCTCGCAGGCCACCGTACCCTGGGGTTATCACATGACCTTAGGGTACCATGGTAATAATCAGAACCTGCGATTCTCATTGAGGGGGTCCGATAGTTACTAAGGGGGTCTTGTGACCCCCTTGTAACAATTTAAATACTGTTGTTGTGATTGACAGCGGTATTTACAGGGTTAATCAGTCCTGATAGGTCGCAAAATTGGCTGAGGCCGATACTGCAAAGTGTCAGCTGTCACATACAGCTGACACCCGTATGAATCGCTGCCTCTGGGTGGCGTTATTTACTTATTCCCGATCGCCGTTTTAAAACAGCAATGAGGGAATAAGGCCCCTTAACGACCGACGTTTTAATGCGCATGACGGTCGTTAAGGGGTTAAAGGAATGTTCTCACGTCTAACACTTCAAACCAATGAAATGGTCATGTCACTAGTCCGAACTGACTGTACTCCCATGCGGCTAGTGATGGGCAGCTTCAGAGCGACCTTTCACACTGCTAGCAGTGCATGTTCTTTACTCAAGTAATAAGTCAGATTAGGTCCATTTAAAAAATAAACAAATGGTCACCTGAACAGCTTTATTATCTATTTTAAAAGCACCATTAATTCCAAGATGCTGTAAATGTGAAAGGGAATTACAAACATATAACATCAATAAAACGAATATAAAATAAAGTCACATAGGTACAGAGGGGAAGAGGACCCTGCCATCATGAGCTTACAAGCTAGATTATAATGAATTGGTCCAAGTGCTGTCGGGGTTTTTATTTCCCACATAATGAGACCAATTCATTAATTTAGCATTGCATACATTAGTCAGGGACTGGAGTAGGCTCTTTTGCTAAATTTTACAAATGCGTGTGGTCACTTAATGACCATTCCCAACTCCTCCCCAGCTCTATGTTTAAAGTGGCAATATTTTTGCACAACTCCGATCTGTGCAAACATTTTACTACTTTTCAAAGCGTTTTACGCAAGAAACTGGCGTAATAGCTTTTATGAATGGGTTAATATTTCCATGATATGACTACGTCTGTAAAGAATTAAAATAGGACATGTTTTAGTCAGATTCATTCTTCAGGTGAAAAGCAAAAATATATATATATTTTTTTTTATTGTAGTGTGTTTAGATATTTGGTTTTTATTTTCCTGCATTGCCTTCTTTCATATTATGACAATATAGAGCTCATTGCAATAAATGCTATGTGTGAACTAAGCATTGCTTTTTTATCCAAAATTCACTTTTTTGAGAAATCATTTGTATAAGATGTTGTAAAAGCCATAAGCCTTGCATATAATTCTGTAAAGGTAAGCCTTAAATTCTACAATATATGGTAATCTAGCACCATCAAGTGTTCACATGTGAGTATTGCAAATATGCCATTATTAGGTATAAAAAGGATATGCAATCATTTTAAAATGAATCTTACTTTAGTGAATCTGGCACTAGATTTCACAATACTAACTGTATACATGCTTATCTAGATCTTTTAGACTTGATGTGGCTGCAGTGCTTACTTTGAAAATCCATATCAGAATGGCTGTTTAATCCACATATTAAGATGAGTGTATTATGAGTGAGAAAGCTCATTAGTCCAAGTGTATTCAATCACCCCCCATCTAGACCTACAGCTGCAGCTTATACTGAGCAGTGTGACATCTCAGCAGAAGGAGGGGCACTGAGGAGCTGTCAGTCAGGTTGGGTGGATGGAGAATGCTTTTACATTTTCATAAAGGATTATACAGCAATCTTGATATGTGTCTTTGAAATAAATACAATACCATCATAAGGTTAAAGAGATCTGTTTAATAATGCAAACGATTTCTATTGTAAAATCTGTTGATCCATTTTAAAATGTGTGCACCCTAAAACTGAGGTTTGTAAAAGGTTCACTGCATGATTAAAAGGAATCTTTAAGTATGATTAACCCTCCTAAGCTGTCTATATGGACATGCAGGTCATAGAAAGTTAAATAAAATGATAGATTGATATATGCAATCTGATGACTTATTCCAGAGAAATCCACGTTTTTCTTATGCGCAAATCAGCTGTTAAGATCTATGTGCCGGACACTGATATGCATGAGAATCTGCCTCCAGTGATTATTTAAAATTTTAAGGGGGCATTACAAGTGCGAGACATGTAATGACTGACATTTTTCTCTCATAATCACACACAGCTCTGCACTGAGATCCGAACTAACAAAGTGCATCAGGGCTAACACTGTAATGATAAAAGTTCACTTCTGTTGTACTAACACATTTGCACTGTAAGACTCATTTCATAGTGCTTCAGCTTCTATCTTTCAGGCACCCAGTGTTGGGGAAGGGGTAGTAATGCGGAGCTAATACATCTGCAAATGCGATCATAATGAGACAAGGTTCAACTCTTAGGTACTGTGTTGGTTATAATCAGGCATCGCTTTGCAGCAGAGGTGACAGCACTATGAGAGGACAACTGTTGCTGCAAATCTTTGCAATGAAACAAAGTTCACTTCTGCGGTACTGCTTGAAGGGGTTTTCCCACAAACAAAAGTTAATTTTAATCAATAGATCTTTGAATAATAATAATTTCCACAATTAGATGTGTTTAAATAAAAAGTTCCTGTGCTGAGATAATCTTATAAATGTGCCCCTATGTAATGGCTGTATCTGACAATGTACAGAACTCAGTCTGATCATACCACATCTCCTGGGCAGGGGAGGAGGCAAAAGAGTATACAGACAGGACAGCCGGGGATCACAGCTGATTCTTTCTTTGAAGTAAAACATTGTTTAAAAACAGGCAGGGAAATGTTTTACCTCACAAAAAGAATCAGCTGCGATTCCCTGCTGTAATGTCTGTATACTCTTTCTCTCCTCCCCTGCCCAGCAGCTGTGGTATGATCAGACCATGTTCCTGCATGCTCAGACACAGCCATTACATATTACACAACAGGGGCACATTTATAAGATTATCTCAGCACAGGAATATTTTATTTAAACACATCCAATTGTGGAAGTTATTATTATTCCAAGATCTATTGATTAAAATCAACTTTCGTTCATGGGAAAAACCCTTTAACTCTGATCTCGCTGTAGAACTGTTTGTCAGCATTAGTGTTGAGCCACCCCCATAGTGTTCGAGTTCGGTTCGGCTCGTCGAACACCCGTGTGTTCGCCGAACTGTTCGTCGAACACCTTCGAACACCGTTAAAACCAATGGCAGGCAAACAAAAACACATAGAAACACATAGAAAACACCTTCAAAGGTGTCCAAAAGCTGACAAACTGCTCAGAAGTCACTTTTCCATGTGTTAGTTATGTCAAGTACATATAGTCATGCGAAAAGAAAAAAGGTGGAGGAGTAAAAGGAGGGGGAGACACAGATATAGGCATGTCATGCCCTTCTAAAATCCAAAAAGTGAGAAGCCGACACGGCCAGTTCGTTCCTGCCCGTGCCACCTCCGTGTCGCCGGGTTTGTGCCAGAGCCGCGGTGGACCCTGACGGCCAGCCCCCCTCTCCCAATACTGGAGCCTGTCCGCTGGTGGGTCGAGCGAGCCCCCCTGTGGTGGAGGCAGCTCTAAGCTTTTTAATTTAAATTGTCTCTCTAATTTGAATGAATACACTTTAAATCCTTTTACAAGGATCTATTGGAGGGCAAGTCTCATGCCAGCAGCCGCATAATTCCAGCTCCAGTAGCGTCCACTAAAGCTGCTGCAGTTAAAAAGCTTTTATAAGGATCGAGCTCGGCTGTCCACCGCAAGGCAACCTACCGCCAGTCCCAGCCCCTATGCCTTGGGGTGCCTCCTGATGCTCTTCACTGAGTATCCCATGGTCCCGAAGCATTTCCTTTGAAAAAATTAAGTGTCCAAACTACAGGTGGTGTAGCTTGCTTAACAGCTGGGATAATCCGCTGACTAGCAGACACTGCTACTAAACACAAAGTATTTCCTGGGCTAGATGCAGTTAAAAATTTGTAATTAGATACTCTCGTTGGATGCTGAGAAAGCATTCCATAGAGTCTCCTGGCACGCCATATATTATTCTCTTAAAAAGCTTGGGGTAGGGGTCTAGGGGACCCTTTTATAGCCCAAATCACCGCCCTGTATCGCAATACGTCACCTAGGCTGAAGATAAATGGAACTGTAGCACCCTGAGGGCTCGGTTGCTACAGAGGTATTGCACCTCACCCAGAGGTGTGATATCTCACTCTCAGGTAAGGATGGAGTGTGGATCAGGACCCGACACCTGCATGCATTACACCACATTGCCGTGGGGCAGGGCGACCAATATGCCCCTGAGATGGGCACGACAGTCGCTGTCCCTGGCTGGAGTGGGGGGAGGGAACACTGAGGAAGGGGAACACTGTAGTGCAGGAGCAGGGAGGAAGCAGTTCCCGGGTGCATTGAGAAGGGATTATAAAAGGTGGGCACCATCTTAGTTCAGTGCAGAGAAGTCTGAGCAGAAGTGACAGGGAGCAGGGGCTCTGCATGAGCTCTGCTCCGGAGGCGGGCCTAGTAACAGAGGCCCAGGCCTGGAAGAGGGAGAAGGAAGGAAGAGGAGCGGAGAAGGCTCCAGGAATGAGGAACGAAGGGATCCCAGGGGTGCGGACGGGCGAGTCGCCACCGCACGCCCGAATCCACCTGCGTGGAGGGGTCAGGCCAAAGGGGGAGACCGGTCCTCGAAACTAGTGGAGGCGGGAAACGACCCTCAGCTAGAAAACGGAGCCTGTGACATTTTATGTGGCGCAGCCCCTCGCTACACCCACTAGGAAGGCACCACATAGGGTCAGGGAAACTGGCGCCAAGTTTACCAAGAGGAGGCCCGAGGCAGCCGAACAGAAGGGTTGGTAAGAAAGGCCAGACAAAGGACACACAAAGGGGGTCCTGTGAAGCACTCCAAAGTTATCTGGGAGTTGTCTGAGCCCCTCACCTGGTGAGCACAGTACAACGTGGGCAGCCGTTACCGGCAGAAGTGGTCTGGATAATAAGAACTGTGAGTAAAGGCCCTGGACTGCATCACTGACTCCGTGTCATTACTGCTGCTCCCCTGCACCATCACCCCCATCCTCCGCATACACTGCCCTGAGGCTATACTCCTCCTGTGGGGAGTTATGCTACGCTCTGCTGCACCCACAACACCAGCATCAGTGGTCTGCCATGCAGCGGCGGTTCACTCTGACCGCAATCCACGGGTGGCGTAGTCAGACGTTTAAACATCAAAACCACATAAATAGTTCCACCACTGGTTTGACCGCCCTGAGCCACGGAACCGGGTCGCCGCCACGGAGACTACAACCACCAGCATCCACCAAAAAGGGTCCGGCTCTGGGTGTCCCAAGGCCCAGGGGGTGCGTCAGAACAGTTTCATCACCTTTCATAATCACCAATGGGACAAGGCAGGGATGTCCTCTCTCCCCTCTCTTATACATCCTAATGACGGAGCACCTGCTCTCATCAATTCGCCATAACCCCAATATTAGGTGGATTGAGGTGGGAGGCACCGAGTACAAGTGCTCTCTATTTGCTGATGATGTCCTAGTATATATCACTCAATCACATATATCCATCCCTGCTGTTATGGCTGAAATAGATCACTTTGTTACATGGTCAAATTTTAAAATCAATGCAGCGAAGTCTGAGGCCCTTGATGTCTCCCTCCCCAAATCCATATAGGATTCCATCCAGTCTAACTTTCCCTTTGCCTGGCCCTCACAGGGTATCAAATACTTAGGAATTCCTATTCATAGAGACCTCTCCCGTCTGTTATCTTAATTTTGGGCCCTTTATTGAACAACTCCATACAGACCACGGTTGGCAAGTTAGAACTGTAAGATTCACTACGTGAACCACTGGTGTTTTGTGGAAAAGCACATGTACACTGTGTTCCAAATTATTATGCAAAAAGTGTTTAGGAGTGATAAGGGAAGAATTTGTTTGTTTGTCAGTTAAACTCATTGATGGTGATGTGTGTCAGGGCTCTTTATATCACTGTAAGCAATTGCAGACACCTGTGCTAATTAGTTTGTCAGGTGTGTCCAATGAAAGGCAAGACTACTTAAGAAGGCTGTCCCACATTATTAAGCAGCCTACATTTTCTGCCAAAATGGGAAAGAAAAAGGATGTGTCGGCTGCTGAGAAGCAACAAATTGTGGAGTGTTTAGGTCAAGGCATGACTACAATCAACATTGTGCGATGATCAGGATGAAGTGTCTTGTCAATCAAGAAGTATGTAGCTGATTCACAGTACACACGTGTGCGTGCTGATAAGGGCAAATTGAGGACTCTTTCCTACAGGCAATTACGTCAGGTTAAAAGAGCAGCGGCAAAAAAGCCTTGTCATAGCAGCAGACAAGTTTTTGAAGCTGCTGGTGCCTCCAACGTCCCCCGAACAACAAGATGCAGGGTCCTTCAGAGGTTTGCAGCTGTGCGTATGCCATCCTGTCGACCTCCTCTATCCACTGCACACAAGCAGAAATGGCTCCAGTGGGCCAAACAATACATGAAGACTGATTTCAAAACTGTGCAGAAGGGTGCATAGGTCCCTGATCTGAGACCACTCCTCCAGCGTGATTTGCCCCACCTCTGGATCTCGTTGGCCCAGGCTATACGTCAGAACGTATTACACCAGGGCTTGTCGGTGCTGCCACAGTCGCTGCAACATGTGCAGAGTTGAATTCCACCGGGTAGGCACATCGCATTTTAGCCAGTGAAGTGGCAGGCCCAACGACTTCTGTAGAGATGTAAGTCGCTGAGCTGCGGGATGCGAATGGCGGAAGTGAGCACACAGCGACCGTGCCCTCTGCAGAAGGCCATCTAGTCCGGGATAGTGGGCTAAAAATTGCTGGACAACCAGGTTCAACATGTGAGCCATACAAGGCATGTGTGTGACATTGCCCCGGCGAAGGGCCGCACCCAGGTTTGCAGCATTGTCGCACACGGCCTTCCCTGGTTTCAGGTCCAGTGGAGACAACCATTCATGAAATTGGTTCTCCAGAGCTGACCACAACTCCTCAGCTGTGTGACTCACATTTCCCAGACATTTCAAAGTAAAAACCGCCTGATGACGTTGAGCCCTACTGCCAGCATAGTAAGGAGGTGTGCAGGATCCCTTCTGCACAGTTAGAAAGCTTGTGGCATGACCAGACAGGCTTTCGATGCAGGTGAAGGACCGAGAGGAGGTTGAGGAGGCAGAAGCAGTGGAGGAACTTTGAGGTAAAGAGAATTGACGCACAACTCGTGGGGACGGCAAGACTTGGACAGCAGCCCCTTGTCCTGCTGTCACCATAGTTACCCAGTGCCCAGTCAGCGACATGTAACGCCCCTGTCCATGCCTACTCGTCTAAGTGTCTGTGGTGAAATGCACCCTGTCACACACAGAGTTTCTCAAAGAAGCGGTGATGTTGTGTGCTGTTACGGGTCTGGGAGGTGGAACCTCTGAGCTATTATACAAAGAGGCAGTCTTTGTAAGGAGGCAGATGGCTCCCAGGGAAGGCAGGAAGGTAGTCACGGCAAGTGACAGGGACAGTCTCTGGGTAGAAGGGCAGGAGGTCACGGCAAGTGACGGGGACAGTCTCTGGGTAGAAGGGCAGGAGGTCACGGCAAGTGACGGGGACAGTCTCTGGGTAGAAGGGCAGGAGATCACGGCAAGTGACGGGGACAGTCTCTGGGTAGAAGGGCAGGTGGTCACGGCAAGTGACAGCAGGGAAAGAGTCTCTAGATAGGCTAGCAGGCAGGTAGCAGGTGAGCGCTCCCAGGTGAGCGAGCAAGAGTCTCTGGACAGGCAGGTGGTCACAGCAAGTGACGGCAGAGCCTCCTGGTAGGCTAGCAGGCAGGTAGCAGGTGAGCGCTCCCAGGTGAGCGGGCGAGAGTCTCTGGACAGGCAGGTGGTCACGGCAAGTGACAGCAGAGCCTCCAAGTAGGCTAGCAGGCAGGTAGCAGGTGAGCGCTCCCAGGTGAGCGGGCGAGAGTCTCTGGACAGGCAGGTGGTCACGGCAAGTGACAGCAGAGCCTCCAGGTAGGCTAGCAGGCAGGTAGCAGGTGAGCGCTCCCAGGTGAGCGGGCGAGAGTCTCTGGACAGGCAGGTAGTCATGGCAAGTGACAGCAGAGCCTCTAGGTAGGCTAACAGGCAGGTAGCAGGTGAGCGCTCCCAGGAGAGCGGGCGGGCAGATCCATAGACAGACTGACAGGTGTTGGAAGGCAGACTGTCGGACCGCAGGAATGCAAGCAGATAGACAGGAAACAGGTAGGTATCAAGCAGAGATCTGGCAGGTAACTGGCAGGTATCTGGTAACGGGACCTGAGGGCTGAAGCAGAGTTGAAAGGCTTTGCAACAACATTGCTCGGACACCTCCATTTTGGAGGAGGTGCCTTAAATATGGGAGGTCCAATGGCAATTGGCCGGGGACTCCTTAGGACGGCGCGTGCGCCCTAAGCACACTGCCGGGGAAGGAGCACGTGCCGGAAGCAGCGGGGAAAGAAGCGCTGGAGGACGCCGCGCCAGAAGCGGGGAGGTGAGAGGAACGGCGTCTCTGCCTAGCAAGGGGCAGAGACGCTGATGCTACATGTGCGACATGCTGGTGGAGCGCAGGCACACCTTTCTTTGAGAAGTAGTACCGACTGGGCATCTGGTACTGGGGCACTGCGACGGACATAAGGTCTCGAAAATCCTCTGTGTCCACCAGGCGGAAAGGCAGCATTTCTGTAGCCAAGAGCTTGCAGATGGTGAAATTCAACCTCTTAGCTTTCTCATGGCTAGGAGGAAATGGTCTTTTACTTGTCCACATCTGAGGGACCGAGGGCTGGCTGTTGTGCTTAGACGGGATTGATAAGGGTGTCCCCGGCAAACTGCCGGTCTGTGAGGAAGATGCAGGTGGACATGTTAGGTTGCCTTGATCCAAAGGTGGTGCTATCGATGTCGGACAGCTCTCAACACCAGCTGGTGTTACCACCTCCAAAGAAAATGATGACCTGCCGATCACGCTGGCTGTTGCGGGTAAAGAGGTGGCAGGTCTGCGTCCCAAAACAGGTGTGACTGCTGTCCCCCCTGTCACAGAGGATGAAGAGGCCGCGGATGCACAAGATGTGGCAGACGGTGGTTGGCCCAGCCGGCTAGGCCGCATTGTAGCACAGTGAGCTTCCCACTGCAACTTATGCTTCATGTCCATCTGCCGGTTCATGCATGAAATACTCAAACTATGTATTTTTTGGCCTCTACTTAGCTTTTGCTGACAAATGTTACAGATAACACGAGTTGGGTCATCTTTATCGATCTGAAAAAATGCCCAGGCTATGCAAGGCTTAGCACCCATGCGACCTGAAGAGCCACCACGACTTGTGGTGAGAGGCAGAGTTGTGTTTGAGGATGCAGTTGTTGACGTGCTTCCAGTACTACATCTCTGTCCAGGAAGGCGCAACCTGACCTCGTCATCACTAGCATTCTCCTCCACCTCCTCTGCTGACCTCATCTCTTGGCTGACTGTGGGTTGACAGTAAGTGGGATCTCCAACCTCATCATCATCACCCTGTGTGTTATCACACCCGTCGTCCTCAGAGCCAACCTGTTCCTGTCCTGACAAAAAACTAAAGTTGTCGCTCCAATCAGGTATTTGAGTCTCGTCATCGTCTTCCTCATTGTCTCCACCAACAGGAGTTACAGTTTGGGAATGAGGGTCTATATTATGGTCAGAACCTTCTGCGTCTGGTCCTGGATCCGACTCATAAAGATTCTGGGCATCAGTGCAGCTCATTTCCTCGTCTGGATTCACAGAAGCTCTGGAGCCGACCTCTGATTCCCAGGCTATAGTATGAGTAAACAGCTCTGCAGACTCAACCATCTGTTCTACCTCATACTCAGACGTGCAGCTGGAGATTTGGGAGCTGTGAGGAAGCAAGTGCGATTGGGGTGACACCTCTGAGGACTGGAGTATTTGTGATGTTGAAGTTGATGTGGAGGAGAGCCCACTTAAAGGAGCACTTGATATCCGTTGAAGCACCTGCTGTTTTTGTGCCTCATCTGGAATTTGTAGCGATTGGCGAGGCCGTAAGAAAGGGATCTTATCACATTGTCCGCTAAAAGAAGTAGACATTTTAGTTTGGCTGGAAGATGGTCTTTCTTCTGCAGATGTTACTGTTGCTTTAACACCTACCCCACGGACACCTTTTTTCCCCTTTCCACCAGCAGCAGGCCTTTTTCCACTCATTTTGGTGGTTAACTAATTCACAACTCTGGAGTTGTTTGCACAAAGAAACAATGGATGGGAACCGAGCAGAGCTGAGTGGCCAAACTGTGGTATTAGGCCAAAACTAATGGCTGGGTTAGATGCAGAAAAAAATTATATTCAATTTGCAACCTGATGGAGGTCAGTATAGATGGACTAATAGACCAAGTCCCACACACTGCTAGAAGCGCAAATATTTTTTCAGAGCTAGATGCAGATAAAAATTATTTTTAATTTGCAACCTGATGGAGGTCAGTATAGATGGACTAATAGACCAAGTCCCACACACTGCTAGAAGCCCAAATATTTGTTCAGAGCTAGATGCAGAAAAAAATTATATTCAATTTGCAACCTGGTGGAAGTCAGTATAGATGGACTAATAGAACAAGTCCCACACACTGCTAGAAGCCCAAATATTTTTTCAGAGCTAGATGCAGAAAAAAATTATATTCAATTTGCAACCTGATGAAGGTCAGTATAGATGGACTAATAGAATGATGCTATGCCCAAAAGGTTTTACTTCACTAGGTGCAGTAAAAAAATTGGTATTCTATACACAGGTGGTGTAGCTTGCAACACAGATAGGCTACTCCACTGACTAACACACTCTGCAATAGGCCAAAAAGGATTAGCTTTGCTAGATGTAGCCAAATGCTGTGAAAAAAACTTGCACAGCACTGGCACAGACCTGCCTGGCAAAAACTGATAGGAACTGATGTAACCTAGTCCTGAAAAGGACTGCAATTACAATTAGTCTTTACTCCCAACCTATCTATTTAAGAGCACAGACCTGCCTGATAAAAGTCGTAGAAAATGCTGTAACCTAGTCCTTAAAAGGACTGCAATCACAACTATTCCCTACTCCCAAGCTATCTGTAGATTTGTGCGAAAATTGGCTTGAAATTAACAAGGTATAGCGCACACAGCAACAGCGGTGCCATCTAACACGCAGCTGCAGCAGTGAGAAAATGGTGGTGACGGGGAAAATGGCTGGGTCTTATAGGGCAAGGACATGTGACATACACTGCCAATGACACATGCCCTTGCTTGTGTGAAAAAAAGCAGTTCGCTCCGTGTGTGCGCTGCTGATAGGCTGACAGATTGCACCTCCCCACAGTAAATGCGGGAAAGAGAAAAAAAAATGGAGATCTTCATTATTCCTGCAGAGATCCATCCCCTGCCCCTCCCCCCGCCCCACTGTACACTCAAACTGCGTATTAACATTAATTTTCATCATTACTGAGAAAAAATCCAGTTATGATTTTGGTGCACGAACAGTTATCGAACATGACCTCGAACAGCCGAATTTTTTTCAAATCGTTCGTGTTCGCTGAACGGCTCGAACACCGCCCAAAACAGCTCGAATTTGAGATTGGCGAACAGTTCGAGTCGAACAACGCTCATCTCTAGTCAGCATGAGAGCAATGCAAGAGAGCAGACTGTCAGTCATTACTTGGTTCACACTTTTAATGCCCCCTTTCATTTAAAATGAGCTCTGAAGGCAGATTTTTGGCAGATTTACTCTATGTCTGGCCCATAGATCTTAATAGCTTATTTACATATTAAGAAAAATGTCGATTTCTCAAGAATAAGAGATAAGACCCTTCCTATTACCTACATGTCCATTAACATGGCTTAGGAGGGCTGATCCTACTGACTGATTTTCTTTAATATTTACATACTGGATGCTGATTACAACATGGTTAGTTAGCAGCTTATTATCGATTTGTGCATATTTTTAGCAGTGTCACAATTAAAGTGAACCTTTATTTGGATGGAATTTCCATATTCATAAAGGTTTTCCATAATGCTCAGTTCATATTTACACTAATGTTGTTTTTTTGACAAGTGTTCTTTATCTGAGCTCTATTGAAGTTTTTGGAAATTTGTCTGAAAGAATAGAACTGCATGCTGCTTTATTCTTAAAGTCAGCAATTGAAGGAACCCCAATTTGGGCCAGCAAGCACACAAATGACGAGAGGCTAAATTAAACCTTGTTATCCTCAATAAAGCAGAAGTGGGAAGACAACTGATTTGTTTTTAATGTGACAAAAATTATAAAACTCCCAATAAAATTACCTATGCATACAGATCACGTAAATCATGTGATTAAGAATATAGAACTAAAAATTGTGCAAGAACTAAGATCACACTGCCCTCTTGTGCTAGAAGCCTACATTCACAGCTTTTTTTGTGTGTTTTTTTACAAACAATGTATTCTTTAACCCCCTAAAAAATGCATGTATTTTGGACCCTGAGGACAGAAGAATTTTATTTATAGGGGTTTTTTTGCCTCGTTTACACTTTCAGTATTTGGTCAGTATTTTACATCAGTATTTGTAAGAAAAAATCAGGAGTGGAGCAATCAGGAGAAGTGTAATAGAAACACATGCATCACTTCTGCTTTTATCACTCACTCCTGGTTTTGGCTCACAAATACTGATGTGAAATGCTGACCAAATACTGATCGTGTGAACGTGGCCTTGGCGTTCGCTCACACTTGCGTACAAATAATCTGTCCCATTCTCATCTAGGAGAGTGTGACGATTTTTTTCTCACTTGTCATCTGTGTGCTGTCTGTATATAATCTGTTTTTTTACTCATCTTTTACAGGACCATTTACAGTTTGCTATGCTACAGAATTGTAATGTACTGGTAAAAATCGGATGCTACACTGATGGTCCATATGGCATGAGATTTTTTTCTCGCACTGTGCGATTTCGTAGTGAAATCGCAGCATGCTGCAATTTTTTTCTCATGCTAAATACAGCTGAGAAAAAATATGCATATCTGCATTGGCTCATAGTATAACAATGGTCCAATTGCAATCGGATTTTTTATCAGATTGCACTCGATTGAGTTATACACAAGTGTGAGCGAACCCTAAATGTTTGAGTTCCCAGAGGCATGGCTGTTGAATTTTTAGTCTATTTCCCCACACACATTTTGAGAGCCCTAAGTGATCTACGCCCTCCTCACCTTAACAAAGTGCCTCCACAATGACCATATTTACAGTATGTGGACCCCACGCTACCTGTCCCATGCAGGAGGAGTGCCCACCAACACCAATTTCACCTGGATGTGCGTCCTTGGACACACATTCTGGTGAAATATATGGCAGCGCAGAGATCCGCCAAGTCCCCATAATGCAATAAACTTCATCAGCCAATCAGAGACCGGCAGCTGACTTCGACTTGCGAGGCTTGAGTTAGAGCATGGGGGTTTTGGCAGTTAATGAGCGGTTGGAGTCAGGTGAAGAAGAAACCGGAGGGAAATGGAGGTACTGATCCTTGGGGAAAGTCTGGATAGAGCGGTACGACTCTGAGACGCGTTTTTCGGCTTGATATGAGCCAACTCGGTGAGAACAACCAAGTACACAGCATTTTGGGCTAGGCCACATGAGGCCTTATCTCTATGGACTTACGGAGGCCCTGTGTTGGAGAGATTGGCATTCCCTAAAAGCTTCAAGATGGCATTTCTGATTATTCGGGACTCTACCCAGCAAGGACCCTTTTAATTCAGTCTCAGGACGCACCGGTACCACCTTATATTTGAATATATATTCATATATATAAATAGCCTTCTAGAGGTCTAGTTAATTGGGAGAAAAGGCTACTTCTGTAAGAGACATTTTGAAAACTGCTCCAAATAGGTGATTACTAAAGTACTGACACAACACTGTTGTTTTATTGATTTATGAACAGAAAGGATTAATCACATTGTATTTTGCTTGCATGTAACTTTTAATTCTGTTTAAGTGTACCCACGTATACCCTTCGTCGGTATTATTGAGAGGAACTGCTGTCATAGTATTTGTTACTTATTCACTGTTTACTAGAGATGAGCGTTGTTCTACTCGAACTGTTCGCCAATCTCAAATTCGAGCTGTTTTGGGCGGTGTTCGAGCCGGTCGGCGAACACGAACAATTTGAGAAAAATTCGGCTGTTCGAGGTTATGTTCGATAACTGTTCGTGCACCAAAATCATAACTGGATTTTTTCTCAGTAATGATGAAAATTAATGTTAATACGCAGTTTGAGTGTACAGCGGGGCGGGGGGAGGGGCAGGGGATGGATCTCTGCAGGAACAATGAAGATCTCCATTTTTTTTCTCTTTCCCGCATTTGCAGTGGGGAGGTGCAATCTGTCAGCCTATCAGCAGCGCACACACGGAGCGAAGTGCTTTTTTTCACACAAGCAAGGGCATGTGTGATTGGCAGTGTATGTCACATGTCCTTGCCCTATAAGACCAAGCCATTTTCCCCGTCGCCACCATTTTCTCACTGCTGCAGCTGCGTGTTAGACGGCACCGCTGTTGCTGTGTGTGCTATACCTTGTTAATTTCAAGCCAATTTTCTCTGAAATCTACAGATAGCTTGGGAGTAGGGAATAGTTGTGATTGCAGTCCTTTTAAGGACTAGGTTACAGCATTTCCTACGACTTTTATCAGGGAGGTCTGTGCTCTTAAATAGATAGGTTGTGGGAGTAAAGACTAATTGTAATTGGAGTCCTTTTCAGGACTAGGTTACATGAGTTCCTATCAGTTTTTGCCAGGCAGGTCTGTGCCAGTGCTGTGCAAGTTTTTTTCACAGCATTTGGCTGAATCTAGCAAAGCTAATCCTTTTTGGCCTATTGCAGAGTGTGTTAGTCAGTGGAGTAGCCTATCTGTGTTGCAAGATATACCACCTGTGTATAGAATACCAATTTTTTTACTGCACCTAGTGAAGTAAAATCTTTTGGGCATAGCATCATTCTATTAGTCCATCTATACTGACCTCCATCAGGTTGCAAACTGACTATAATTTTTTTCTGCATCTAGCTCTGAAAAAATATTTGGGCTTCTAGCGGTGTGTGGGACTTGGTCTATTAGTCCATCTATACTGACCTCCATCAGGTTGCAAATTAAAAATAATTTTTTTCTGCATCTAGCTCTGAAAAAATATTTGGGCTTCTAGCGGTGTGTGGGACTTGGTCTATTAGTCCATCTATACTGACCTCCATCAGGTTGCAAATTAAAAATAATTTTTTTCTGCATCTAGCTCTGAAAAAATATTTGGGCTTCTAGCAGTGTGTGGGACTAGGTCTATTAGTCCATCTATACTGACCTACATCAGGTTGCAAATTAAAAATAATTTTTTTCTGCATCTAGCTCTGAAAAAATATTTGGGCTTCTAGCGGTGTGTGGGACTTGGTCTATTAGTCCATCTATACTGACCTCCATCAGGTTGCAAATTAAAAATAATTTTTTTCTTCATTTATCTCTGAAAAAATATTTGGGCTTCTAGCAGCGTGTGGGACTTGTTCTATTAGTCCATCTATACTGACCTCCATCAGGTTGCAAATTAAAAATAATTTTTTTCTGCATCTAGCTCTGAAAAAATATTTGGGCTTCTAGCGGTGTGTGGGACTTGGTCTATTAGTCCATCTATACTGACCTCCATCAGGTTGCAAATTAAAAATAATTTTTTTCTGCATCTAGCTCTGAAAAAATATTTGGGCTTCTAGCAGTGTGTGGGACTTGGTCTATTAGTCCATCTATACTGACCTACATCAGGTTGCAAATTAAAAATAATTTTTTTCTGCATCTAGCTCTGAAAAAATATTTGGGCTTCTAGCGGTGTGTGGGACTTGGTCTATTAGTCCATCTATACTGACCTCCATCAGGTTGCAAATTAAAAATAATTTTTTTCTTCATTTATCTCTGAAAAAATATTTGGGCTTCTAGCAGCGTGTGGGACTTGTTCTATTAGTCCATCTATACTGACCTCCATCAGGTTGCAAATTAAAAATAATTTTTTTCTGCATCTAGCTCTGAAAAAATATTTGGGCTTCTAGCAGTGTGTGGGACTTGGTCTATTAGTCCATCTATACTGACCTCCATCAGGTTGCAAATTAAAAATAATTTTTTTCTTCATTTATCTCTGAAAAAATATTTGGGCTTCTAGCAGTGTGTGGGACTTGTTCTATTAGTCCTTCTATACTGACCTCCAGCAGGTTGCAAATTGAATATAATTTTTTTCTGCATCTAGCTCTGAAAAAATATTTGGGCTTCTAGCGGTGTGTGGGACTTGGTCTATTAGTCCATCTATACTGACCTCCATCAGGTTGCAAATTAAAAATAATTTTTTTCTGCATCTAACCCAGCCAATAGTTTTGGCCTAATACCACAGTTTGGCCACTCAGCTCTGCTCGGTTACCATCCATTGTTTTTTTGTGCAAACAACTCCAGAGTTGTGAATTAGTTAACCACCAAAATGAGTGGAAAAAGGCCTGCTGCTGGTGGAAAGGGGAATAGGCGTGTTGGGAAGGGGAAAAAAGGTTGTGTCCGTGGGGTAGGTGCAGAAGAAAGACCATCTTCCAGCCAAACTAAAATGTCTACTTCTTTTAGCGGGCAATGTGATAAGATCCCTTTCTTACGGCCACGCCAATCGCTACAAATTCCAGATGAGGCACAAAAACAGCAGGTGCTTCAACGGATATCAAGTGCTCCTTTAAGTGGGCTCTCCTCCACATCAACTTCAACATCACAAATACTCCAGTCCTCAAAGGTGTCACCCAAATCGCACTTGCTTCCTCACAGCTCCCAAATCTCCAGCTGCCCGTCTGAGTATGAGGTAGAACAGATGGTTGAGTCTGCAGAGCTGTTTACTCATACTATAGCCTGGGAATCAGAGGTCGACTCCAGCGCTTCTGTGAATCCAGACGAGGAAATGATCTGCACTGATGCCCAGAATCTTTATGAGTCGGATCCAGGACCAGACGCAGAAGGTTCTGACCATAATGTAGACCCTCATTCCCAAACTGTAACTCCTGTTGGTGGAGACAATGAGGAAGACGATGATAAGACTCAAATACCTGATTGGAGCGACAACTTTAGTTTTTTGTCAGGGCAGGAACAGGTTGGCTCTGAGGACGACGGGTGTGATAACGCACAGGGTGATGATGATGAGGTCGGAGATCCCACTTACTGTCAACCCACAGTCAGCCAAGAGATGAGGTCAGCAGAGGAGGTGGAGGAAGATGCTAGTGACGACGAGGTCAGGTTGCGCCTTCCTGGACAGAGACGTAGTACTGGAAGCACGTCAACAACTGCATCCTCAAACACAACTCTGCCTCTCACCACAAGTCGTGGTGGCTCTTCAGGTCGCATGGGTGCTAAGCCTTGCATAGCCTGGGCATTTTTTCAGATCGATAAAGATGACCCAACTCGTGTTATCTGTAACATTTGTCAGCAAAAGCTAAGTAGAAGCCAAAAAATACATAGTTTGAGTACTTCATGCATGAACCGGCACATGGACATGAAGCATAAGTTGCAGTGGGAAGCTCAGTGTGCTACAATGCGGTCTAGCCGGCCGGGCCAACCACCGTCTGCCATATCTTGTGCATCCGCGGCCTCTTCATCCTCTGTGACTGGGGGGACAGCAGTCACACCTGTTTTGGGGCGCAGACCTGCCACCTCTTTACCCGCAACAGCCAGCGTGATTGGCAGGTCATCATTTTCTTTGGAGGTGGTAACACCAGCTGGTCTTGAGCGCTGTCCGACATCGATTGCACCACCTTTGGATGAAGGCAACCTAACATGTCCGCCTGCATCTTCCTCACAGACCGGCAGTTTGCCGGGGACACCCTTATCAACCCCGTCTAAGCACAATAGCCAGCCCTCGGTCCCTCAGATGTGGACAAGTAAAAGACCATTTCCTCCTAGCCATGAGAAAGCTAAGAGGTTGAATTTCACCATCTGCAAGCTCTTGGCTACAGAAATGCTGCCTTTCCGCCTGGTGGACACAGAGGATTTTCGAGACCTTATGTCCGTCGCAGTGCCCCAGTACCAGATGCCCAGTTGGCACTACTTCTCAAAGAAAGGTGTGCCTGCGCTCCACCAGCATGTCGCACACAACATCACCGCTTCTTTGAGAAACTCTGTGTGTGACAGGGTGCATTTCACCACAGATACTTGGACGAGTAGGCATGGACAGGGGCGTTACATGTCGCTGACTGGGCACTGGGTAACTATGGTGACAGCAGGACAAGGGGCTGCTGTCCAAGTCTTGCCGTCCCCACGAGTTGTGCGTCAATCCTCTTTATGTCATTTTTCCACCACTGCTTCTGCCTCCTCAACCTCCTCTCGGTCTTCCACCTGCACCCAAAGCCTGTCTGGTCATGCCACAAGCTTTCTAACTGCGCAGAAGGGATCCTGCACACCTCCTTACTATGCTGGCAGTAGGGCTCAACGTCATCAGGCGGTTTTTACATTGAAATGTCTGGGAAATGTGAGTCACACAGCTGAGGAGTTGTGGTCAGCTCTGGAGAACCAATTTCATGAATGGTTGTCTCCACTGGACCTGAAACCAGGGAAGGCTGTGTGCGACAATGCTGCAAACCTGGGTGCGGCCCTTCGCCGGGGCAATGTCACACACGTGCCTTGTATGGCTCACGTGTTGAACCTGGTTGTCCAGCAATTTTTAGCCCACTATCCCAGACTAGATGGCCTTCTGCAGAGGGCACGGTCGCTGTGTGCTCACTTCCGCCGTTCGCATCCCGCAGCTCAGCGACTTACATCTCTACAGAAGTCGTTGGGCCTGCCACTTCACCGGCTAAAATGCGATGTGCCTACCCGGTGGAATTCAACTCTGCACATGTTGCAGCGACTGTGGCAGCACCAACAAGCCCTGGTGCAATACGTTCTGACGTATAGCCTGGGCCAACGAGATTCAGAGGTGGGGCAAATCACGCTGGAGGAGTGGTCTCAGATCAGGGACCTATGCACCCTTCTGCACAGTTTTGAAATGGCGACGAAGATGTTTAGTGCTGACGATGCCATTATCAGCATGACTATTCCGGTGATTTACATGCTGGAGCACATGTTAAACAGAATTCGGAGTCAGGTGGTGGCACAAGAGGAGGTGGAGGAAGTAGAGGAGGAGGAGTTGTATGCGGAAGGGCTAACATCTGCAAGGTCCAGACGGTCGGCAGCACCAAGGCGGCAGGCATGTGAGGGTGGGGGAGATGGTTTTACCAGGGCGCATGGTAGCAGCCAAACTAGTGAGGAAGGTGCAGGAGCCCAGGAAGAAGTGGAGGACGAACTGATGGAAGACTCATCAGATGAGGGAGACCTTGATCACATTTCTGTTGTGCGAGGTTGGGGGGAGAGGACAGAGGAAGGAAGCATGATTGTTACCTCGCCACCAACACAACAGGGACTTGGTGCTCCTGGATGCGCAACACACATGAGTGCCTTCTTGCTGCACTACCTGCAACATGACCCTCGAATTGTGAGAATTAGAAATAATCCTGACTACTGGGTTGCCACACTGTTAGATCCCCGGTACAAAAGTAAATTTGCAGAAATTATTCCTGCCATAGAAAGGGATGCACGCATGCAGGAGTATCAGCAGAGACTGTTGCAGAATCTTACATGTGCTTTTCCACAAAATACCAGTGGTGCACATAGTGAATCTCACAGTTCCAACTTGCCAACCGTGGGACCGTCAAGTGTTCAGCACTCAAACCGTGACAGAACCACAGTATCTGCTGGTAACATCAATTTTGCGGAATCATTTCACCACTTTTTTAGCCCATCCTTTGCAAGGCCACAGGAGACAAGAAGTCTGACACATAGTCAACGCCTAGAGACGATGGTACAGGAGTATCTCCAAGTAAACATTGAAGCCACGACTGTGTCACTGGACCCTTGCTCTTTTTGGGCTTCCAATCTGGATAAATGGCCGGAGCTAGCCACTTACGCCTTGGAGATCTTGTCATGCCCCGCAGCCAGCGTTCTGTCTGAACGTGTGTTCAGCGCTGCTGGTGGTGTGCTGACAGATAAGCGCACGCGGCTCTCCACTGATAATGTAGACAGACTCACGTTCATAAAGATGAACAAATCATGGATCCGAAACGACTTTTCTACCCCTGTGTCATCCTGGGGAGAGTAAAAGCTTGATGATTGGTTAAAATCACCCTACCAACCGTTTTAAGCTTTCAAATTACTAATCATGTTTATCTGTATCTTGACTGGAAAATAATTTGGGCTTTGTAGCAGTGTGCAGCACTGATCCTATTAGGCCATCTATACTAAAGCTTCACCAGATTTAAAATTAAAAATAATTTTTAGCTGCATCTAGCCCGGAAAATAATTTTGGGGCTCCGAGATGCGCAAGGCACATAAGTGCCTTCTTGCTGCACTACCTGCAGCATGACCCTCATATTGTCAGAATTCGAAGTAATCATGACTACTGGGTTGCCACACTCTTAGATCCCCCAAACTTTTCGATCAACCTTTTCATTTTAATAAAGACCAAAAAAATGGTCATTTTTGAAATTATAAGCATTAGCAGGTTGTTAGAAACTGAAATCAAACAGTTTTCAACTCAAAACTTTATTCTAGGTGATGTTACATTTTCAAATAGGACCCCTTGTTCGAAAGGAGCTTCTGAACTCTCTCGTCCATTGAATTTGTCAGGTTTTGGATGGTTTCTGCTTCAATTGTTTTGCATGAGGACAGAATACCCTCCCAGAGCTGTTGCTTAGATGTGAACTGCCTCCCGCCATCATAGACACTCCTTTTAATGATGCTCCAATGGTTCTGAATGGGGTAGAGGTCAGGGGAGCATGGGGGTCACACCATAAGTTTGTCCCCTTTTATGCCCATATCAGCCAGAGATGCAGATATTTTATGTGCAGTATGAGATGGTGCATTATCATGCAGAAAAATGATCTTGCTGTGAAATACACGGTTATTCTTCTTGAACCATGGCAGGAAGTGCTGTTTGAGAAAATCCACATACATTATGGAGTTCATCTTTAGCGCCTTCAGGGATCCTAAAGGGGCCGACAATCTCTCTCCCCATGATTCCAGCCCAAAACATTACTCCACCTCCTCCTTGTTGGCGCTGTAGCCGTGTTTGCGTGGGGTGTCCATCAACCAGCCATCCTCCACTCCATCCATCTGGACCATCGAGCGCTGCACGGCACTCATCCGTGAACAAAACAGTTTTGAAATCAGTCTTCATGTAATGTTTGGCACACTGGGGCCGTTTCTGCTTGTGTGAAGTGGATAGAGGAGGTCGACAGGATGGCGCATGCACAGCTGCAAACCTCTGAAGGACCCTGCATCTTGTTGCTCGGGGGACGTTGGAGGCACAAGCAGCTTCAAAAACTTGTCTGCTGCTATGACAAGGATTTTTTGCCGCTGCTCTTTCAACCTGACGTAATTGCCTGTAGGAAAGAGTCCTCAATTTGCCCTTATCAGCACGCACACGTGTGTACTGTGAATCAGCTACATACTTCTTGATTGCCAAGACACTTCATCCTGATCATCGCACAATGTTGATTGTAGTCATGCCTTGACCTAAACACTCCACAATTTGTTGCTTCTCAGCAGCCGACACATCCTTTTTCTTTCCCATTTTGGCAGAAAATGTAGGCTGCTTAATAATGTGAGAGAGCCTTCTTAAGTAGTCCTGCCTTTCATTGGACACACCTGCCAAACTAATTAGCACAGGTGTCTGCAATTGCTTACAGTGATATAAAGAGCCCTGACACACATCACCATCAATGAGTTTAACTGACAAACAAACAAATTCTTCCCTTATCACTCCTAAACACTTTTTGTATAATAATTTGGAACGCAGTGTACATGTGCTTTTCCACAAAACACCAGTGGTTCACGTAGTGAATCTTACAGTTCTAACTTGCCAACCGTGGTCTGTATGGAGTTGTTCAATAAAGGGCCCAAAATTAAGATAACATAGATGGGAGAGGTCTCTATGAATAGGAATTCCTAAGTATTTGATACCCTGTGAGGGCCAGGCAAAGGGAAAGTTGGACTGGATGGAATCCTATATGGATTTGGGGAGGGAGACATCGAGGGCCTCAGACTTCGCTGCATTGATTTTAAAATTTTACCATGTAACAAAGTGATCTATTTCAGCCATAACAGCATGGATGGATATATGTGATTGAGTGATATATACTAGGACATCATCAGCAAATAGAGAGCACTTGTACTCGGTGCCTCCCACCTCAATCCACCTAATATTGGGGTTATGGCGAATTGATGAGAGCAGGTGCTCCGTCACTAGAATGTATAAGAGAGGGGACAGAGGACATCACTGCCTTGTCCCATTGGTGATTGTGAAAGGTGATGAAAATGTTCTGACGCACCCCCTGGGCCTTGGGACACCCGGAGCCGGACCCTTTTTGGTGGATGCTGGTGGTTGTAGTCTTCGTGGCGGCGACCCAGTTCCGTGGCTCAGGGCGGTCAAACCAGTGGCGGAACTATTTATGTGGTTTTGATGTTTAAATGTCCGACTACGCCACCCGTGGATTGCGGTCAGAGTGAACCGCCGCTACAGGGCAGACCACTGAGGCTGGTGTTGTGGGTGCAGCAGAGCGTAGCATAACTCCCCACGGGAGGAGTATAGCCTCAGGGCAGTGTATGCGGAGGATGGGGGTGATGGTGCAGGGCAGCAGCAGTAGCGACACGGAGTCAGTGATGCAGTCCAGGGCCTTTACTCACAGTTCTTATTATCCAGACCACGTCTGCAGGTAACGGCTGCCCACGTCGTACTGTGCTCACCAGGTGAGGGGCTCAGACAACTCCCAGATAACTTTGGAGCGCTTCACAGTACCCCCTTTGTGTGTCCTTTGTCTGGCCTTTCTTACCAACACTTCTGTCCGGCTGCCTCGGGCCTCCTCTTGGTAAACTTGGTGCCAGTTTCCCTGACCCTATGTGGTGCCTTCCTAGCGGGTGTAGCGAGGGGCTGCGCCACATAAAATGTCAGAGCCTCCGGTTTCTAGCTGAGGGTCGTTTCCTGCCTCCACTAGTTCGGGGACCGGTCTCCCCCTTTGGCCTGACCCCTCCACGCAGGTGGATTCGGGCGTGCGGTGGCGACTCGCCCGTCCGCACCCCTGGGATCCCTTCATTCCTCGTTCCTGGAGCCTTCTCCGCTCCTCTTCCTTCCTTCTCCCTCTTCCAGGCCTGGGCCTCTGTTACTAGGCCCGCCTCCGGAGCAGAGCTCATGCAGAGCCCCTGCTCCCTGCCACTCCTGCTCAGACTTCTCTGCACTGAACTAAGATGGTGCCCACCTTTTATACTCCCTTCTCAATGCACCCAGGAACTGCTTCCTCCCTGCTCCTGCACTACAGGGTTCCCCTTCCTCAGTGTTCCCTCCCCCCACTCCAGCCAGGGACAGGGACTGTCGTGCCCATCTCAGGGGCATATTGGTCGCCCTGCCCCACGGCAATGTGGTGTAATGCATGCAGGTGTCGGGTCCTGATCCACACTCCATCCTTACCTGAGAGTGAGATATCACACCTCTGGGTGAGGTGCAATACGTCTTTAGCAACCGAGCCCTCAGGGTGCTACAGTTCCATTTATCTTCAGCCTAGGTGACGTATTCCGATACAGGGCCGTGATTTTGGCTATAAAACGGTCCCCTAGACCCCTACCCCAAGCTTTTTAAGAGAATCATATATGGCGTGCCAGGAGACTCTATGGAATGCTTTCTCAGCATCCAACGAGAGTATCTAATTACAAATTTTTAACTGCATCTAGCCCAGGAAATACTTTGTGCCTAGTAGCAGTGTCTGCTAGTAAGCGGATTATCCCGGCTGTTAAGCAAGCTGCACCACCTGTAGTTTAGACACTTAATTTTTTCAAAGGAAATGCTTCGGGACCATGGGATACTTAGTGAAGAGCATCAGGAGGCACCCCAAGACATAGGGGCTGGGACTGGCAGTAGGATGCCTTGCGGTGGACAGCCGAGCTCGATCCTTATAAAAGCTTTTTAACTGCAGCAGCTTTAGTGGACGCTACTGGAGCTGGAATTACCGCGGCTGCTGGCATGAGACTTGCCCTCCAATAGATCCTTGTAAATGGATTTAAAGTGTATTCATTCAAATTAGAGAGACAATTTAAATTAAAAAGCTTAGAGCTGCCTCCACCACAAGGGGGCTCGCTCGACCCACCAGCGGACAGGCACCAGTATTGGGAGAGGGGGGCTGGCCGTCAGGGTTCACTGCGGCTCTGGCACAAACCCGGCGACACGGAGGTGGCACGGGCAGGAGCGGACTGGCCGTGTCGGCTTCTCACTTTTTGGATTTTAGAAGGGCATGACATGCCTATATCTGTGTCTCCCCCTCCTTTTACTCCTCCACCTCTTTTATTTTCGCATGACTATATGTACTTGTCACTTTTCCATGTGTTAGTTATGTCTTCTGAGCAGTTTGTCAGCTTTTGGACACCTTTGAAGGTGTTTTCTATGTGTTTCTATGTGTTTTTGTTTGCCTGCCATTGGTTTTAATGGTGTTCGAAGGTGTTCGACGAACCGAACCGAACTCGAACACTACGGGGGTGGCTCAACACTACTGTTTACCCTTCATCCTTTCCTTTGTTTTTATAAACTGGTTAGAAAAATATATTCTATTCCATTTAAAAAGCCTTATCATGCCATGCATTTCCAAGTCGTCTTGGATTTTCAACACTTTGGCTACTCCCATTCAGATTTGCATATTTTATTCCATTTTTGTTTCTTCTGGAACAAATCGATAGGACTCTTTTTTTTTTTTTTTTTCACCATAATTCCAGTTTGCATGCCAATTTGCCATACTGTGTATATTCTGCTGTATCTTTTGAAAATCTTTCTTAAAAAGAATAGTATTATTTCCACATTCACTCTCCCTAATTTTGAGAGACAGTCATGTGACGCGGTATATATTTCACCGATGTCATCCACATGACTGTGCTTGCTTCGGCAGCACATATACTAAAATTGGAACGATACAGAGAAGATTAGCATGGCCCCTGCGCAAGGATGACACGCAAATTCGTGAAGCGTTCTATATTTTATTGCAGTCAGATCTTTGAATGGATTTTATTGCAGTTAGAAAGCCTTATCATGCCATGCTTTTCCAAGTCGGCTTGGATTCTCAACACTTTGGCTCCTCTCATTCAGATTTGCATATTTTATTCCATTTTTGTTTCTTCTGGAACAAATCGATAGGACTCTTTTTTTTTTTTTTTTTTTCACCATAATTCCAGTTTGCATGCCAATTTGCCATACTGTGTACATTCTGCTGTATCTTTTGAAAATCTTTCTTAAAAAGAATAGTATTATTTCCACATTCACTCTCCCTAATTTTGAGAGACAGTCATGTGACGCGGTATATATTTCACCGATGTCATCCACATGACTGTGCTTTCTTCGGCAGCACATATACTAAAATTGGAACGATACAGAGAAGATTAGCATGGCCCCTGGGCAAGGATGACACGCAAATTCATGAAGCGTTCCATATTTTATTGCAGTCAGATCTTTGAATGGATTTTATTGCAGTTAGAAAGCCTTATCATGCCATGCTTTTCCAAGTCGGCTTGGATTCTCAACACTTTGGCTCCTCCCATTCAGATTTGCATATTTTATTCCATTTTTGTTTCTTCTGGAACAAATCGATAGGACTCTTTTATTTTTTTTTTCACCATAATTCCAGTTTGCATGCCAATTTGCCATACTGTGTACATTCTGCTGTATCTTTTGAAAATCTTTCTTAAAAAGAATAGTATTATTTCCACATTCACTCTCCCTAATTTTGAGAGACAGTCATGTGACGCGGTATATATTTCACCGATGTCATCCACATGACTGTGCTTGCTTCGGCAGCACATATACTAAAATTGGAACAAAACAGAGAAGATTAGCATGGCCCCTGCGCAAGGATGACACGCAAATTCGTGAAGCGTTCCATATTTTATTGCAGTCAGATCTTTGAATGGATTTTATTGCAGTTAGAAAGCCTTATCATGCCATGCTTTTCCAAGTCGGCTTGGATTCTCAACTAGTGTTGAGCCACCCCCGTAGTGTTCGAGTTCGGTTCGGTTCGTCGAACACCCTTGTGTTCGCCGAACTGTTCGTCGAACACCTTCGAACACCGTTAAAACCAATGGCAGGCAAACAAAAACACATAGAAACACATAGAAAACACCTTCAAAGGTGTCCAAAAGCTGACAAACTGCTCAGAAGACACAACTAACACATGGAAAAGTGACAAGTACATATAGTCATGCGAAAAGAAAAGAGGTGGAGGAGTAAAAGGAGGGGGAGACACAGATATAGGCATGTCATGCCCTTCTAAAATCCAAAAAGTGAGAAGCCGACACGGCCAGTCCGCTCCTGCCCGTGCCACCTCCGTGTCGCCGGGTTTGTGCCAGAGCCGCGGTGAACCCTGACGGCCAGCCCCCCTCTCCCAATACTTGTGCCTGTCCGCTGGTGGGTCGAGAGAGCCCCCCTGTGGTGGAGGCAGCTCTAAGCTTTTTAATTTAAATTGTCCCTCTAATTTGAATGAATACACTTTAAATCCATTTACAAGGATCTATTGGAGGGCAAGTCTCATGCCAGCAGCCGCGTAATTCCAGCTCCAGTAGCGTCCACTAAAGCTGCTGCAGTTAAAAAGCTTTTATAAGGATCGAGCTCGGCTGTCCACCGCAAGGCATCCTAGTGCCAGTCCCAGCCCCTATGCCTTGGGGTGCCTCCTGATGCTCTTCACTAAGTATCCCGTGGTCCCGAAGCATTTCCTTTGAAAAAATTAAGTGTCCAAACTACAGGTGGTGTAGCTTGCTTAACAGCCGGGATAATCCGCTGACTAGCAGACACTGCTACTAGGCACAAAGTATTTCCTGGGCTAGATGCAGTTAAAAATTTGTAAGTAGTTACTCTCGTTGGATGCTGAGAAAGCATTCCATAGAGTCTCCTGGCACGCCATATATGATTCTCTTAAAAAGCTTGGGGTAGGGGTCTAGGGGACCCTTTTATAGCCAAAATCACGGCCCTGTATCACAATACGTCACCTAGGCTGAAGATAAATGGAACTGTAGCACCGAGGGCTCGGTTGCTACAGACGTATTGCACCTTACCCAGAGGTGTGATATCTCACTCTCAGATAAGGATGGAGTGTGGATCAGGACCCGACACCTGCATGCATTACACCACATTGCCGTGGGGCAGGGCGACCAATATGCCCCTGAGATGGGCACGACAGTCCCTGTCCCTGGCTGGAGTGGGGGGAGGGAACACTGAGGAAGGGGAACCCTGCAGTGCAGGAGCAGGGAGGAAGCAGTTCCTGGGTGCATTGAGAAGGGAGTATAAAAGGTGGGCACCATCTTAGTTCAGTGCAGAGAAGTCTGAGCAGAAGTGGCAGGGAGCAGGGGCTCTGCATGAGCTCTGCTCCGGAGGCGGGCCTAGTAACAGAGGCCCAGGCCTGCAAGAGGGAGAAGGAAGGAAGAGGAGCGGAGAAGGCTCCAGGAACGAGGAATGAAGGGATCCCAGGGGTGCGGACGGGCGAGTCGCCACCGCACGCCCGAATCCACCTGCGTGGAGGGGTCAGGCCAAAGGGGGAGACCGGTCCCCGAACTAGTGGAGGCAGGAAACGACCCTCAGCTAGAAACCGGAGGCTCTGACATTTTATGTGGCGCAGCCCCTTGCTCCACCCGCTAGGAAGGCACCACATAGGGTCAGGGAAACTGGCGCCAAGTTTACCAAGAGGAGGCCCGAGGCAGCCGGACAGAAGTGTTGGTAAGAAAGGCCAGACAAAGGACACACAAAGGGGGTCCTGTGAAGCGCTCCAAAGTTATCTGGGAGTTGTCTGAGCCCCTCACCTGGTGAGCACAGTACGACGTGGGCAGCCGTTACCTGCAGACGTGGTCTGGATAATAAGAACTGTGAGTAAAGGCCCTGAACTGCATCACTGACTCCGTGTCGTTACTGCTGCTGCCCTGCACCATCACCCCCATCCTCCGCATACACTGCCCTGAGGCTATACTCCTCCCGTGGGGAGTTATGCTACGCTCTGCTGCACCCACAACACCAGCCTTAGCGGTCTGCCCTGTAGCGGCGGTTCACTCTGACCGCAATCCACGGGTGGCGTAGTCGGACATTTAAATATCAAAACCACATAAATAGTTCCGCCACTGGTTTGACCGCCCTGAGCCACGGAACCGGATCGCCGCCACGAAGACTACAACCACCAGCATCCACCAAAAAGGGTCCGGCTCCGGGTGTCCCAAGGCACAGGGGGTGCGTCAGAACATTTTCATCACCTTTCACAATCACCAATGGGACAAGGCAGGGATGTCCTCTGTCCCCTCTCTTATACATCCTAGTGACGAGGCACCTGCTCTCATCAATTCGCCATAACCCCAATATTAGGTGGATTGAGGTGGGAGGCACCGAGTACAAGTGCTCTCTATTTGCTGATGATGTCCTAGTATATATCACTCAATCACATATATCCATCCCTGCTGTTATGGCTGAAATAGATCACTTTGTTACATGGTAAAATTTTAAAATCAATGCAGCGAAGTCTGAGGCCCTCGATGTCTCCCTCCCTAAATCCATATAGGATTCCATCCAGTCCAACTTTCCCTTTGCCTGGCCCTCACAGGGTATCAAATACTTAGGAATTCCTATTCATAGAGACCTCTCCCATCTATGTTATCTTAATTTTGGGCCCTTTATTGAACAATTCCATACAGACCACGGTTGGCAAGTTAGAACTGTAAGATTCACTACGTGAACCACTGGTGTTTTGTGGAAAAGCACATGTACACCGCGTTCCAAATTATTATGCAAAAAGTGTTTAGGAGTGATAAGGGAAGAATTTGTTTGTTTGTCAGTTAAACTCATTGATGGTGATGTGTGTCAGGGCTCTTTATATCACTGTAAGCAATTGCAGACACCTGTGCTAATTAGTTTGGCAGGTGTGTCCAATGAAAGGCAAGACTACTTAAGAAGGCTCTCTCACATTATTAAGCAGCCTACATTTTCTGCCAAAATGGGAAAGAAAAAGGATGTGTCGGCTGCTGAGAAGCAACAAATTGTGGAGTATTTAGGTCAAGGCATGACTACAATCAACATTGTGCGATGATCAGGATGAAGTGTCTTGGCAATCAAGAAGTATGTAGCTGATTCACAGTACACACGTGTGCGTGCTGATAAGGGCAAATTGAGGACTCTTTCCTACAGGCAATTACGTCAGGTTGAAACAGCAGCGGCAAAAAAGCCTTGTCATAGCAGCAGACAAGTTTTTGAAGCTGCTTGTGCCTCCAACGTCCCCCGAACAACAAGATGCAGGGTCCTTCAGAGGTTTGCAGCTGTGCATATGCCATCCTGTCGACCTCCTCTATCCACTTCACACAAGCAGAAACGGCTCCAGTGGGCCAAACATTACATGAAGACTGATTTCAAAACTGTTTTGTTCACGGATGAGTGCCGTGCAGCGCTCGATGGTCCAGATGAATGGAGTGGAGGATGGCTGGTTGATGGACACCCCACGCAAACACGGCTACAGCGCCAACAAGGAGGAGGTGGAGTAATGTTTTGGGCTGGAATCATGGGGAGAGAGATTGTCGGCCCCTTTAGGATCCCTGAAGGCGCTAAAGATGAACTCCATAATGTATGTGGATTTTCTCAAACAGCACTTCCTGCCATGGTTCAAGAAGAAGAACCGTGTATTTCACAGCAAGATCATTTTTCTGCATGATAATGCACCATCTCATGCTGCACATAAAACATCTGCATCTCTGGCTGATATGGGCATAAAAGGGGACAAACTTATGGTGTGACCCCCATGCTCCCCTGACCTCTACCCCATTCAGAACCTTTGGAGCATCATTAAAAGGAGTGTCTATGATGGCGGGAGGCAGTTCACATCTAAACAACAGCTCTGGGAGGGTATTCTGTCCTCATGCAAAACAATTGAAGCAGAAACCATCCAAAACCTGACAAATTCAATGGACGAGAGAGTTCAGAAGCTCCTTTCGAACAAGGGGTCCTATGTGAAAATGTAACATCACCTAGAATAAAGTTTTGAGTTGAAAACTGTTTGATTTCAGTTTCTAACAACCTGCTAATGCTTATAATTTCAAAAATGACCATTTTTTTGGTCTTTATTAAAATGAAAAGGTTGATCGAAAAGTTTGGGGGATCTAAGAGTGTGGCAACCCAGTAGTCATGATTACTTCGAATTCTGACAATATGAGGGTCATGCTGCAGGTAGTGCAGCAAGAAGGCACTTATGTGTCTTGCGCATCTCGGAGCCCCAAAATTATTTTCCGGGCTAGATGCAGCTAAAAATTATTTTTAATTTTAAATCTGGTGAAGCTTATTATAGATGGCCTAATAGGATCAGTGCTGCACACTGCTACAAAGCCCAAATTATTTTCCAGTCAAGATACAGGTAAACATGATTAGTAATTTGAAAGCTTAAAACGGTTGGTAGGGTGATTTTAACCAATCATCAAGCTTTTACTCTCCCCAGGATGACACAGGGGTAGAAAAGTCGTTTCGGATCCATGATTTGTTCATCTTTATGAACGTGAGTCTGTCTACATTATCAGTGGAGAGCCGCGTGCGCTTATCTGTCAGCACACCACCAGCAGCGCTGAACACACGTTCAGACAGAACGCTGGCTGCGGGGCATGACAAGATCTCCAAGGCGTAAGTGGCTAGCTCCGGCCATTTATCCAGATTGGAAGCCCAAAAAGAGCAAGGGTCCAGTGACAGTCGTGGCTTCAATGTTTACTTGGAGATACTCCTGTACCATCGTCTCTAGGCGTTGACTATGTGTCAGACTTCTTGTCTCCTGTGGCCTTGCAAAGGATGGGCTAAAGTGGTGAAATGATTCCGCAAAATTGATGTTACCAGCAGATACTGTGGTTCTGTTACGGTTTGAGTGCTGAACACTTGACGGTCCCACGGTTGGCAAGTTGGAACTGTGAGATTCACTACGTGCACCACTGGTATTTTGTGGAAAAGCACATGTAAGATTCTGCAACAGTCTCTGCTGATACTCCTGCATGCGTGCATCCCTTTCTATGGCAGGAATAATTTCTGCAAATTTACTTTTGTACCGGGGATCTAACAGTGTGGCAACCCAGTAGTCAGGATTATTTCTAATTCTCACAATTCGAGGGTCATGTTGCAGGTAGTGCAGCAAGAAGGCACTCATGTGTGTTGCGCATCCAGGAGCACCAAGTCCCTGTTGTGTTGGTGGCGAGGTAACAATCATGCTTCCTTCCTCTGTCCTCTCCCCCCAACCTCGCACAACAGAAATGTGATCAAGGTCTCCCTCATCTGATGAGTCTTCCATCAGTTCGTCCTCCACTTCTTCCTGGGCTCCTGCACCTTCCTCCCTAGTTTGGCTGCTACCATGCGCCCTGGTAAAATCATCTCCCCCACCCTCACATGCCTGCCGCCTTGGTGCTGCCGACCGTCTGGACCTTGCAGATGTTAGCCCTTCCGCATACAACTCCTCCTCCTCTACTTCCTCCACCTCCTCTTGTGCCACCACCTGACTCCGAATTCTGTTTAACATGTGCTCCAGCATGTAAATCACCGGAATAGTCATGCTGATAATGGCATCGTCAGCACTAAACATCTTCGTCGCCATTTCAAAACTGTGCAGAAGGGTGCATAGGTCCCTGATCTGAGACCACTCCTCCAGCGTGATTTGCCCCACCTCTGAATCTCGTTGGCCCAGGCTATACGTCAGAACGTATTGCACCAGGGCTTGTCGGTGCTGCCACAGTCGCTGCAACATGTGCAGAGTTGAATTCCACCGGGTAGGCACATCGCATTTTAGCCGGTGAAGTGGCAGGCCCAACGACTTCTGTAGAGTTGTAAGTCGCTGAGCTGCGGGATGCGAACGGCGGAAGTGAGCACACAGCGACCGTGCCCTCTGCAGAAGGCCATCTAGTCTGGGATAGTGGGCTAAAAATTGCTGGACAACCAGGTTCAACACGTGAGCCATACAAGGCACGTGTGTGACATTGCCCCGGCGAAGGGCCGCACCCAGGTTTGCAGCATTGTCGCACACGGCCTTCCCTGGTTTCAGGTCCAGTGGAGACAACCATTCATGAAATTGGTTCTCCAGAGCTGACCACAACTCCTCAGCTGTGTGACTCACATTTCCCAGACATTTCAATGTAAAAACCGCCTGATGACGTTGAGCCCTACTGCCAGCATAGTAAGGAGGTGTGCAGGATCCCTTCTGCGCAGTTAGAAAGCTTGTGGCATGACCAGACAGGCTTTGGGTGCAGGTGGAAGACCGAGAGGAGGTTGAGGAGGCAGAAGCAGTGGAGGAAAAATGACATAAAGAGGATTGACGCACAACTCGTGGGGACGGCAAGACTTGGACAGCAGCCCCTTGTCCTGCTGTCACCATAGTTACCCAGTGCCCAGTCAGCGACATGTAGCGCCCCTGTCCATGCCTACTCGTCCAAGTGTCTGTGGTGAAATGCACCCTGTCACACACAGAGTTTCTCAAAGAAGCGGTGATGTTGTGTGCGACATGCTGGTGGAGCGCAGGCACACCTTTCTTTGAGAAGTAGTGCCGACTGGGCATCTGGTACTGGGGCACTGCGACGGACATAAGGTCTCGAAAATCCTCTGTGTCCACCAGGCGGAAAGGCAGC